>NW_024080674.1:4857038-4859042 GCF_003009895.1 Hyaena hyaena | reverse complement strand
GTTCAATATTCGCAAATCAATCAATGTGATTCTTCCATTAACAAAAGAAAAGATAAAAACCATATGATCCTGTCGATAGATGCAGAAAAAGCATTGACAAAATACAGCATCCCTTCTTAATAAAGACCCTCGAGAAAGTCGGGATAGAAGGAACTTACTTAAACATCATAAAAGCCATCTATGAGAAGCCCTCAGCTAACATCATCCTCAACGGGGAAAAACTGAGAGCCTTCCCCCTGAGATCAGAAACACGACAGGGATGTCCACTCTCACCACTGTTGTTTAACATAGTGCTGGAAGTCCTAGCATCAGCCATCAGACAACAAAAGGAAATCAAAGGCATCAGAATTGGCAAAGAAGAAGTCAAACTTTCACTTTTCGCAGACGACATGATACTCTACATAGAAAACCCGACAGACTCCACCAGAAGCCTACTAGAACTGATCCAAGAATTCAGCAAAGTTGCAGGGTACAAAATCTACTTACAGAAATTTTTTGCATTTTTATACACCAACAATGAATCAACAGAAAGAGAAATCAAGAAACTGATCACATTCACAATTGCACAAAAAACCATAAAATAGCTAGGAATAAACCTAACCAAGGATATATGATGAAAACTATAAAAAAACTTATGAAGGAAATTGAAGAAGACACAAAGAAATGGAAAAATATTCCATACTCATGGATTGGAAGAATAAATACAGTTAAAATGTCATTACTACCCAAAGCAATCTACACATTCAATGCAATCCCAATTAAAATTGCACCAGTATACTTCTCAAAACTAGAGCAAACTATCCTAAAATTTATATGGAACCACAAAAGACCCCGAATAGCCAAAGTAATATTGAAGAAGAAAACCAAAATGGGAGGCATCACCATCCAGACTTGAGCCTCTACTACAAGCTGTAATCATCAATACAGTATGGTATTGGCACAAAAAAAGACACACAGACCAAAGGAATAGAATTGAGAACTCAAAAGTGTACCCAAAAGTATACAGCCAACTAATCTTTGACAAAACAGGAAAGAGTATCCAATGGAAAAAGAGACAGCCTCTTTAACAGATGGTGTTGGGAGAACTGGACAGCAACATTCAGAAGAATGAAACTAGATCATTTTCTCACACCATACACAAAAATAAACTCAAAATGGATAAAGGACCTGAACGTGAGACAGGAAACCATCCAAACCCTAGAGGAGAAAGCAGGAAACAACCTCTTTGACCTCTACCGCAGCATTTTCTTACTTGACACATCCTCAAATGCAAGGGAATCAAGAGCAAAAATAAACGATTGGGACCTCATCAAGATTAAAAGCTTCTGCATGGCAAAGGAAACAACCCACCAAACTAATAGGCAACCAACGGAATGGGAAAAGATAGTTGCAAATGACATATCAGATAAAGGGTTAGTATCCAAAATCTATAAGGAACTCACCAAACTCCACACCCAAAAAACAAACAATCCAGTGAAGAAATGGGCAGAAGATATGAACAGACACTTCTCCAAAGAGGACATCCAGATGGCCAACAGACACATGAAACAATGCTCAGCATCCCTCCTCATCAGGGAAATACAAATCAAAACCACAGAGATACCACCTCACGCTGGTCAGAGTGGCCAAAATGAGCAAATCACAGGACTCTAGATGCTGGCGAGGATGTGGAGAAACAGGCACCCTCCCACACTGTTGGTGGGAATGTAAACTGGTGCAGCCCGTCTGGAAAACGCGGTGGAGGTTCCTCAAAAAATTAACAACAGAACTCCCCTATGACCCAGCAATAGCACTGCTAGGAATTTACCCAAGGGACACAGGAGTGCTGATGCATAGGGGCACATGTACCCCAATGTTCACAGCAGCACTCTCAACAATAGCCAAAACATGGAAAGAGCCTAAGTGTCCATCAATGGATAAATGGATCAAGAAAATGTGGTTTATCTATACCATGGAATACTCCATGGCAATGAGAAAGAATGAAATCTGGCCATGTGTAGCAAC
>NW_024080674.1:4779163-4854385 GCF_003009895.1 Hyaena hyaena | reverse complement strand
GGAGTGCTGATGCATAGGGGCACATGTACCCCAATGTTCACAGCAGCACTCTCAACAATAGCCAAAACATGGAAAGAGCCTAAGTGTCCATCAATGGATAAATGGATCAAGAAAATGTGGTTTATCTATACCATGGAATACTCCATGGCAATGAGAAAGAATGAAATCTGGCCATGTGTAGCAACATGGATGGACCTTGAGGGTGTTATGCTGAGCGAAATAAGTCAGGCAGAGAAGGACAGATACCGTATGTTTTCACTTATAGGTGGATTAGGAGGAACTTAACAGAGAACCGTGGGAGAGAAGGGGGAAAATAGGGGGGAAAGGGAGGGAGGCAAACCATGAGAGACTCTTGAAAGTTGAGAACAAACTGAGGACTGATGGGTATGGGGAGGAGGGGAAGGGGGGAGGGGCATGGAGGAGGGCACTTGTGGGGATGAGCACTGGGTGTTATATGGAAACCAACTTGACAATAAACTATTAAAAAAGGAAAAAAAAAATGTAATTTCCAGGGTGCCTGTGTTTCAGTTGGTTAAGCGCCCAACTCAATTTCAGCTCAGTTCATGGTCTTACACTTCATGAGTTCGAGCCCCATATCAGGCTCCATGCTGGCAGGGCAGAGCCTGCTTAGGTCCTCTTCCTCCCTCTCTCTCTCTTCTCCTCCTCTGCTCTCTCTTTCAAAGAAACTTAAAAGAATTGTTATTCCCAATACTGGCAGTCCAAGGCAAAAAGGCTGCGATGGCGCCATGCTTCTGACGGAGACCATGGCCGTATGTTCTGCCATGAAAGTCCACTTCCATGTCTGTGGCTCATAAAAAAAGTCACAGATGTGCACAAACTACAACAACATTCGTTGTTCCTCACTACCTATTTTCTAACAGGAAACACTGCAAATAACCTAAATAACCAAGCCTCTGTTAAGAACACAAACTGGTACATTCACACAATGAAATACACTGTAGCTATTAAAAAGTGTTTAGGTGCAAGTTGAATTTGAGTCCTCCAAGGAATTATGAGTAAATGGCATAACAGATTCATGATAAGCAGTTCCATGAAATAAAGTGGCCACCATACAGTATCATCCCACTTTTGTTAGACAGGTACACATATTTACTTACATATGCACTGACATCCACCAAAATGTTTATAGTGATCATCCATTAAGCAGCAAATCAATAAATTATTTTTTTATTTAAAAATTTTTATAGTTCACATGCATTAATTGTAAGAAAAAAAATTAAAGATCCCTTCTAAAAATGTATCTTTACGCCCTACCACCCAGCTATCAGGAGGCCTGGCTGAGGTGGGAGGCCAAGTGTTTCATTGTTATCACAGTCTCATCTGACTCCATGATTCTTGTTTCTTGCAGCACTGGGTGAGCCCAGTCTTTGAGCCATTGCTGAAGGGCACGGTCTCTACTCCAAACCACACAGAAGGAGAACAGGGGCAGGGGTGGGGGGTGGGGAGGAGTGTTCCACATCACTCTCAGCAAAGCTCCAACAGACAGCAGAGGAGCCAGTGGAGCTCAGCCCCAGAGAGCACTTCTAGGCCAGCCTCTACCCTCAGGCCAGAGCCAGCCTGGCTGCTCCAGGGTAATGGGGTCAGACGGGGGACACCAATTAGACACCTTCCCCTTCGGGCAAAGTGGTGGGTGTGTCCAGGCAGCATTCAAAGTGGGGTGGCTGCCTGAGGGGGAAGCACCAATGACAGTTAGAACCTGTGGTTCCCAAACCCTGACTGAGCTTTAGAGCTACTCCAAGAGCACATTTAAAAAGGAAAAGAAAGAGGGCGCCTGGGTGGCTTAGTTGGTTGGGCGTCCGACTTTCCCTTAGGTCATGATCTCGCGGTTCATGGGTTCGAGCCCAGCGTCGGGCTCTGTGCTGACTGCCAACTCAGAGTCTGGAGCCTGTTTCAGTCTGTGACTCCCTCTCTCTCTGACCCTCCCCTGCTCACGCTGTCTCTCTCTATCTCTCTCCTGGAAATAAAACATTAAAANTTGGAAATAAAACATTAAAAAAAAAAAAAAAAAAAAAAAAAGGCAGAAGACAGACTCCTATTAGAAATCGTGTGGGTTGGACCAAGGAATTTTTTTAACCTTCCCAAGTGGTTCTGAAGCAGACTACCCACATACCAGTGCTCAGCGATCGTTTAACAACTGCTGGCAAGAAGCAACTGAGAAACAGCCATCCCATCTGACTCCAATTAGATCAGCACCACAGTGAAGTCAAAAACGAAAAGCCTCCAAGATGACTCAGATTACACTACCTACTGCTTCTAACAAATCTCACCAGTGAGAAGCTTATCCCCCTTTAACTTCATGAAATCCCCTCTTCTAAGTGACAGTCTCTTCTATCTGGTCCTCAATGGACCCTGGAAACAGATCATCTCTGTTGTAAAATGTGTGATTACACTGGGAAACGCAAACACACCATAACAAAAAATGGTTACTGATTTCCCAAGACCTCAATTCCCTTTTAGCCGCAAAGAGTTAAAAACCTATTCCTACTGTGGGATTTTTTAAAACCTGGCCCCCAAATTCTCTGACACTCTACTCATCCAGAAGTGGGGTTCTTAACATTGTCAATGTACTAAAAGCAACTGAACCATACATTTAAAATGGTTAAGACTGTGAATTTATGTTATGTGAATTTTACCTAATTATAAAAAGTGAGGTTCTGTGTCTCCTCTTGAATCTGGGCTCTTGTGCTGCCCGACCTGTAGAACATGGCAGAAGCTGTGGGGACCTCTGGACCCAGGCCTTAAGAAACTGGAGGCTGCTTCCATTTCCTGCCTTCCAGGATACTTGGAACCCAGCACCATCCCATCAGGATGGGTAAGCAGTCTCTGTACAGGGTATTTAAGAGAGGAACTGAGGTCCTCGAGCCAGAGCCCCTGCTTCAGTCTCAGCCGACAGCCAGCATCAACTTAGCAGCCTTGTGAAGGAGCCACCTCGAAAGTGACCCTCTGGCACCTGCAGAGACACCTCAGCCAGAGCTGTGTAGAGGAGAGACCAGCTCGGTGCCAAGCCCTGCCTAAACTGCAGATCTGTGAGCAAAATAAGTGCCTATAGGTGGTTAAGCCACTACGTTTTATAATGGTTTATTACGTAGCAGTAGATAACTGGCACTTTGATATGACAGAGTAGTTGGTCAAAAATGGCTTCAGAAAATTCTCTACCTGGTACATAAATTGCAGTAGATTCCGATAAGCATAATCTGTAGCACCAAAGAACTCCTCCACACACGTGCTTCACAACTCAACTGAGTGACAATCTTTCTACCATGTTCACCAGAGTGAAAAAGAAGGCATCTGACTTTCTTGCTAAGACATTTTTTTAAGGGGGGTGGAGAAGAACGGCCAAAAGACCACAGAGTACAAAAAATCATGTGAGCTCTCAAAGCACAAAACTTCTGGATGGCTCTCAATGCATCTTCTCAGAAAGAGCCCCTGGAGAGGACGCGTCTCAGCACGTACCTGCTCACCTGCCCGCCTCGCCTCCAGCCTCTCGGGCGGGGGCTCGCTTTGCAGGGTCCGCAAGGCTTTCGCAGCAGCGTCGTGTTTTGCAGCCTGCCTCGTCTTTCCTTTCCCATTGAACTGCTGTCCTCCCACTGAAAGCTCAACTTGATAAAGTAAAGGTGGTACTGGAAATGGGTAAAAGTACCTGAAAGTAAACAGGGGGTTAGCAGAATTACAATCTCAGATCAACAAGTCACCCACACAGTCTCTGGCAAATCCCAGAGCTTTCCTTCATCATGGGTCCTAATCACGTCAGGATCTGCTTGCCAATAATGACTCCTCCTCAGTATATCCAGAGACTTCATGGGCTCACATTGGATCACAACTGGCACACGGGATGTGCAAACACTGTTTAGCAAGCACACTTATGTTCCACGAAATAGCTTATAGATTACATGAGTTCAATTTATAATGTAACCCAAATTCACAAAATTAGGCTTTGGCGAAGGTAGAAAACTTGCTCTATTTTCTCATATCTGAGAGACACACTTGCCTGTCTCCAGAAAAGGCTGGGAATTTTTTTCTTAATGTTTATTTATTTTGAGAGAGAGGGAGAGAGACAGACTCCCAAGGAGATCCCACTGTGGGGCTCAAACCCACAAACCATAAGATTATGACCTGAGCCAAAATCAAGGGTCTGATACTTAACCAACTGAGCCACCCAGGCTCCTCCAGAGCTTACATTTTCTAAGTGGCTTTGCCTCCATCCAAGTCAGGTAGGGAAAGGAAGACTTCCATTCTGATCGTTAACCTATCCACTAATGTCTTAAGACTGCCCAGCAGGAAGTTTTTAACACGTATTTTCAGGTTTCAATTAATATTTTTACTATACCTATACTCCAAGGCTATGACAAAGCATATAAATTCAAAGCCAAAAAATATCCAATAAACAATAATCAACAAATAAATCTAAGAGTGCTAAGAACCCTGGTGTTTGTGGGAATCATGCTCAGGTGATCTTTAGGCAGACGGTGTCAGGGCACAACCACACAGCTAGTGAGGAATATGCTCTGGCTCCTGCTGGCAACAGAAGTTAAAGGAGCAGCATCAAGACATGGTTCCAAAGGCACCACAGCTAAGATTGACTTCAGCATCTGACAAGCCGTTATGTGCTCCACAATCTACAGTTTCCTCTTCCATGTCAGAAACGAGATACATTTTCACCTGTACTTAAACCAACAGCGGCACCTGCGTGGCTCAGCCGGTTGAGCGTCTGACTCTTGGTTTCAGCTCATGTCGTGATCTCACGGTTGTGAGATTGAGCCCTCCGCTAGGTGTGGGGCCTGCTTGGGATTCTCTCTCCCTCTCTCTCTCTGCCCCTCCCCCACTCTCTCTTGCTCTATAAGTAAAACAGACACATACCTTGGGGGATAAGCACCTCCTCTCATGTTGTAGTTATAGGTGGACTGCATCCGAGAGTAAGGGTCGACAGGCTTATACATTGGTTTTTTTCCAAGTTTCATGCACAGTGCATTTAGCTCTACAGTAGGGGTTATGCTTTCTGCAATACAGAATCAACACAGAGAACTGGTTATTTTCTGACATGAGGATGACAGCTACTAAAATAAAAAAAACAATAGCATGCTTTCTACTAACTGGATTCATAATGCATTTCATGAGAGGATCTAAGTAATTCACTGCTAGGTATCAGGGCAGGAAATCCAAGAATCTGCTGTGATTTCTAGATATTAATACACAGTCAACAGCACAAAATACAATGTAAGAGCTATCAGAGGGGCAGCAACTAGCACAAGATGTTATCAGTGAAAGTCACTCACTCCAGTTATTAGAAATGAGTTCTAATACACATCAAATTCCACGATTAAAAAAAATCCCATGTGACTGTCCAAATCACTTTACTGTTTGGGAGTCCTTAGCCAATATAACTCTGGTCGTACTGACGTGTTGGGTTATTGGCTTACACTTAGAAGTACGTTTATGTACACTATTTCATAGAACAATGCACTCGTTAAGTACTAACTGAATGCAAAGCACTGTGCTAAGGGACACAATTCTTACCCCAGAGGCCTCAATACACTCTCAGAGAACTACTACACAACAGGATGTGCGCTAGAAGGAAAGGTGCAGAATGGAGGAAACAAGTAAATTCTATCTGGAGAAGTTAGATGAGGACCGCAAAATATTCAGATATTTCCAGTCTTAGTATTCACGTTGGGATTTGACCTGTGAGAATACTTGTTAGGAAAATGAGTTCTGTTTCCATATAAACAAGAGCAAGTATAATTTGGGTTATCTCAAAATCATCAACTGTACAAAATACACTGTTCATTTCCCGATTTTTTTTCTCTCATTTCATCCAATTCATAAACCTTTAAGAACATTTAAAAGGAAAACCAGCTGTAAAGAATAGTGTCAGTGCACAATCACATCTGAGAACAACACTTTCACATCAAACACAGAACAACACTAGCAATGGCAAAGTTCAATGTAAACGCACACAAAAATCCACCTTAAAATGCCTCTTTAGGACATAGAGGAAAACAACAGCGACAAAAAAGACTTGATTCTGTACTAGAACTGTTTCAACTAAATTTAGTGTATGAATCAAATTTATAAGCATATCTTTGGATTTGCAAAATCAAAGGGTCACAGAGGTAGCCAGCCTCTCTCTTCTTAATATTAGAATTATATGTCTTATATGATTCGCATGGGTTCTTTTTAAGCATAGCCTAAATCATCTTAAGAACAGCTCTGACCCATAAAAATTTACCTGCAGTAGAGAATGAATCTGAAATACCACAAAGAAGTCAAAAGCAACAAGGAAGGTGTGGCTGAAATCTCCGAGACTCCTTCCTATGCATAAAGGGACTGGGCACTTTGTGTGCCTGACGGTAACGTGGCTCAAACAGCCACTTCCACCCACAGCAGCAGGTCAGTGGTTCCTAAGCTTTTACCAGAAGCTCTTCTTTATTAGTCTTCCCCCTGCTTCGGTCCCTTATTTGAAGATCAGTCCCTTGTTTGAAGAGATGTTATCTACTAATAGTATTTAAGTAAGTAACAAATATTTAAGTAATTTTCTCATTCTTTTTGATGACCAGGAGATGTGTAAATGACAATCTGCTTTTCTGATCAACATGTTATAATTGGTATTTCCACACTGGGTTGAAGTGATTCCAGCTAAGGCCTACAATCTTGGCAATCTGTACAACTTTACAGAGGGGCTAAATGCATTTTCACTAGGCTTCTCTGAACTCTTCGAAATTGTTTGGTGACACCCCACCTCTCAGGACCTTCCTTCTAGACCCTCAGGGATCAAGGAACCAGAGACTGGGAACCATGCTTTAGAGTATGGTTAAGGATTCTAGAAAGATAAGTGTTTGCCACTGGTAGTGTAGAAACCGTGCTTTCAAAATCAACAAGTTAGTTATGAAAGAATGCACACACATACTAAATGGGTACCTCTACACACACTTTTGAAAGGAACCTGTCTTGGCCCACGCATAATACCTGGATTCCTTCCTTCGCTACGAAAAGGGCGGACTATGGGTTTAGGAAATTTTGTTTCTTCCAAAGCTCTGGCAGCAGCTGTGTGCTGGGCTTTTTTAATACTAGTTCCTTCAGCTTCCCAGTGCTGATCTCCAAGGGTTAGCTGTACTGTAAACACCTACAAATGAAAATTGTGAGCTCTCAATTCATGATACCTGATGTTGATTATAATATGTCACTTGGACCTTGAACATTTTTTATGGTCATGGTTTAAAAGGCCTGGTCATTATCTTGGCAATTTATTCCGTAATTCCCATTTTTTGTTGTTTTTATAAACACAATGATATGTGTGTGTGTGTATATATATCATTGACTGGCATTGAACAACACTCTGACAAAGCTATGCTTTGAAAAATGGAGGTAAGTACAGACGTTAAAAAATGTTTTCCTATATATTAAAATATTAGATACTGATTATTTGGAAGTCATTTCCACATAGAAATTGTCTTCCAATTACTTCTCAAGGAAGAAATTTAGCAAACTTGGTTTAGATACATAGTAGTATCTCATGTAAATTAAGACGTTTGTTTTGACGTTCTCATGTTTATGGTCTCTTGTCTGAAAACAACCCCAGCAGGAGAAAAACTTGAATAAATTTGGGAACGTCAGCCAGGCTCTAAAATGTTGCCTTCTATTTTCCTAAGACTATACTATTCAGACACTGTCTCCTCTTTGAGAATAAAATCCAATCCATAGCAAGCAAAGATCTAGAAACATTTCTGAACTCAACAAGGCATCCAAAACAGCTGATTTTGTCCTCAGCAAATGCTGACAATGGCAAGCCTCTTTATTCCTTTTTAAGTATAAAGGTAACCCAAATACACACTCCAGCAAGTGCATCTCTAATAAGCTCCCCTAGTGATTCTGGTGCACTGCAAAGTCTGAGATTCACTCAGGAATTTAGCAAAACCAACTGAAGCTTTTGTTTTTCTGCTTTTTTTTAAATGACTGGATATCACTGTTTCATTCGCAAATAGAAACATTAGTGTGACTGGGCTCCTCTGAATAGGTCCAGATCCTTTAAATTTAGTGCCTAAAGGGATGGGCGCGATGAGCGTTCACAGTTGATTTTTATTGTAGGTCTTAACTTCAGGATTCCCTCAGTACACAGCTTCCACTGAAGGGGGAAAATTCAAGAATCCTTCACCCCAGTGGGACGACTAGGGATCCCCTGTGTTTATGCTGCAGTTCACAAGGTTATTCATTTAGGCACCAAGAGCATGGACTGAAAATCCTGGCTGGCCTAACAGCCAAACAGTAGAAGTCCACGCTGTGCAATCCCTGGGGCATTTTCGTGATCCTTTCGTGGAAAGACATTTAAAGGGAAAAAGCTAAAAAACAAAAAATCGTTAATTTTATTAACAGTTTTGCCTTTCTCCAGGACTTTCCCATCAGCGCTGTTGCCTCTCTGCTGCCTTTCTGTGTGGAGGGTTGGTAACAAGGTTAGAATCCTGGTTTTAATAGAACTGAAAGTACACCAGACCACTTGTTTTTAAATAAATAGTCTAAGAGTCACCTACGAGGGAATAACTTTTCCTCTTTGAACAACTTGTAAATAAAAGTGCAGTTACAGCCAAATTACCTAAAGGACCACTAAAAGGTTAGGTGAGAAAGTACATATTTCAAAAAATACCAAAAACAGTTAATAAAAGGGAATCCCAAAGTTAAGGTCTGCAAAAAAAAATCCTGTAGGAGAAACAGAAGTTACAGGAAATCACTAATTGTCTTTCAAAATTATAGAAACCTTTCAAATATCATTATGCTTTAGAATAATGTTAAAACTAGCTTCATGTGAGTAGAATTTTCTGTGTTTCTTAAATGCATTAATAGCTACCATCTCTCAAGCATCTACTAATTGTCAGGCATTGTGCTCCACACTTTAACATATATTCTCTCATTTAATTGTCACAGCAGACCCATTTGGATAGGTAGTATCCCCATGTTACAGATGAGGAAACGGAGGTTCAAAAAAAACCAGTAACTTGCCCAAGGTCACACAGCTTGATTTAAACCCAGATCTGCCTGGCACCAAAGGTTGCTCACCTAACCACATTACAGTACCTATTTAGGATTGTGGCTGATGATACTTTTAGTCAAATTATAAGAGAAACTTGACATCATTCAAGGCCTGAAGTTTGCATGTCAAGAAAAATAAGGCATAAAGAAACCAATAACTCATCCTTAATTATATTATGTTTACTGCAAGGCTAAGATCAGAAATAGGAGGCCAGATTCCTTCTCTCATACCACACCCTCTCTCACAGTGCAGCTGCAAAGATAAAGCCAGATATGCACACATTTAAGTTCCAGGATTTACATTATCAAACAAGCTCAAAGACTGAATTCCTAAATAACAAACAGTAAAAAATTTAAATTACAGTCAGTCTTCCATTCTCTAAGATAAGAGGAAGGACAAGGATAAGTGAAGTCAGAGACGTTCCAAAGGACTGACTCACTTGAGACTAATTTCTACCTCTCATTTTCAAACCTTTTACCTGGCTGGCTAACAAGTGGCAAAAAGGATTTCCTGTCCCCCTCCTCTCCCTGCAGAGTCTAAGATACATGTGAGAACAAGCAGGAAAGGAGCCAGAGGCAGGCCGCAGCCAGGAGGCCCAGAGCCTGGAAAATTCACAGGAAATCATTCACAGGGGCTTGGGAATTGTCTCTACTTAGAATCCTAAACAAAACCACACACTGATTGGAGTTCCCAAAAAGAAGCATATCTTTTCTTTGACCCATTCTGCAAAGATGAAGAGAAGCGACTTGCCAAAAATCTATACTCTGGCATCTCTTGAAGACAGCCTCAGTGGTTTGGAAATACATATTCTGAACCACAGCACCACTTGGAGCAGCATAAAAAGAGAAAACATTCCTGGTGGGTTATAAATGCACAAGCAGTACGGACAATATTTACCTTACAGTGAGCTGGACCTTGCTCACGCAAAAGCTTATACTCAGGCTGAATCTTGTTGAAACGGGCTAACTCATTCACAAGACACATTGGGGTTTTCTCTTTGGGGTGTGCCATACTAGAAGGAACTGAAAAATAACGTAAGAGCAATAAAGTCAACTAGCAGTATACAGAACTGCTGCTCTCCCAGGGCCACAAAAGAAGAGGGGAAAACGGAAGGTCTAAGGATTCAGAGGAGCAGTGACGCACAACTGCAAACCACGAGGGGACACCTGCCTGAAGACACAGCTGGGGTCTTCTTGGGACCAGCTGAAGCCAGGTAACCTAGGAGGGGGCATGTCTTCCAAGGAGAGAACAGAAGTCAGGGGAATAACTAACCCACGGCAGGCAAGCAAGATTTGAAATCAGATGCTGCACTGGTATTATAACCAACCAAGGGAATAACAAGGAGGTCTTTTGAGCACAGACACACTGGTTCCCACAACAGCTGTCAGCTGTACCCTGTTCGTTATTTCACAAAACTCAACATGCCAATACCATCTCTGAAACAATGACTGTTGTTTTCTACACAGCTAGCATCTCATTCCTGGGGCATCCCCTACCCTGACCTCAGATGCTGCCGTCCTCAGACCTTATTTACTTCTGAGAATTACACAAGTAAAATAAAACGGCCGTGGTGGGCACAGCACTAGGACGTGGATATAAGAACACATTAGAAGAAAAAGCAGTAAATCACAAAAGACTGAGACAGTCTATGACATTTCCTTTTCAGAAGGTCTGCGACAGCAAATGTGAGGAAAACTGAATTCTTAGGGTATTATGACCAGTCAAGAGTGCGGGTGAGCCAATCCAAGGACATCTAGAGGCAGTGTGACAGATGTCAGGCAGCTGAGAGTGGGGTGAGCCAACACTCTAAGAACAGACTGATAAAGGAAATGAGAAGTGGAGGAGGAAGTGCAAGGGAAACTGTCAGACACAAGGGGTTGAATGATCTGTTAGAAGGTGACTCTGGTATGGAGACACTCATCCTGACAGGCCATTTAATTGTTTTTGGCACTTTGCAGAGAGGGTTGGGAAGCAGAATATTTGTTTTCAGGTTTGTTTATTTTTCAGGTGTTTCAAGTCTTTTCTCACGGATGAGCACATTTATTTACTTTTTTTTTTTAAGTTTAAAGTAATCTCTACATCCAGTGTAGGGCCTGAACTCATGACCAAGATCAAGGGTCACATGCTCCACCAACTGAGCCAGCCAGGCGCCCCATCAACAAGCACATTTAGTTCATTTTTATTTTCTTAATAATCAGATTTAAATGCTTCTGACTTATTTCCTCTTTAAAGCTCTCTGCTTCAGTGTTCAATTTCTAATTGGTCTTCACTGTGATTTCTGAAACCACCTCTGGAATCTCAACTTAAACTCAGCTGTTCAAAACAAAAACTAACAAATGCCAATCCTCTCTGGCTTTCCAGTAAATGTGGCTGCTCCCTTGCTTGGGATGTATTCTTAGAGTTATATAAAATGGAGGCTTACACATACAAGAATTCTTGGTCAATTCTGGGAAATAATTTTTAAAGCAGAATTTTCCCATACAATAGCAAATATCCAGACTGGTATTTACTATTCAATTCTTTCTGCTGGGCACCACTTTATAATAAGCTAGGTTTTATAGTTTACTTTTCAATTCTCTTTCTTACACTTTGAAGCGGTCTGTCAACTCAGGCCTCCATCAACCCAATATACAACCAGTGTTTAATATCTGGAAAAAAGAAGCATGGATGATAACATTTTCTTCTGCTTCTTGAAGGTAATGTGAGAGCTCCCTACATCTGCAGTGTACTTATCAGACCAGAAAACAGGCTAAAAAAACATTTGAAAAAGCAGACACTTGGGTTCATAACGCTTACCTGCAGCTGCACTGGCGGGTGTAATAGATGCAGAGGGTAAAGCAGAGTTTTGAATAGGTCTACCTGCATTTTCAGAGGGCAGAGAGCTAGCAGTAGAAGGAATACTCATCAAAGGCTGTGAGAGAAGAGACTGGTTCTTGTTCAGTATTTGGCTCCCTGATAGAGCAGCAGATGGGTTCTGAACTTGCACTTGAACTTGAGACATGGTCACTTTCAACAAAAGTGAACAACTGCAGGTAAACAGCTTTCAGTGCAGGTTAATTCAGTGCTATGAAGTCTAAAGTTCTACCTAAAAGTTGTAAGGGAAAGAAAATAAAAAGGTAAATTATAGAGGAGATATGTAATCGCCAATATTCAGTAAAAATTGGTGTCACCTATTCAAGAATGAAATTAGTCCCGTTTGGCCTGTACCTATGTTGATGTATTAGAAGTGTTTCCCTCCTTGGTATACAGTGAGGTTCCTGGCCTTGTGACTTCCTCACAGTGCTTTTAAAGAACGTACAATACCCATATGTTCTGCGTGTTCATCTTATAAAGAGAATCAGTAGGGTGAAATGACATTCAATACTGAATATTAAGAACTGTGAACTACAGCTTATATTCAAAAAGGCAAATTAAAAAATACGGAGAGGTTTTCCATACCATATAGGATATGGTAAAGAAAGGTTTCTGGCCTCAAAATTGTAACAAGCTGAAAGCAAACCAGGTTTGTAAGACCATTTAATGGGTGAATGTAAACCCTGCTTCCATAGATGGGCCATGTGCTCAGACTGGTACTCTTAGAGTTTTCCTGTAAGCTCACTGAAGAGAAGAGTTTCTCACTTTTGCTGCTGCTTTTTCCTCGTGATAACAAAGATCTATTTGTTTTCGAGATGGTCTCATTAAGGTACAGACCCCAAACAAAAATGTTACATCTACATTAATATGCAAGATCCTGAGAAATCATCTGAATAGTAAAGAACATTCTATAGCCTTTGTACTATTAAAAGCAAAAGTGGAGAAGAGGAAGAAGAGAGGAACAGATTTCAGATTGGTCATTTCACTGGTGTGGCTGGGGAGTGGGACCCGGGAAGCAGAGTAGATGCTTTACTTCATCTTCTAAGTTTCAAAGGCATTACTTCTAAATACATTTAAATTTCCTTCTAAGTCAAAAATAAGGATAGTTCTGCTTACATTCACAGCCATCCTTCAAAAAGCTGAAAATGTTTAAGCAAGTCAAAAGTAATCAAAAATAACCAGTAGCAACAGAGTAGAAAGAGGCATCAAAACAGAAACCAGTAAGCAAATCAAAAGTTCTATTACAGAGTGTTACTTGAATATTTTTTTTAAAGTCTCAAGATGATTTTTAATTAAAGCTGGACCTTTAGAAAGAAATGAAGGACCACAGCAATTAAGTTACTTGAGAAGTTCTGGCACATTCTCTCTTGCCGAGAGCAAAAAGAACTGCAAAACTGAAAACAACAACCCAAATACCTCAGCTGAAATGTGACTTTGGTTATAGAGACCCAAGCACCACCTTGTTCACAAAAATCCCCCATACTACAGTTGTTCCTTGTTTACTTTTGGAGTCTGAACACAGTGACAGAGGGGGTCCACCAAAGACTAGATAATAGATAACTGTCCTGGCAGACAAGTTGCCAATGTCAAGAAACAAGTCCAGAACCAACCAGTAATCAACTAGGACCTGGTGTCATTATTCTGATTTTTTTCCTTCAGTCGTCAAAATAGAAATATTTCTCTCTCAATGCCCCCCACCTCCACTCCCACTTGCTCCCTCTTTCTACACTTCATCTCGATGGCATTTTTCTCCCTCCCCCACCCTTCCCAAAATAATTTATAGTGTGCTCACAGCTTCACAACACCAACCACTGATTACAGGTCAAAAGTAAGTCAAAAGCGGGGCGCCTGGGTAGCTTAGTTGGTTAAGCGTCCGACTTTCGCTTAGGTCATGATCTCGCAGTTCGTGGGTTCGGGCCCCACGTTGGGCTCTGTGCTGACTGCCAGCTCAGAGCCTGGAGCCTGTTTCAGAGTCTGTGGCTCCCTCTCTCTCTGACCCTCTCCTGCTCATGCTGTCTCTCTCTCTCTCTCTCCTAGAAATAAATAAAACATTTTTAAAAAAATTTTTAAAAAATGTTTAAAAAGTAAGTCAAAAAGCAAAGAGTCTGCTCCAGAGCCTACCTGTGTCCCATAAGCAGCAACCCAACCTGCCCTGGGTGGCTCTCAGAGCAGGAGACTGAATAAATGAACTAAATTTAGAAAGGGTGGGGGACACCTGGGTGGCTCAGTCGGTTAAGCGTCCGACTTCGGCTTCGGCTAAGCATCTGACTTCGGTTTGCGGTTCGTGGGTTTGAGCCCCGCGTTGGGCTCTGTGCTGACTGCCAGCTCAGAGCCTGGAGCCTGTTTCAGATTCTGTGTCTCCCTCTCTCTCTGACCCTCCCCTGCTCACCCTGTCTCTCTAACTCTGAGAAATAAATTTTTCAAAAAAAAATTTTTTAAGATAAAAATAAATAAAATAAAATAAATTTGGGGGGGGGGAGGCAAAGGGATCTGTTTTGGCTAATGCTGTCTACAGTAGGCCCACAACCAACATCTCCAGTCACAGACATAAACACAGAGATTTTCTGGAGTTTGAAAAAGGGAACAAATGGTCTTTAATTAAGACTGCCCCCAAAATGTTAACCTCACGTTCACCTGACATTGTATCTTCATAATAACTGGTTGAAACAAGTAGTTCAAAACTGCAAATAGAAATTTCCTAAAACCCTATTAAGACCGTGTACTTTATAAATTTTTAATTTCTACCATGACCAATACAAAAATTCAACAAACAGTACTCATTAGCACATGAACACTTCTATGTACCTTCAAGTCTGAAAAGAGAACCTAATGTAGTGGTTCTAAAGAGGTGACAATTCTGTTCCCCAAAGACATCGTACAAGGTCTGGAGACGCTGCCTGGCTGTCACAGCTGGAGGACGAGATGAGGGACAGAGGGGCCAGGGATGTGATTTCGAGTACACATATACCAACCCACAAAATAAAGTGTTACTAATTTAATAAACTGCTTATATTCTTAGGAAAAGAAAATCCCCTTTTCATCTCAAAAGGCTCTAAAAATTTTTTAGGCTAATATTTTACCCAAACAGATGCTCCTCTCCCAAAGAGAAGCCAGGCAGCTCACATAGTTTAAAATATACTATTTACCCACGTAATCTGAACAAATAAAGCTTCTCACTACTGCTAATTATATGGCTCACAGCAGCATTTAGTGGAATCATGGAATTCTGGAGATACTACTTCTGTATAAATTTAGAACCTGTTGCTGTCCAGTACTCTGCCCTAAAGATTAAAACCTTAAATGAAAACCTGTCTTTTCTTCTGAGCCTATCTTTAAAGATTACTTTCCACCACATAAATTAGGGACCCAAAAGAGATTAAAGTGATTTGTCAGTCTTCTTATAAAAGAACAATATTTTACACACCATAAAATTAAGCTGAAAATCGAAAACACCAAAACTTCAGTTTCCCCAGCTCTGGAAACACCTTTAACTGTTAGGCCTGTGCTGTGCTGCTCTTTCCCTGCTTCCAGCACAGATGAGGGCCTTTAATCTCCTGGCTTCTCTTATTTGAAGAGCTGCAGACATCAACTCAGGAAAATATGCTCATCATATTCTCAAATCCTTATATTTATCTAGCAAAAATAATAAGCACTGTAACACAGAGAAGTGATAGGGCAGAGTTACGGGTACCTTCTTTTTAAAAAGACTCAATAATTCCAACTCCCCGCAAGTCCCAAATTCAGCTTGGTGATACAAAAGTCTTCTCATAAAAATAAAGAGTCCCACTTTGGCTGGCAGCTTCCTTTTTACAAGTGTCAAGTACTTTTTAATGGGTAGTAGGCAAGGGGAATAAGGGCACATGAATACTACAAAAGCATTTTTTTTAAATTATACACATGTGGGGCGCCTGGGTGGCTCAGGTCATGGTCTCACCAACTATCAGACTGAGCCCCTCATGGGGTTCTGTGCTGACAGCGCTGGTCCTGCCTGAGGTTCTCTTTCTCTTTTTCTCTCTGCCTCTCCCCTGCTCACACGCACGCTCTCACTCTCTCTTTCAAAATAAATGAATAAACTTAAAAAAGAGATTATATACAACATGCTAAAAAGTGATCAGGCACAAATGCAAATTCCTCACACAGCACTGATTTACTAAGACTAGGCCATAGCGAATGCACTGAGTGATCTGTTTAATACACAAGAAGGTTGATCCTTCTAGAAACAGTTTACAGAACTATCTGCAAGAGTGCTTAGTCTTACTTTCAACTACCAGATTGTTAAATCGCTGTAATATGAAACAACTACTTCAGCAATTATGGAGGAACATCATTTTTAATATCCAATTTGTAGCTACAGTAATACATGACTTTACTTTTGTGTTCAACACATCATTCCCCTTTGCAATAAGTGATGTTTCCAAACAAGGTGTGTGAAAGAAAGAAAAACGAAAAAGAAATCATCCCAATTCTGGACAAGCTTTTAAGATAGCCACAAACATTTCCGTAAATACCTCTTCCTTCAAAGTCCTACCTCAAATCTTACGTGGCATGGGCACACAAATACAACCGTACTCCAGTTCCCTGCCATGATAAAACATTAGCTGTAGGAACAGCCATTTTAGAATAGTATATTTATTCAACATTCAACAAAATTTATTAAGCATCTACTACATGTGAACCCCCTTATACGGCAAATTAAACTTTTCCTCAAAGGCACAAAAAGGGATCTTTAAGCAACCAACTGTAAACCTATTGATGTGTTCTTTAGGTTTTGAAAGGTTCCACTCTCTGAGAAACTTTGTCAACAATAATAAAAAAAGTTAAGGAGTAAACCACTTTGTCTACAATAGCCTTGAAATACATCTAAAGTGCCCACGTTATTCCTTTAAACTCAACAGTTATTTCCAAGATCCTTTGTGGACACATCTTAGAAAATGCAATGCAGTCGTATGTTTTCTACAAATAAACTCACCCCACCTCCCTGCCGTCACCCCCCATCCCTGCTCTGATCCCCAGAACAGCAATTCATTGACTCCAAATATCATCCAAGCACCTGCAGGCAAGAGCAGCTGCAAAAACAGAAACATGGCAATCACTATACTCCTACATAATCAATTCTAAAAAGATAACAGCAACATCAAGCAAATAATATCCCATAGCAGGCCCATATATCAAATTACCCAATAATTAAAAGGTTCTTTAAAAGAAATATGACCCAACTACTTAAGACAGAGGGAAAAACAAAACAAAACAGACCACTATGTACTTGGTGCTCAAAAGAAAGACAGGACAAGTAGCCCTGAGGAGGCACAATCACTCGCAGGACAATAAAATCAGCCAAAAATAATGCCTGGAAACAACCCAGGCTGTTGGAGATCTTTGCATCCAAGTGACTGAATGTGGCCCCTGTCTCCCACTTGGCTCAGTGCCAAGTGGGAAGTGGAGGATTTTCTTTCCACACAAATGTAACCACTGGGTGGTCCATTTAAAGAAACACGTCCTAAAAGAGAATTCATTCTCAATTGTTCATCCTAGAAAAACCATCACAACTGTCTACTAAAATGGAAAAAAAACTTTACCTCTGCAGCTGAATAAGCTGCAAACCTTACTTTTTTCCTCGCTTTGAAACCTTATCAAGCTCCTCTCCTCCATTCCCTAGGAGGAATTCTTAAAAATAACTAAAGTCAAATAACATTTCTTGTAAACATGGAAATGGCTTTTAGAATCTAAACTTATAGAAACAGAAAAATGTTTTAAAGCAACCAAAATGAATAACTATTCATGATTTGCTGCAGATTTCTAAGAGCAGTACTCTGTGACCTATTCTTAAATAAGAAGGGGCTTAGTTCAACATAAAGTTAACTGGCTTTTCCTTTCAGAAAAGGGAAATTGTACTCCGTAACTATGTGCCATCTACCTAGAAACACGACTGCATTTACCATCATCTTCATGCAAAACAGACCAGAGCCAAGACCCAGTTTCTAAGAAACCAGCCTTGCTGCTAAGTAGCAAACAACAATGTTAAATCAGATCGAACTTGAGTTGTGGCTTTCAGTTCTACTCTCAAATGAAATAGCAATTATCCACCTAATTCTTGGCAATCCACTGCTTAGTGCCTCAGTTTCCCCAGAACACTTTGTAATAGGAGATTCGACAAAGCCTCAGCTGTAGCAATCTGAGAGCTGAAACAATGAAGAAATCCTGAAGCACGGTAACAGTTATTCCGTTTTTGTTGTTGTTGTTTGAAAAGAAAAGCATTAAATAAACCCAGTGTAAATCCATTCACTGAGCCTGGTACAACTTCTCTCATTTCCTCATTCCCAAAGAAAGCTGGGTTTAACTTGTCCACTAAGCACTACCTTGGAGATCCGGTATAATGATGTGCTTTCAGCTCTCAGAGGTGAAGTGCTAAAAACAAAACGGAGTCCTGGCAGGTGCAGTGAATGGCACAGTGCCCTGACATAAAACTGTATCATCTTTTTGATCCAGATGATCACAAGCAGCCAGTAAATGGAACCTGATTCATAATCCTATCTCATGACAGAAAACAATGCTGGATTCTTTCCACAAGTTTGAAAACCAAGTTTTACATAAACAACCTGAAAATTCAAAGGCAAAACTACAAAAGCCACTAAAATCAGGATGCTCACCAACTGAGTTATGTTTAATGACAACTTTAGGGGGGACTGGGTAGCTCGGTCAGTTTAGTGTCTGACTCTTCAACTAAGGTCATGATCTCATGGTTCCTGAGTTCTAGCCTTGTACTGGGCTCTGTGCTGACAGCATGGACCCTGCTTGGGGTTCTCTCTCTCTCTCCAGCTCTCTCTGCCCTTTCCCTACTGGCACTCTTGCTCGCTCGCTCTCTCTCTCTCAAAAAAAAAAAAAAAAAGACAGCTTTAGTGGTCAACTTTCATGTCTCAACATTTAAAGTATATGGCAGTGCAGGCTAAAGGGCTTTCCATTCTAGCCAGCAACCTTCCCTGCATTTAGTTTCTAATTAAATCTCAAGAGTAAAAAGAAATTCAAACTGCAATTTCTTCTGTTTCTCTAATATTACAGCCAGAAATAAAAGTCATTTTCCACACAAGTCATTCAAGAGTTCAAAAATCTTAAATTAAGAACAGGCCTGAAATTATGGTGTCAAATTATGTGTACCTTAAAAAGAGGTGCTCCAGGAATAACGCTGTTTTGGTTCAGTTCTAAGAGGTTATGTGGTTAGGAAACTCCTAGAAAATAAGAAACAATAATAATTTACTAGAGTAGATCATTTCTGAAAACGAAGATAATACACTGTTCAAATTTTGGGAAAACCAAAAATTTACAGGTAGGGAAGTTTCTGAAAGCATGATGTCATGGCTTAAAGCAGCACACTGTAGAATCCAGGCAAGATACAACCACCAACGGGGTAAAGAGTACTTTGTGGAGACGTGACCACAAGAGAGCTGTGAACACCTCGAAACTAATTTTAAAGAAAGAAACTGGACATCATATACTGCCTGATCACACAAGCCTGAAATTTAAACTTACGGATTTTTAAAAACTGCCCAAATATTCTGTTCATAAAGCCTTACCATATGCTTGGTGACACAAATATAAGTGCAAGAGCAACTTTATAAAAAGGCACTTAGTACATAAATATTTTTATATTAAATTGCAAAATACAAAAAGCACATTAGCTCGAATAAATCCAAACCATAATCATTCTTTAGAACTGGATTTCAGGTGACATAAGAGTTTAATTCTCAGTCTCTAGGTCTGATTTAGCTACAGGTATCTTCCTTTTTAAAGGGTAGAACAGGGGGACCCTTGAACAACACGAGCGTTAGGAGTGCCACACACCCCCCCATACACAGTGGAAAATTCACGCAGAACTTTTCACTCCCCAAAGACTTACTCACTAGTAGCCTAACTGCTGACCAGAAGTCTTACCGACAACATTAACAGTCGATTAACACGTATTTTGTATGTTATATGTATTGTATAGAATATTCTTCCAATAAAGCTAGAGAAAAGAAAATATTAACAAAATCATAAAAAGAAAAATATGTATACAATACTGTATTTATCAAAAAAAAAAGTCCACGTATAAATGGACACATGCAGCTCAAACCCATGTTGTTCAAGGGCCAACTGTAGTCAGTAACAAAGAAAATTCCTTACCTTGAGACGCCCTTTGCATTTTTACAACATTAAGTTATTTCATTCATTTCAATTCCTCACTGCTACTGGGGCTTAATAGAGGATGGAAGTAGCTGTTCACTGTCCAAAACTTCAGAAATAAAATAAACTCTACTTTGTTTTACAGCATTTTAACAACTCAAGTTCTTTTGTAAATAGTATACTATACTAACAACTTGCTCCATTATCTCACCCATTCACAAGACTCGCATTAATGGAAACTGAAGAAGGCTTCTGAGCAGCGCAGAGAGAGATCTAAGACCACCTTGGAGAGCCCATGCCTTTTGCTCCTGGAGGCCTCCCCTTAGTTCAAGTCTATCCGTGCTGAACCATTATGGTTAGGTTTGGGTATCTGTCTTTTAGCCCAGAAATTTAAAAAATTAGAATAAAATAAATAAATCAGAATGGAAAAAGGGAGCTGCTAGAATCAGACATCATGACAACAGTAAGAAACCATCACCAACAACTTTACAGCCAAGAAAAGAGGAGGGGAGAGAAATACAGCAGCATGCAACCATTTGGATTTCAGACATGCTTACACAACACAAGGAGAGCTGACACTCATCCAAATTCACACTCCTGTGAGCAAACTCAGTTTTTGAAATCCCCCAACCATTTTCAAATGATAATCCCAAACCATCATGATTATTACCAGTGTATCTACACAGCACTTACTCTCTCCAAGCAGTGGTAGAGAAGACAGGGATTAAGCCCAACTCTTTCTTTCCCACTCAAGAACACACACTAGAATGCAAAACAGTGAATTACATTCATTGCTTTATTTATTCAACAATTACTGAACACCTATTCGCAGGCAGTATTCTAGGCACCAGGGAGAAAGGACTGCACAAATAAGATACAGTCCCTTCCTTGTGGAATTCACATTTGTACAGGAACAACCTGGAACCTAACATAAACTTAAATAAATAATTCACAGTGGCACTTTAACTTGTAGCAACAAATCATTTATAATAACACATCACTTCCTAACTAAAGAAGACACTAAGAACACAAAGACCCCTTAGCTGCAAAATGCTGATTCGGAATGAGGGCAAACCAGCTAGCACTGGGCTGTTTCCTATATGGTGGAAGGAAATTTGTCTGGAGATCTGAGTTTGGGTCCCAACTCTGGTGCTCAGTTGGATGATAAATGCTTCATTTAATAGGGTAAGAGACTTCAACCTTTTAATATATTAAATGGGGTTAGCACCACCAAATTCATATGATTAATAAAATAATAACTGTGTACTTCTTGGGTGGATTAACTGATAATGTAGGTGAAATGCTTGTAAAGTATAATATTCCATGCCAAGGTTAGCTGTTAAACATCACTTTCTTAGGATACGCTGTAACTGATATTATAAAATGACATAAGTCACGTTCAAAACACATTATTGCGGCACCCAGGTGGCTCAGTTGGCTAAGCATCCGACTTTGGCTCAGGTCATGATCTCTCAATTGTGAGATGAATCTCCACATTGGGCTCTGTGCTGATAGCGGCTCTGTGCCACTTCGAGCCCCCTGTCCACCCTCCCCCTCCAAGAGCGCTCTCTAAATAAAACATTTAAAAAAATTTTTTTAAAGAAATAAACTTTTTCAATATTTAAGGGAAAAAAAGCAAAATTAGAAAGAACTTTACCCCCCCCCCCCATTTACTTTATTCTTTTTTTATGTTTGGTGCTTAAACAGGCAATTCTGTTAACAGGAAAATCAGTACCCAGCAATAGTCATACTCTTAATGTTCCAGACAGTAAAGGTTCACTATACTACAAACCAAAAGGGAACTTATTTACCTAAACTCTATTTGACTGTCATCTAGGTGAAGGGTCACAGAGCTTCAATGAGCAGGTTGGTTAAATTGTGCAACAAAGAACATAAGCCTCCAGGCATAATCAGACTTATCATTACATATAAATAAATTATCTTCTTTCTGACAGAGGAAAGGGCGGCCTAGCATTTTGTACAAAATCACAATGGCATCAGCAGACATGGCCCTGTTTGTATCAGAGTGGAATCTGCAAGAGTAGAAAATTCATGCCTCAGTTAATTTTAATCTATAGAAAGCAAGGACCTCAGAAAGCAAAACTGTGAGAAAATCAGACAAGATCTAGTTAAATCAAAAAGCTCATGCCTGAGGGGAGCCGATATAGACAATTTAAGAAGAAGCATGTGCTCACTTCATCCCCAAAGACACATTTCCAACACCTTTTCATGATTAATGAGACACACGTATGTCATTACAGACTACATGGTCACTTGGGTTGAGGTTGAAACACATAATGGAAATTCACACAGCATCTCATGAAAACCCCAAATCTAAAGGACAGGTTTCATTTCACTGAGGTAGCCGTTTATTTAAAAAAAATTTTTTTTTAATGTTTTTTATTTATTTTTGAGAGTCAGAGAGAGAGCACGAGCAGGGAAGGGTCAGAGAGATACAGAATCTGAAACAGGCTCCAGGCTCTGAGCTAGCTGTCAGCACGGAGCCTGACCCAGGAACTGTGAGATCATGACCTGAGCCAAAGTCAGACGCTTAACCAACTGAGCCACCCAGGCGCCCCTGAGGTAGACTTTTAAAACTAGCCCTAAGGGACCACTACTGCCTGGGTGGAGAACCAGAGACGCTTCCTATTCAAGGAGATCAGCAATTCAAAGAAAGGCAGTTCAATACCAAACAGAAAGTTACATGAAATACTCCCAATACCCTGTGTCAGCGAGGAAATGGATGTTAGAAATGGCTGCGAGGCAAAGAGGGCAACAACCACCTAGCCCTATAAAGTTAATTGGAAGTTTAGTTAACTCATATCCAATAAAGTAGAATATTATAATTTTAAAGAAAATGATGTTCAGGGTGCCTAGGGCTCAGTCGGTTAAGCATCCATACTCTTGATTTTGGCTCAGGTGGTGACCTTGCAGTTCAGTTTGTAATATGGAGCCCCACAAAGCTTGCATGGGATTCCCTCTCTCCCCCTCTCTGCCCCTCCCCTGCTCTCTCTCTCTCAAAATAAATAAACATGAAAAAAAATAAACTGATTTTCTTAACAACCTTGTCTACAGTTCATAAATCATTTTTAGCAAACTTCATGAATGATTATAGCAAATAATTTAGGGGAGAGCCTCCTATAGGTTAATGAAACATCCTCCTCCCCATTTACTTACTTCTAAGTAGTTACCCCAACCCCACAAACTCTGAATCACCTTAAAAGTTTTAGTTTGACTGTAGTAATCTATCACAACAAACAAAAGTAAACTGTAAGTCTTCAAATATTTCAAGGGAATGATGAATAGGGTTCATTTTAAATTTTTTTTTTAATGTTTTTTATTTATTTCTAGGAGAGAGAGAGAGAGAGAGAGACAGCGTGAGCAGGGGAGGTTCAGAGAGAGAGGGAATCACAAACTGAAACAGGCTCCAGGCTCCGAGCTGGCAGTCAGCACAGAGCCCGACGCGGGGCCCGAACCCACGAACCGCGAGATCATGACCTAAGCGAAAGTCGGACGCTTAACCGACTAAGCCACCCAGGCGCCCCGAATAGGGTTCATTTTAAAGACAGAGTATTACCGATACAGACTTTTTTCACATTGGTCTTAAGTTCTGGCGAACAAAAATCATCCAAGCTATGGTGAAGCACTGTGACACACAGAAAAAATCATCCTAAACAAAAAGCACCTGAGCATAATTAGAGACGAAGGCTGGAGGTTCAACGGCTAGAGCTCAGGACCCCACTCCAGTTACTGGGCCTCCTAGATAGGCCTCCGTATTCTCAGCCACTATGAACCAGTGTCTGCAAAGACGTTTTCAAGTATCAGAAGTACAACATAAAGCATCTACTTCAACTCTCAGCACAAAGGAAGAGATAAACAGCAGCTTTTCATATTATTAAATTCAATCTGACCCTTCAGATTCCTTTCTTGCATCAAGTAACCCTCATCCTGTAACCCTAACCTACCTAGCACACGGTTAAGAGCTCAATAAATAGTAGCAAGTATTATTATCCAGCAAATTTACTAATCCTGTCCTCAGCCACATAAACATCTATAAATATAAGCTTATAACTACACACCACTTGTAAAACAACATTTTAAATGGGAACAGAGAACATGCTGACTAAAATCAACCCACTCACTGGGCAACCAGTTCTAAAGCTACATCAAATATAGAGACAATCTAATGAACAATCATTTTCATTTAAGGCAAAGACCCCAGGGCACCTCAATAAATATTTTTTAGACTTTGTAGGCTGGTAGACATAACAAAAATCTTCTAGAACAATTATGACCTCTGTACTATATTATAAAAAAAAAAAATAGCCTGGTTTGGTTCCATTACTGTTATAAACTCACAAAATCATCACACTTCTCCCCCAAATTAGATTCCAGATTAAACAGAAGCAGATGGGCTACAAATTTAATATTTAGAAGACTAATTTTTAATCAAAAGCAAATTCTTGGATAGACTTTCCCACTTTTGCTTTCAGTAAATATACTTTGGAGGAACCCCCTGTATATACTTCTTTGGCAAATAAATGAACATGTGTAATTCCAGAAACTATAATAAAGTCTGTGGAGAATCTATCTCTACCTCCTTTTACCCAGTGACATAAATTACTTTCACATCAACCTTATCCACTACTATAGGAATGTAAATATTTTAAAAAAATTAAGCTCTTTGCAATAATTTCCCCATTTTACCATTTTTTAGATAATAAATAATTTTCTTTGGGAAGATTTCCTAGTTTAGAACAACAGATACCCAAGTTATCCATCTAGTGGCATTTGTTACGATCAACACAGCTATATATTTGTAATCCTATTATCTTTCTCGCAGGTAAGAACAAAGAATGTGGCCAACATTATTCAAGATTAGTAATAATTGATTCATAGATAAGCACCCACTGGTGCAAAAATTCATTAAACATTTTTTTAATATTTTTTTATTTATTTCTAGGAGAGAGAGAGACAGCGTGAGCAGGGGAGGGTCAGAGAGAGAGGGAGACACAGACTCGGAAACAGGCTCCAGGCTCTGAGCTGGCAGTCAGCACAGAGCCCAACGCAGGGCTCAAACCCATGAACCGCGAGATCATGACCTAAGTCAAAGTCGGACGCTTAACCGACTAAGCCACCCAGGCGCCCCTCATTAAACATTTCTTTAAAAAAAGCAAAAAATTCTGGAGTCAGAACAAAATTGGAAAAAAATATCAACAAACTTCTTGGCTTTTAAAAGGTCTAGAATTGTCTCGATTTAAAATTAACTGTGGGGCGCCTGGGTGGCTTAGTCGGTTAAGCGTCCGACTTTCGCTTAGGTCATGATCTCGTGGTTTGTGGGTTCGAGCCCCGCGTCAGGCTCTGTGCTGACTGCCAGCTCAGAGCCTGGAGCCTGTTTCAGAGTCTGTGATTCCCTCTCTCTCTGACCCTCCCCTGCTCACGCTGTCTCTCTCTCTCTCCTAGAAATAAATAAAAACATTTAAAAAATAAATAAAAATAAAAATAAAAAACATTAAAAAAAAAAAAAGAAAGAAAGAAATGTACTGAAAAAACAAAATGGAGGGGTGCCTGGCTGGCTGAGTCAGAAGAGCATGCAACTCTTGTTCTTGGGGTCACGAGTTCAAGTCCCACACTGGGTGCAGAGATTACTCAAACAAATAAAACTTTACAAAATTAAAAAACAAAAACTTCTAAAAAAAAGAAAAATAAAATGGATTAATGACTTCAAAGAGAAAGATATTATAAAACTAGTAAAACGTCAATGGCAGAAAACAGGTGGTATATACAGAGGTGTACACTAAAATTCTTTAAATGCTGTTATATGTTTGAAAATGTTCATAATAAAATGTTGGGGGGAAATAAGGATAGTGAATAACATTTCTTCTAGTTCAATCTCTAATTCGTAGAGAACTTGGAACAGCATAAATGCTAAACCTTGATTTTAATGAGGTTTTATTTAAGGAAAAGCTCATGTAGAAAATTACACCAGAAGCATTTTAGCCACAAATGTCTCTGTCACCAAAAGCTTAAAATTTTAAATGAGCTTTTATAGGTTTAGTGTGAAGCAAAAGGTCTAGTGTGAAATCAAATCTGTCATAAACTTTTCTAAACATTTCTGAAGCCTCCAGAGTCCCACTCTGAGAGAAAGAAAGCAACGCCAAAAGCTCTCGTTTGAGAGGGAAGAATGCACATTTCCACAAATTGAGCAAGTCTGTGTCACTAAGTATGACAGCAAATAAGATGATCCAGTTTGAAGGCTCATAAAAACAAGGTCCCTCGAAATGACTTAAGACATCCAACAGAAAGATGTCTTTTTCATGAAAGTTTCATTTTTATGCTGGTGAATTTCACTTTCACTCCATCCAGTAAGAGCGAGAGAGAAAGTTGCCCAGTCAGGAGAGACCCACTCTGAGACTCCTACATTAAGTATCTTCATCGTCTTACTGAGGGTGGACTGGACCAAGCAGCACGGTATAGGCCACCGTTTGAAGATTACACTCAGAATAATGTTAATGGGTTGCCTTCCAAAATGAGGGGAGAAAGTTCTATGAGTCATGCTCATTTCTCAACTTAAAATAATCTGTATATAAATGGGTTTTCTGGCTAAATCTTAAAAGAGAGCAATTTAAGTCTGAAGAAACCGTATTTATGGTAACAATTCCAAATACTTAAAAGTTTTACTTTAGCCTCCTGGGAAGCACTAAGTATTTTTTTAAAAATAAAGTATGTTTTCCTTACCAAATTATTTTTTCCTAAGTTAATTTTAAGAGCTCTTTACATCCCTCTCCATCTCCCAGACTGTAATAAGTAAAACCTAACATCCATTTTCATTACATCTGATCACACTCAAAAGTTAAGTATACACAATTGAAATTACAACTTTACAGGTCTAAAAACTGTGACAGGTCCATGACCAGAAATTTGAAAATTAAGAAACGACTACAAACACAATATTCCTGTCAACTTCCAATCTAGGAAAAAAATCTCTTTTCAGACAAGAAAGAAAAACTATGACCATCTATGCTGTGAAATTCATTCATACTTACTAAAACTAATTCTACAAGAGAATCTGGAAATCAAATATGCTTTGCTTAATTCTTAACCTGAGGTGATAGCAGCATATTTATGCAATGGTAAAGAAACTTTGAAAGTTTCATTATGAATTATTAACTGTAGTTTATGACATAAAGTTATTCTCCATTAAAAGTGGTTTAACAGGTCTCCACGAAAACAGGTTTAGGATATCTGTATTTCTGACTCCTTTTCAATGACAGCCATTATAGCTCAAGAACTGTTGCTTTTGTACACAAAGAAGCAAGGCAATATTTTGGACATGATGAGTGGGATAAGCACTGAACCAAGAACTAATCTGGTTCTGCTGTATGATAATCATGTGTAAACAAAGATGAGAAGTCCAATAAACAAAATGAGAACTATGATTTCACTAAAAGGAAATTTTAACAGTCTGGGGCAATCTGGTGAAATTATATGATATTTAGGATTTGTTTCAAAATAACCTAGTTTGGGGGAGTAGGTACTACATGAAACAATATGACCTTGGCTACAAGTTAATTATTGTCAAAGCTAAGGGACCAGTACATGGATTCTCTATAGTTATCCAACTTTTGCATGTTTTCCACAATAAAAAGTTGTTTAAACAAGGTTATCAGGGTCCCTGGGTGGCTCAGTCAGTTAACTGACTTTGGCTCAGGTCATGATCTCACAGTTCACGAGTTCGAGCCCCGCGTCAGGCTCTGTGCTGACAGCTCAGAGCCTGGAGCCTGCTTCAGATTCTGTGTCTCCCTCTCTCTCTGCCCCGCTACCCCCAGTTCGCACTCTCTCCCTCTCTCTCAAAAATAAACATTGAAAAAACTTATCAACCACAACAACTTCAGATTTGGCCGAAGACATACTTGTACAGATATTTCTCTTTCTTCTTCTTTTTTTTTTTTAAGTACGCTTCACACCCAGCACAGAGCCCGTCATGGGGCTCGGAATCACAACCCTGAGATGAAGACCTGAGCTGGAATCGAGAGTCCAATGCTTAACCAACTGAGCCACCCAGATGCCCCTGTACAGCTGTTTCTTAGGCATTTTTAAAGAGTCATCCAAGCAAATATTTTAAACCAGAAATGACTCTGTCGGAAAATTATAGGAAAATGTCAACGACAGAGAGGCCACTTTGCATTACATGTTATTGAGAGACAGGTGTAAATCAAAACAGTCTTGAATTCAGTAAGGAAAAATTTACCACCTAAAATAATCCTATGATACAGAAGGATCATTCAGTAGAGCAAATACACTCTACTTTTTTGTAAATTTGAACCACTATGAGTCACATTTCCTTTAGTGAAAAGTACACATTACAACTACATAAAGAATTAAAACGAACTCCGTATCTTTAAAGTTGCTGGGATAAAAATCCCACCTGTCACCAGAAGGACGTAAACCGCTCCCTCTACAATCCAACTGTATTTTTAGTTTTTACTTCAACATGCAGCAATGTAATTTATACTTGGTAGGCACACACAGATTCCTGAAAGGCCAAAATCAATCAAAACCCCCGATTAGCTCTCTTTCCACCACCTAAACAATTTCCACCCTCTAAACAATTAAAGCTACAAGCAGAAGGGAAGAGTGACCTTAGAAACGTCCCCACAGCCAGAGAACAGAGGCAGAACAGACCGAAGCACACATCTTCGCAGGAAAAGAAGAAAACTTCCACATAAGCAATACTGCAACACGGAGGTGGGGCAAGGGCTTAAAAGGAAAGTTGGCCAACAGGGAAGGAGGGAATACAAGCAAAGCTGCAGTGAAAAAAAAAAAAAAGTTAGAAGTTAGAGATGTAGTGCAAGAAAGGACAGACATCTTTTTTCCAGCTTCATCCACCGCCGCCTCCAGAGCCCGGCACTGAGCGAAGGCTCCGGAAAGGGCTGCTGAACTCCAGGAAAGCTTCGGCCAGCAACTTTCCCAGACATGAAATGACAACAAGAAGCCGGAGGACGGCAGGAAAAATAGACAGGTTGCTCACAGCGAGGGAACTGATGAAATCCCGTAGTTGGCTCGGCGGCGGAGATGGAAATAATAGCATCTTTTACAGACTGCCCTCTCACAGGGTGTCCCAGTTCAACGTACGTCTCTTTCAGAGGTTAAGAACCCAAAACAAAGCCCCGGCGCGGGCGGTGGGCACGCTAAACCCTCTCTGCCTCAAGGAAAACCCAAACGGGTAGGTAGGTCAGCTTCTTTCCACTTTACCCATTAGGTTATACCTTAATATCACGCTAGTAAATTATGCAGACGGTTTATTGGGACACGCTGTGGGTCTGGCACTCTGATAAGCGCTTCACACACCCCATTTCACGGAACCTTAACAGCGTTACGAGGCAGGAACCGCATTCGCCCCTTTTTCCAACCAAGACACAAAGAGTTGAAGCGACTTGCTGAAGGGAGTAGCGCTGGGATTTGTACCCGTGTCGGGACACCTGGGCTGTGCTCGTAACCACTAAGCTCCAGATCCAGCTGGGGAGATTTAGGCGCTCTGGGACTTGAAGCGGGGAGCACTCCCACCCCCACCCCCCGCCCCAGGAATAACTTCGGCAGCCCAGCGCGAGAGGAAGAATGAGGAAAGGCGGCGTGGCACCTGTTTCTGGCCCCAGCAAGGGGTGGAGGAGCTGGGGCGCCTGGGGTCCAGGCCGCGGGGCGCCCCGAGACGGGGGGCGCGGGAGGACCCGCCTCCTCCAGGAAGGCCCCGCGGGCGGGACAGAGGCCCGGGGAAGAAGGCCAGGCGCGCGGGCCCGCCGAGGCCTACGCCCCACCCGCCGCCCCCCTCCGCGTGGCCGCGGCGCCCGCGCGGGCCCCGCCAGGCCCGGCCGCCTCACCTGGCTACTGCCCGGAGCTCGTCCCCCGGCCGGCGGTCCTGGGCGGCGGCGGCGACGGGGCCGGTGTGGAGGGGAAGGAGGAAGGAAGAAGGGAGAGGAGGAAGGGAACGGCGGGTGGGGAGAGGCGGAGTGGCCGCGGAGGAGGCGGGCGCCGCTGGGCCGGGGGTCAGAGGAAAGGGGGAGCCGAGCCAGACGCGGCGGCCGCCGGCGCAAACGCTGAAGAGCCGCTCCGGCGCCCGCAGCCCGGCAGGAAGTGACGGGGGAGGGGCCTGCGCCCGCCCCCGGCCCCCGCCCGCCTCCATGCCCGGCCCCACCCCCTCCCACCTGAAGTTCGAACCACAAGTCCCGGCGGGCGCTGCGCCGGGGCCTGCCAGCGCAAGGCACTTCGGGAGCCTGGCGGGCTGGGCCCTGGTCTGGCCTGCGTCGCGGCGGCCGGCCCCGGCGCCCCGGGAGCTGCTGGGAGTTGTAGTTCTGGGAGTTGAGAGCGCTTGCTGGACCCGCAGCGAGGCTGGGCCGTCCTACTTAACTCCGCCCCCCTCCGTTCTTCCCGTTTTCCTCTGCGTCTTTTTTCGCCAGCCTCGTTTCCTTGTTTCTCTCCTCTCCTTAGCTTCTCCTTCCGTAAATGTTTATTAAACGCCTGCTGCTGTGCAAGGTACTGCGCCAAGAGTTGAGAATATAGAGGTGGACAGACAAAAATCCCTACCCTCATGGAGCTTACGTTCTAGTGAGGGTGAAGCACATAATAAATACAGTGAGTTTTGAAGTTAAATCCCAGATTGCTATTTCTTTCACCCACCTCTGGATAAACTAAGTGGCTTTCCTCATCACGCTTATACGGGGGTTGGGGGTAAGAGTTAATGGTGGGAGATTTTGGATCTCTACAATCACACTCAGCAGAGAATAATGCACTCATTGTGAGAGGGCCAGGAAATAGGGAAAGAACTGCAGATGCCCAGGCCTCTCTTCTCCTGCTCACTCTGGGACTGTTTCCCCACTATTGTAAAAATAGTTTATGTTCTCTCTCTGCCTTTCTCAGTATCTTTCAATCTAACTATTGCGCAATCCTTCTAGCCAAGGCAATATAGTTTAGTTTGCATAAATTCATGATAATGAGATTAACTGGCTGAAGGGGCCTCTCCAAACATGGCTTTGGGACCTTGCCCCTGCCACAGAGGACTCCTTTCTGTGGACCAGTCCTTACTCTGCTTCTTGTAAAATGCAATGAGATTGAATCTCAGGACACCAAAAACAGTCAAAAGACTTTCACTGTCCAGTTAGTGCTGGTCCAAAACAGTGGTAAGCAACATTCAGATCTTGTCCAGTCCTCTGCTAAAGGAGAATTGTTAGAGAATTGTTTTCTCTAACCCTTAAGCAGTCTACTAAGAATAGGTCACTTGGATAAAGGAGCAGACACAAAGGTGTTTCTCTAAACTCAAAACTGAGGTCCCTGCACAGACAATCTCTTCAAGAGTGTAGAGGTAGAAGGGGATATTCTGACTTATTTTTCTATCACTCATGGGGACCTAAGTGATGGGCAGATGACTTCCAGTCTCATTTATTTCCCTCCTTCCATATATTGAGAGAGATCCCTCTTTTTTTTTTTTTTTCCTAATCCACATTTTGGATTTTATGGATTTTATTCCACAACTTGGGCCATAATACACCTGGACCTGTTTCCCCCTTAGTTAAATAGGAACAATTTCCTATCTTAACCAGTGGATGTGTGAGTTGGTAGAGAGCTTGATACCCTGTCTCATCTTCCCCATTTTAAGAATGATAGGACTCTCTTTTTGTTGTGAAATTCTAAGTATGCTGTTCTGAGCAGTCTAGGCTACTGTCTCCTCCTGCTAGTGACTGATCACGTGTCATCCCAGGAGTCACATGTTCTTAGGGTACTGCCTCCCCTTTCCTCCTCTCAATCCCTAGCAATCACTGATCTTTGTACTATCTCCATAGTTTTGCCTTTTGCAGAAAGGTCACATAGTTGGAATCATGCAGTCTGTAGCCTTTTCAGGTTGGCTTCTTTTACTTAGTAATATGCCAAGTTTTCTGTTTTTTCATGGCTTGATACCTCTTTTTCTTTTCTTTTCTTTTCTTTCTTTCTTTCTTTCTTCTTTTTTTTTTTTAGAGAGAGAAGGGGAGAGAGGACTAGGGAGGGAGAGTGCTCTCAAGCAGGCTCCATGCTGAGCATATGGAGCCCAGTCCCATGACTGTGAGATCATAACCTGAGCCAAAATCGAGAGTTGGGTGCTTAACTAATTGAGCTACCCAGGCACCCTCTCTTTTTCTATTTTTTGGTAGATACATAAATACCACAAAGTATAATTTTTAGATAAAAATCAACTTCCCACAGGGTTTTCACGAGATTTACATGTTCCCCTTCCTTTTTCTTTTTTTTTTGTTTTTTCACGTTTTATTTATTTTTGAGAGAGAGACAGAGCATAAGCTGGGGAGGGGCAGAGAGAGAGGGAGACACAGAATCTGAAACAGGCTCCAGGCTCTGAGCTGTCAGCACAGAGCCTGATTCAGGGCTCGAACCCACGGACCGCAAGATCATGACCTGAGCCGAAGTCAGACGCTCAACTGACTGAGCCACCCGGGCGCCCCATCCCATTCCTTATTATAAATACATATAATTTATCTTCTAGGAATGAACACACAGAATTTAGTGTAATTTACTTAATGGTCACAATTTCTTATTTCCAACTTTGTCTTTAAAAAAATAGTTATTTTATTATTTGGCAAGAGTCAAGAAGTCTGCAGGCCCTTAGAAGAGAATTTGACTCACAGTCTCTAGGTACAAAGAGAGAAAACAAATCTAAATGGCCCATTCCTGAACTCAGCCAGCCCCACAGCTAACCTATGCCTCAGTTAAATACAATTCCTTGATTACACAAAGTGAGTTCAGAATCATTCTCAAAAAACAAGAAGTATTAAGAACAGTCCTGTGGTCAGATGGCTGGGGACCACCGAACCTGAACGGGTCATGTGTATTGTCTGACCAGTCTCTAGCCCCATGCTTGCTCTGTGCGACCCAATGGAGAAACAAAAACAACCTCCCCCTCCCCCCCAAAAACCAATGAGTATTAAATCTTCAGGCTGTTGTTTTTCTTCCTTTTTCTTTCTTCTGTGTTTGTAGTTTTAATTAGTTGCTATCATTCTAACACATACATAATAATCTGGGTTTGTATCCTTTTTTTTTTTTTTGGTATCATCTCTAAAAATGAAGCAGATTTGGCTGCACAGAGCCTGTGGAGTGGCAACGGCACTCTATATATGGGCACATTATTTTCATTTCACTGCAGTCCCCACCCTGCCCATGTCTCTCATTTATGTGATTTTCTTGTTCCTGTGGACATTTGTGTTTGCAATGCCTGGCCTTCTGTGTAACAGCATAGACTGACTGCTGGCCTGTGGAGTTGAAGATTGGTCTGAAAGATAGACCTGGTCACAGATCTCTAAATGCACCTGTGATGAATACAGGAAGGAAAGGTGGGGCACTGTGGTGGTTTAGTCACTTAAGCATCCGACTCTAGATTTCAGCTCAGGTCATGATCTCGTGGTTCATGAGTTCGAGCCTCTCATTGGGCTCCAAGGTGGCAGTGTGGAGCCTGCTTGGGATTCTCTCTCTCTCTCTCTCTCTCTCTCTCTCTCTCTCTCTTTCTCTCCCTCTCTCTGCCCCACCCCTGCTCTCTCTCTCTAAGTAAATAAATAAACTTTTTAAAAAAGGTACATGGTGTTATGAGGGCGTTATGAACCCAAGTTTCAAGGTTTAGGGATGGAGCATACTAAAGCTTTGTAGCTTCAGCAAAGATCTGAAGGATATGTAGATGGTAACTAGGCAAAAGGGGTGCAGGAAGGATTCTACTTAGAAAAGATATACAAAGCCATGTGGCCCATATTCTGGTTACTATTGCTACAAAATGAATCACTTACAAATTTAGTGGCTTAAAAGAACAGTGATAATTTTATCATCTCTCATAAATCTGTGGGTCAGGAATTCAGAAAGTGTTTGGCTAGGCTCTTCTAACTTGGGGGTTTCTAATGTAGAGCTGGACCACATTCAGCCCCTGGCTGGGCCTCTCCCTCTTCATGGAGCCTTTACACCCTTGAAGAGATTGTCTGTGCAGGGACCTCAGTTTTGAGTTTAGAGAAACAACTTTGTGTCTGCTCCTTTATCCAAGTGACCTATTCTTAGTAGACTGCTTAAGGGTCTGTCCATGTAGTCTCTGCATGGGCTGCTTTAGGCTTCCTCACAGCATGGCAGCCTCAGGGCTGTCAGACTGTTTATATAGTAGCCGGAGGCAGAGTTAGTGTTCCAGAGAACAAGGCAAAGCTGCATTTGCCTGTGTGGCCTGGCCTTGGACGTCATATACAGTAACGTCCCCTATAGTTTACTGACTACAGATGAGATATAATCCTGTCCAGATACAGAGCGAAGGGACTTAGACTCCACCTCCTGATGGGGAAGTGCAAATGGCAGGTCTGAAGCTCAGAGGAGGTTCATAACTGGAGACCTAATGTGTGAATGGGGTTCTAGAGGTAACTGAAGCCTGGGTGTGGATGCTAATGGATGTTAACACCTGAGGAATTACCACTGTTCCACTCTCATGGCCCTTTAGCAGAGCTTCCTACCCTTGTAATTATTCAATTAATCTGCTGAGTTTGCTGTATTTGACTAGGATTGTGTGCAACTTCCATGAGGGCAGACATTCAAGCTATCTTGGTCACCATGGTGTCCCTGCCCCATAAGACAGTGCCTGGTACACATATATTTCCATAAGCTGCTGAAGAACCCAGTCTCTCAACTCTGCTGGAGTCCCTAAGAAAACAAGGAACACCTGAGGATTGATTGGTGTCTGTCAAAATCACCATAGACTATGTTGCCAAGGGGAAACAAGGTTGAGAACTACTTGCTAGTCTAGATGAGTAATTCTCAAGATTATTTGAGGTAGACTGCTCCCCTAGGGCTATTTCAGCATCTTAAGCGGGGGGAGTATCATTATCTTAGAAGACATAATGGAAAACAGCATTTACAAAGCAAGTAGGAAAAAAAAAAGAAAAGAAAAAGAAAATCCTAGGAATAAATTTTACAAAGACAATGCACAATCTATAGGAAGAGAAGATTTAAATTCTACAGAAGGATGTAGAAAAAGACTTGAAAAACTATAATTTATGTTCTTGACTAGCAAGACTCTGTATCATGAAGATACCAGACATTCAATGAGATCCTAATAAAAAAACAAACAAGATTCTGTTTTGGAACTAGATGAGCCATGTTCTTCTGGAAAAATTAACCAAAAAAAATTTTCTGAAAATGCCATTTCTGAAAATATAAACATATTATCTTACTAATTAAAACTGTTAGTGGGGCCACTGGCTGGCTCAGTCAATGGAGCATATGACTCTTGACCTTGGGGTCATGAGTGCAAGAACCATGATAGGCACAGACTATACTTTAAAAAGACAAAAACTGTTAGGTACTAGTGCCTAATTAGTACAAATCAGAAGAAGAGAAGAGAAATTCCCAAATAGACCCAAACATAAGTAGGCATTTAATATTCGATAAAGGTGGTATCTCAAATTGGTAAAGACAGATTTCATGCAGATTTGGGAGAACTGCAAAGTATCTGTGGGGAAAAAAAGAGTTAAATCCATACTTTATCTTAAACCTGGAAACATATCAAATGGCTCAAGGATTTAATGTTTATTTATTTTTGAGAGAGAGAGAGAGAGCATGAGCGAGAGTGAGTGGGGGAGGGGCAGAGAGAAAGGGGGCTCCAGGCTCCAAGCTGTCAGCACAGAGCCCCATGCGGGGCTCAAACTCACAAACCATGAGGTCATGACCTGAGCCAAAGTTGCTCAAATGTCTGAGCCACCCAGGCACCCTACAAATGAATCAGGGATTTAAATGGAAAGAAGGAAACCATAAAAGTACCAAAAGAATCCTTAGGAGAAGTGAAGAAGACCCATTTTACTATAACACAAAATTCAGAAGACTTAAAGGAAAATATTTATACATTTGACTTGATGAAAATAAAATATAACCATGGGAAGTAAAGAAACAAGGCAAATTTTATAATATATACAGGTCTTATAAATTACAAAAATACTAAAACCCAATAGAAAAAATGAATAAAAGTGGGTTCCTGGATGGCGCAGTCAGTTAAGCATCAGCTTCAGCTCAGGTCATGATCTCGTGGTTCATGAGTTCAAGCCCCACTTCAGATGAGCTTGACCCCTGCTCTGGGCTCTGCTCTCTCTGTCCCTCTCTGTCTTTCTCTTCCTCTCTCTCTGCACTTCATGGGATTCCCTCTCTCTCTCTATCCCTTGCTCACTCATGCTCTCTCTCAAAAAGAAAAAAGGATGGAAGGAAGAGAAGAAAGAAAGAAAGAAAGAAAGAAAGAAAGAAAGAAAGAAAGGAAGGAAGGAAGGAAGGAAGGAAGGAAGGAAGGAAGGAAGGAAGGAAGGAAGGAAAGTGGGTAAAAGATAGCAACAGACAGTTCCCAGGAAAGGAAAAACAAGTGGTTCTCAGAAAATAACACCATGAATCCAAGGATATTCATGGCAACACAGTTTATAATAGCAAAGTTTGGAAATAACATCAATGTCCTTTAACCTAAGACTGGCTAAATAAATTATGACAAATTCATACAATGAAATAATAATCAGTGGTTTAAAAAAAAGGAATGAGGAGAGACGTTACAAAGAGAATGAAAAATAAGCTACAAACTTGGATAAAGTATTAGCAAATCACATATCTGATCAAGTATTTGTATCCAGAATACATAAAGAACTCTGGAGACTCAAATAAGAAAACAAAAAAACCAAGACAAAAATGGGCAAAAGAACTGAATAGACACTTCACCAAAGAAACTATAGGGATTTATGGGTATCCAATAAACATATGAAAAGATATCATGAGGGAAATGTAAATAAAATGCACGTGTGTGCATGCACACACACACACACACACACAGAGATATCATTACACACCTATTAGAATAGCTAAGGTAAAAATAATAAAAATAAACTGACAAGACCAAATAGAAGAATGAGGAGCAACAGGAATGCCTATTCATTGCTGATAGGAGTGCAAAACAGTACAGTCACTTGGAAAGGTACTTGGCAAATTCTCGTAAAGTTAAATGTATACTTGCCATGCAACTCGGCAACTTAACATTCACATTAAAACCTTACACTAAGGTTGGGGCGCCTGGGTGGCTTAGTCGGTTAAGCATCCGACTTTCGCTTAGGTCATGATCTCGCGGTTCGTGGGTTCGAGGCCCGCGTCGGGCCCTGTGCTGACTGCCAGCTCAGAGCCTGGAGCCTGTTTCAGTCTGTGACTCCCTCTCTCTCTGACCCTCCCTTGCTCACACTGTCTCTCTCTCTCTCCTAGAAATAAATAAAACATTAAAAAAAATTAAAAAAAAAACAACAAAAACCTTACACTAAGGTTTACAGTAGCTCTCTTCATAACAGCCAAACCTGGGAACAACCAAGATATCTTTCAACCAGTGAATGGATAAACAGAAAGTGGTACATCCATGCAGTGGAACCCTACTCAGCAGCGACACACAAGAGCCGTGTTCATAAAACAACATAAATGAATCTTAATGGCATCATTATGGGTGAAAAAAATGAAACCCCAAAGCTTACATATTGTTGGCTTCCACTTATATGACATTCTGAAAAAGGCAAATTATAGGGACAGGAAACAGATGAGTGGTTCTCAGAGTTTGGGAGCAGGGAGGTAGTCAACTCAAAGTCCTACATCTAGTGTTTAGGTATTTAGGTGATTGAACTGTTCCTTATGCTACTGATATGGTGGATATGTCACTATACTTTCCAAGACCCTTACATAGTAAACTGAACTGTATGTAAATGTTTAAAAATCAGTAAAAGTGTCCAAGGTTCCCAAGATGGAGTTAAAGACTGTGAAAAATGAATCTCAATGATGGGAATAAGAAAAAAAGGAGCTGACCTAATTAAGTTTGGAAAAGTGCTTTGACTGGAAACTGTAAAGCCTAAGGCAAAAAGAACTGCACATAAACACTGTACACTAGTTGGCAAGCGTGTTTCTCACAGGGATGAGAAATATAAAGTATCATGAACCAAATGAAAATGAAATTACAACATACCAAAATCTTGGGGATGCAACTAAGGCAATCCTTAGAGGGAAATTTATAGTATTAAATGTTTATATTGGAAACGCAAGGGGCACATGGGTGGTGGCTCGGTCAGTTAAGCATCTGACTCTTGATACAGGCTTAGGTCATGATGTTGCAATCGTAAGATCAAGCTCTGAGCTGAGCAGAGGCTGCTTGGGATTCTCTCTCAAAATAAATAAATAAATAAGCTTAAAAAAAAGAAAAGAAAAAAAATGTCTCAAATCAATAGTAGTCTAAGTCTCTACCTTAAACTAGAAAAAGTAGTAAAACATAGACATTATACCCTCATCTGGGTGTATCACCTTGTACTTCCCCAGTCCGCTGTTAGTGCACATTTGAGTTAGTGCTATGTCTTGTTTTAAACACCACCACTATCAGCCTTCTTGCTTATCTACTCATGCAATTTGTAGAGTTTACATTTCCTATATCGGTAATTAACTGTTAATACCAAAGTACCCTTTTTTGAAAAAAAAATTTAGTGTTTATTATTGAGACAGAGAGCATGAGTGGGGGAGGGGCAGAGAGAGAGGGAGACACAGAATCTGAAGCAGGCGCCAGGCTCTGAGCTGTCAGCACAGAGCCCAACCAAAGTATCCTTTTCTAAAAGCTATCTTACATGTTGATTTTTTATATATCTATGAACTAATTTATGATAACTTTATTCTAATGCTCACAGACCTTGGGAAAATGGGGAGTTACAGTCACTCAATGTATTTATTCTATAGATACTAAGATATCTACTGAGCATTAATTAAGTGCCAGGCACTGAGAATACTAAGATGAACTAGACAGACCTTTGCCTTCACAGAGATTACATAAAGAACATATCCTGTTTTTCTCTACTGGTCTTTTCCTCTCACCTACTGTCCTACAAATTCTTAATAGGGTTTTGTACACGGATGCTATGGGCCTAGGATGAAGTGAGAGTAGTGATTATGAATTAGTTCCAGGTCAACAAGGAGGCTCCTGTGGCTTAGCTGACCTGGTTATCTCTCAAATTTAATTCCACCCGGGGCGCCTGAGTGGCTCAGTCAGTTAACTGTTCGATTTCGGCTCAGGTTATGATCTCATGGTTCAGGGGTTTGAGCCCCACATCAGGCTCTGTGGTGACAGTTCAGAGCCTTGGAGCCTGCTGCAGATTCTGTCTCTCTCTCTGCCCCTCTCTGGTGCACGCACACACACACACACACACACACACACACTCTCTCTCTGTCTCTGTCTCTCTGTCTCTCCCAAAAATAAATATTTAAAAACTTTAAAAAATGATAATACTAGGGGCACCTGGGTAGCCCAGTCAGTTAAGCGTCTGACTTCAGCTCAGGTCATGATCTCACTGCTTGTGAGTTTGAGCCCCACGTTGAGCTCTGTGCTGACAGCTCAGAGTCTGGAGCCTGCTTCAGATTCCATGTCTCCCTCTCTCTCTGCCCTTCCCCTGCTTGTGTGCACTCTCTCTCTCTCGCTCTCTCTCTCTGTCTCTCAAATATAAAATAAAGTATAAAAAATTTTTAAAAATGATAATACTAGCTAAGTTAGTGGGAAAAACAAATTCCTCATGATATAAGTTTAAATTGATCTTTCAGGAGAATCCATTGCTTATTTCAAGGTTATTTGGAAATAGGAGGGTATGTTTTCTCATCATACGGGAGACAGAGGGCTACAGGGAGTCATTTTCCCTGGAACATTAGAAAGCTTTTCAGTCATATGAAATAGCTTTTGGCTTCTTGCAAATTATTTCTCATTAAGAGAGCAAATGCTCTTGTTATATTCAAGATATATCTGGTCACTAGGTGAAGTCTATATTTTACTATGTAGTTTTTAAAATTAAGCTTCTTAAAGTAATATGTGCCCATAGTTTAAAGAGACAAATAGTTTGAAGAAGCTTATCATGAAAATCAATACCCCCATCCACTCATTTTCAACTCTTTTCTTCAGGTATCTTTTTTCATATTTCTTTTTTTTTAGTATTTTATTATTTTTTAGTAATCTTTATGCCCAGTATGGGGCTTGAACTCATGACCTTGAGATCAAGAGTGACATGTTCTTCTGAAGGAGCCAGCCAGGCACCCCTCTTCCTTCATATTTTTTTTAAGTTTATTTATTTTGAGAGTGACAGAGACAGCCTAAGTGGGGGAGGGGAAGAGAGAGAGAGAGAGAGAGAGAGAAAGAGAATTCCAAGCAGGCTCTGCACTGTCAGCACAGAACCTGATGTGAGGCTCAAACTCATGAAATCATGAGATCATGACCTGAACTGAAATCCAGAGTCAGATCCTTAACCAAATGAACCACCAGGTTCATTTCTATTTCTTTCTTTCTTTCTTTCTTTTTTAATTGTTTAATGTTTTATTTATTTCTGAGAGAGAGAGAGAGCCAGCGTGATCAGGGGAGGGTCAGAGAGAGAGAGAGTTACAGAATCTGAAGCAGGCTCCAGGCCCCGAGCTAGCTGTCAGCACAGAGCCCAACGTGGGGCTCAAACCCATGAACAGTGAGATCATGACCTGAGCCGAAGTCGGACGCCCAACCGACTGAGCCACCCAGGCGCCCCCACTTCCTTTATATTTCTAAAAGGTATGTCTGTAGAGGTATTTCTTGATTGTCCCATTTAGATCTGTTGATTCTTATGGAAGATGAGAATTTAGTTCTCTCAGTCCTGTTCCTACCCACTCCAACACAAAAATCTCCCCTTCTCCATTGCCCATATCTTTCTATCATAGTTACTGACTCAATCAATATTTAATGTTTATATTATTAAGACTATATAAGTAGTAGTCACCTCTATGCCATGCAGAGCATTATGATTACTTGTATAACTATTATGATGCTTGTATAACTTTTCCCCTGAAGTTATAAGTTGCCTTGGTGTTTCATTTTCTTGTGTAACAGGATGTAGACAGGAAACTCTCTCTGACTCAGTTTCAGCTGATGCTTCCCTATTCCAATGTAAGTATGCCTAGGCGGGACTTATAAAAGAGCTGACTAAAAACTGGTTATATCAGCTTTATTCATAATTGCCAAAACCTGGAAGCAACCAAGACATCCTTCAGTAGATGACTGGATAAATAAGCTGTACTACATCCAGACAATGGGATATTATTCAGCACTAAAAAGAAACAAGTGATCAAGCCATGAAAACACTGGAGGAAACTCAAATGCACATTACTAAGTGAAAAAAGCCAATCTAAAAAGGCTGAATAATGTGTGATTCCAACTATATGACATTCTAGAAAAGGCAAAACTATGCAGACAATTAAAGATCAGTGACCCCCCAGGGTTTTAGGTGGAGGGATGAATTTTAGAACAATGAAACTACTCTACATGATACTATAATGGTGGGTATATGTCATCATACCTTTGTCGAAACCCACAGAATGTACTACACCAACAGTGAGCCCTAATGGAAACTATGGACTTGGGTGATAACAATGTGTCCATGTAGGTTCATGGACTGTAACAAATGTACCCTCTGGTGGAGGATGTTGATAGTGGAGTAGGCAGTGGATGTGTAGGGGATAGGGGGTACATGAGAATTTTCTATCCCTTCTGCTCTGTTCTAATTTTGCTGTGAACCTAAAACTGCCCTAAAAAAGTTAAGTATATTAAATTAAAAAAAAACAAAAAAAAAAAAAACAAAAAAAAAACGCTGACTTCATTACCTTTGGTCTCCTACCCATTCAAGAGCATGAAGGACTAAAGTTGAAATTTCCCAAGATCAAAGAAAATGTTTGGAGAGCATCCATGAGCTGTGAGTACACCTCTGCCTGTTTGTGGGAGAAGGATGTTTTTCCCTTCACCTCAAGCTTAAAAAAAGGCACTTCAGTCAGACCTCCTGATGAGCCTGATGTGTCTCCTGAACCTCAGGTGACAGAGTAGGTGGTGCCTGACTCACAGCTGAGAAGTATAAATGAAAGGGACCATGGCTGGCTAGCAGCTCTGACAGGGGCAGAGAGAAGGAGAGGTGCTGTTTCAGGGCACAGGACAGTATTCTGAGGACCAGACTGGGCCGTGCTGCGAAACACTAGCTTGGATCTGGCCTAAGAGCTTGGCTCCAAGGTGTAAGGTAAAGGAGGCCAAATGCCTGGGGGCTGAGGACAGAATTATAAGTGGCCAAAAAATCAAGGGGTCTTCTAATTGAGTGAGGCCCCACCCATGGAGCAGAGCTCAGGGCTGGGGGTTGGAGGAACATCTTGGAAGAATCACACAAGCCAAAAGCACCTAGGGAGAGGAATCTCTGCCAACGTCAGAAAGTGCCACATGGATTCTTCTCTCCTGCCTCCACAGCCCCCTTCTATCCTGGAGGAACCGGAGACAGTCTCCTGGTGGAAGAGGTTGGTGGAAGGGTTTGTGGGGAAATAGAGAAGCTACCAGGCCTCCTTTTTCTACCTCAAGCGGCCAGTCCAAAGCAGGCCTATGTGGCAGAGGGAGAGATTGTTTTATTTTATTTTATTTTATTTTATTTTATTTTATTTTATTTTATTTTATTTTATTTTATTTTAAGTTTATTTTATTTATTTATTTTGAGAGAGCGTATGCGTGTGTGAGTGGGGGAAGTGCAGAGAGAGGGAGAGAGAATCCCAAGCAGTCTCTCCTAGTTCAATGAGAAGCTCAGCGCCAGGGCTTGAAAGCACAAACCGTGAGATTGTGACCTGAGAGGAAACCAAGTGTCAGACGCTAACCGGATGAGCCACCCAGGGGCCCCGAGATGATTTTATTTTAAACTAATTTGGAAGTTTGGACACTTATTTTATTTGAATCAAATGAAACTGCCAACAGTCAGCCATTTTTGACTCACAAAAATGGCTATTTCATATGGTTCCTCTTAATGCATGAGAGTGGACATTTAAATTACTGAACTGAGGCTGTTTGGAAGTTTTCAGTGACTGAGAGAATTTTATTACCTGAGAGTGACTAAAAAAGCCATGAGACTTGCCCTAGACTTCATTCAAGGGCATGGAGGAAGAACAATTTCAAGAATAAACTTCTTTTCTTCCTACACCCACAGTTCCCATCTGTACAACAAATTGGCTACACTTCACTTTCTGTGTATTTATCACCAATTGATCCATAAAATCTCTGACAGAAACTGAAATTTCCTCTCAAGAGATTCAAACACATCAGATAATCTACCTATTTATTTTTTTATTTTTATTTTTTTTTCTTGGAGACATTCCCCTACCTTGCTGTTCTCTGTTCTGCTCTGTTCGGGACTGATTTCTCTCAGGTCTACTGGGCAGCCTTGGTATAGGCATTCGCTCTTGCCTCTTTCCTGGGCTGGATCTCCTGTTTCTTGGATTCCATGAGTTCCTTTTTCATGGTTTTCTCCCTCATGCTCCACTCAGTTTCTGAGAAAAGGGCCTCAAAAAGAAATGTTTGAGACCTTGCATATCTGGAAATGTCTTTATTCTATCTTCATAGTTCATGGATAATTTGGCTGGGTATCATTCTAGGCTAGAAATCACTGTCTTTCAGAACAGAGTTTTTCTTTCTCATACCGGTGGGGGGGGGGGGGGAATCTGTTTTTTAGTAATTTACACTTAGTTGGGATACCAACTTTTTTCTTACTCCCTCATTTCCTCTGTCTGTCTGCTGTCTCTCTTCCTTCTCCTTTAAAATTTTTATTTTATTGGGGCGCCCGGGTGGCGTAGTTGGTTAAGCGTCCGACTTTCGCTCGGGTCATGATCTCGCGGTTCGTGGGTTCAAGCCCCGCGTCGGGCTCTGTGCTGACTGCCAGCTCGGAGCCTGGAGCCTGTTTCAGTCTGTGACTCTCTCTCTCTGACCCTCCCCTGCTCACGCTGTCTCTCTCTCTCCTAGAAATAAAAAAAAAAAAAAAAAAAAACATTAAAAAAAAAAATTTTTATTTTATTTAAGTAATCTCTACACCCAATGTGGGCTTGAACTCATGACCTCGAGATCAAGAGTCGAATGCTCTTCTGACTGAGACAGCCAGGTGCTTCCAGCTCTTTCTTCATCATCTGTCTCCTCTTTCTCTTTCTTCTTGATGGTGGTAGAGAAAAATTCCTTTCTCACTGGGTTTTCAAACTGCATAGCTGTCAAAAACCACAAAATTGTTTTCCTAACATAGACTGTATTTACAAAGCAGAAAAGAAATTTGGCACTTACACTTTGTGCTGTGTTTGAATTACTCTACACAGTAAGAACACTCTTACATAATCATGTATTGCTTTCCTCAGTTAAAACATTTGCTACATCGGGACACCTGGGTGGCTTAGTTGGTTAAGTCTCTGACTCTTGATTTCAGCTCAGGTCATGATCTAACAGTTTTGTGAGACCAAGCCCCATATCAGGCTCTGCAATGGCAGCACAGAGCCTGCTTGGGATTCTCTCTCTCCCTCTCTCTGTCCCCCCCCCACTCATTCTCTCTCTCAAAATAAATAAACATTTAAAAAATAATAAAAATAAATAAATATTTTTAAAAAGTTGCTGTATCTTGATAAATGATTTTTCTATCATTCCTAATACTAAAACTCTTCCACTTAATTTTTTCCTTTTTATTAAAATTGGGGCAAAATCCATATAACATAAAATTAATCATTTTACAGTGAACAATTCAGTGGCATTTAGTCATTTCACAGTGTTGAGCTACCACCACCTCTATGTTGTTCCAAAATATTTTCATCATTCCAAAAGGAAACCTTATATCCATTAAGTAGTTGCTCCCCATCCCTCCCCCACAAAACTCTGGAGGCTATTAATCTGCTTTTTGTTTCTATGGATTTACCTGGATATTTCATATAGATGGAATCATATAATAAACGACCCTTAATATTTGACTTCTCCCATGTAACATATACTTTCAAGGTTTATCCACATTTTAGCATGTATCAGTACTTCATTCATTTCTTTAAATGTTTGTTTATTTATTTATTTATTTATTTATTTATTTATTTTGAGAGAAAAAGAGAGAGAGTGGGTGAAGGGCAGAGAGAGAGGGAGAGGGGAGAATCTCAAGTAGGCTCTGAGCTGTCAGTGCGAGCCCAACTTGGGGCTCGGTCTCACAAACCATGAGATCATGACCTGAGCTGAAGTCAGACACTTAACTGACTGAGCCACCCAGGCACCCCGTTTGTTTATTTTTTTAATGTTTATTTACTTTGAGAGAGAGGGAGGGGGAGAGAGAGAGACAGAATGTGTATGCAGAGTGGGGAAGGGGCAGAGAGAGTGGGAGAGAGAGAATCCCAAGCAGGCTCCACACTGTCAGCACAGAGCCTGATTGAGGCTCCATCTCATGAACTGTGAAATCATGACCTGAGCCGAAATCAAGAGCTGGGTGCCTAACTGACTGAATACCCAGGTGCTCCTCTACACCACATTTTAGCACGTGGCTCACATATTCTCCTCCACTTATCATCCTGGTGACCTCAACATTTATACAAAACAGCCAATCTTGGTCATTCAGTTTTAGGACTTTCTCTTTTTCTGTGACCTTCTCCTCCATCCTGCCTCGGTCGTCCCTCCTTATGACTATATACTGGGTCTTGACATCAAAAAGAAATATATCCAAAATATAATTCTACATTCTGGCCACAACACTTCCAACTCCTGTGTTCCATGACTCACTAAGACTATTCTTCTAGCTAATCAGAACACCAACCTATTTACCCATCTAGTTTCTCCCCTTCCATTGGCTTTCTCCATCTTTCATATTTTTCTATGCTCAGCAAAATGTTATGGCCCATCATTTCAAGACACTTTTTCCAATACCCTAAACTCCCATGACCATCTATATTTTGACTTTACTTGTTAATCAAAATTCCAGCTATCTGCTTTGTCAGTGTCTATTTTTTTAATTTGTTTAATGTTTTTTAAAAAAATTTTTGAGAGAGAGAGAGACAGACAGGCAGAGCACAAGCAGAGGAAGGGCAGAGAGGGGGGGGTACAGAATCCAAAGAAGGCTCCAGGCTCTGGGCTGTCAGCATTGAGCCTGACCCAGGGCTCAAACCCACGAGCTGTGAGATCATGACCTGAGCCGAAGTTGGATGCTTAACCAACTGAACCACCCAGGCTCCCCTGTCAGTATCTATTTGAAAAATTCACTCATCCTGCCAAAACAAAAACAATAATCCACCTACATCCGAACCAATCTTCTTCCTGTTGCCATAGGAGTAGTTGGTGTCTCTCCTATTCAAACCAATCCTTGGGACACCTGGGTGGCTCAGTCGGTTAAGCATCTGACTTCGGCTCAGGTCATGATCTCGTGGTTTGTGGGTATGAGCCCCACATCGTGCTCTGTGCTGACAGCTCAGAGCCTGGAGCCTGTTTCAGATTCTGTGTCTCCCTCTCTCTATGCCCCTCCCCCGCTCATGTTCTCTCTGTCTCAAAAATAAGTAAACTATAAAAAAAAAACTAAAAACAAAAATAAAAACAACCCCAATCCTTATCTCCTCCTCTCCTTCATTTAATCCTTACACTCCCAAGGATTCATTTTCTCTTCTGGATATCTAAGCTTTAGCTCTCAACTAGATTCTCCCAATTTTTATTTAAACATTCTCAAGTCTTTCTTATCTGAAAAAGAAAACCCAAAAAACAAATGTCTTAGTCTTATTGTATCTCCAGCTCCATCCCATTTTCTTCCTTCCTTTCTCACAGCCAAACTTATTGGAAGGTTTACCAACACTTTATTAAAACATCACTGAGTCCAATGAGCAAGTTCAGATCTCTTGTTGCTGGATCTTCCACTGGCAGTTGACATGACCCATCACTCTCTTCTAGAAATATTGTCCTTCCTGGGCATCTGGACACTACTCTCTTCTAGTTTCTATCCTGTTTCTCTGATCACTTCTTTTCTTTTTAAGGTCTTAAAATGAGATAGAAGAGGGGCGCCTGGGTGGCTCAGTTGGTTAAGCGTCCGACTTCCGGCTCAGATCATGATCTCACAGTTCGTGGGTTCGAGCCCTGCATGGGGTTCTGTGCTGACTGCTCGGAGCCTGGATCTTGTTTCAGATTCTGTGTCTCCCTCTCTCTCTGCCCCTCCCTCACTCGTGCTCTCTGTCTCAAAAATAATAAAATAAATTTTTAAAAAATGAGATAGAAGAAATTGTTTTAGGGGTATGTAGGTGGCTTAGTCAGTTGGCATCTGACTCTTGATTTTGGCTCATGTCATGATCTCATGGTTCGTGGGTTCAAGTCCTGCATCAGGTCCACGCTGACAACATGGATCCCGCTTGGGATTCTCTTGCGCACGTGCTTGCCCTCTCTCTCTCTCTCCAAAAATAAACTTAAAAAAATGTTTTTAAAAATGTGTTTTACAAATCTGAGCACCGTAATTAGCATAGATCATTAATATTTTCTTGTTAATCATACACTGAGAGGAGTGCATATGGAGCAAAGTTAGAAGGCAGACCGGAAAAGGCAAGTGATGCTTTTATTGAAATGGCATGATATCAGGGCGCCTGTGTGGCTCAGTCACTGAGTCTCCGACTTCGGCTCAGGTCATGATCTCACAGCTCATGGGTTAGAGCCCTGCGTCGGGCTTCTTTGCTGACAGCTAGCTTGGAGCCTGGAGCCTGCTTCAGATTCTGTGTCTCCCTCTCTCTCTGACCCTCCCCTGCTCACTGTCTCTCTGTCTCTCAGAAATAAATAAAAAACATTAAAATTTTTTTTTAAAAAATGGTATGATATAGGTGTTATCTTTTGTCTTTCTCAAATTTTCTTTGTAGTATAACAGTGTTTTGTACTATGTATTTTTATTTAGGTATAATTAACAGACATTAAAAGTGTTTTTTTAAGGAAAACATATTTTTAAGGAAAATATCTATTTTTAATAGCTGTGCTAAGAATGTAAATGTTGGAGATAGAAGAATAAAGTTGGTGTAGACTTAGGAAGAAATGAGAACAATGCTCTTCTTCAAGGAAGAAATTTATTGTACTCTCAGGTCTTACGGGGGGACACCCATGTGCCACGTAGAGCCAAAGAGGAAGCAGCAAGTGTTGATGGCACCTGGTGGCAGAAGACAGGAAAGAGGGGAAAGGCTGGGTTGAGGACTGGCTAGTTTCAATAATGCCCATGGGCTCTGGACTGTAGGGGTTCTCTCTAGTTGCTTGTACCTGGCCCTGGGATGATTCAGGGCAGAGGAAACACTGGCTTCATGTGTTCAAGTTTGAGAAGGACACTAGGAGCCATACACTAGAGATTGGTTGGCTTGCATATAAGGGACGTGCTCCCAGCTGAGCCCTTTGTTATGTGTCTCTAAGAACCGACTAGTCCTTGGAGAAGCAGGCTTTTCCCTATTGACAAGTTTTTAAGATGTCAAAACATAAAACACCAAAAATTTTAAAAAGAAACACAAACACAACATGATGAAGACAACACCTTCCAGGGTCACCTGGGTGGCTCATTCGGTTAAGCGTCCAACTTTTGATTTCAGATCAAGTCACAATCTCACGGTTTGTGAGTTCAAGCCCCACATCAGGCTCCACACCGGTAGTGCAGATCCTGCTTAGGATTCTCCCCTCTCCACCCCCCCACCTACTCTGCCTCTCTCTCTCTCTCAAAATAAGTAAATAAACTTAAAAAAATACAACACCTTCCAGGGAACTTAACTACTCTTTCAGATGTTGACCCAATATTTTCCATCAAATATGAGAAGGAAGGATAATGTTTAGATACAAGGCAGACAGACATTGCATGAATCAAGCATATTACCTCACAACTGCAGCTATCGCATGCCCAGATCAAAGACCGTGGACAGTATTACTTAGATGAAATGCCCTCTATATTTAAAAGAATAGCATTACCCAAAGCAAACAAAATAAACCAGTGAAGCAAAAGCTTTTGCAGGGTGTGGGCACAGACTGCACTTCTCAGAGAGACCAGCCGGCTTGACAAGTTTTTGTTTATAAACCCTAAGAGAATGCAAAAGGAAGTAATTGCTAGTGGGATGGGAGAAGGAACATCTCCTAGAATTCACCAGCATTTGGGAGAAAAGAAGGAGAATTGTGGCTCAATTGACATTGTGAGAAAGGGCTGTCATGGTAAGGAGCTCAGGTTTTGGTCTCAAATGGACTTGGATTCAAATCCTGCACTGGCCAGTCATTGGCTTCTTTGGACAAGTCAGCTAATGATAATAAATGACTTTTACAAAGCATTGATGATATGTTGGGCACTGTTGTATGTGCTTTATATGTATTAATTAATTTAACCCCTACAACAATCTTATGTGGTAGGTATTATAATTTCCTCCATTTTATGAATGCATAAACTGAGCCACAGAGTAGTGAAGTCAGTTGCCCAAGATACACACACGTGTTAGGCCAAGGAGCTGTTTCCAAAAGAGCCAGCCATGTATCTCATGTCTTTCTAGTTTACAAGTTGTGCCGTTTGAGTTAACCAGTACTGGCTTCTGAACTCTAAGTGATACAATACGTTACAAGGGTTTTTATGCATGTTGTCACACACATATGAATTTTGTGCCAAATAAATTGTAGATATCATTTATACTCTAGGAATATATGGAAGATTGTGAAATGAAGAAAAGATAGTTAATTGAGAAAGTATGAAACTTCTTTGGAGGGGCACCTGTGTGGCTCAGAGGGTTACGCATCTGACTCTTGGTTTCAGCTCAGGTCATGATCTCATGGTTTATGAGTTTGAGCCCTGTGTCAGGCTCCACACTGTCAGTGTGGGGCTTGCTTGGAATTTTCTTTCTTTCTCCCTTCCTCCCCAAAATAAATAAATAAACTTAAAAAAAAAAAAGAAAAGAAAGAACTTTATTGGGAATTTGTGTATGAATTTTTTTTTAATATTTTTATTTATTTCTAGGAGAGAGAGAGAGAGAGAGAGAGACAGCGTGAGCAGGGGGGTTCAGAGAGAGAGGAAGATGCAGACTCTGAAACAGGCTCCAGGCTCTGAGCTGGCAGTCAGCACAGAGCCCGACGCGGGGCTGGAACCCACGAACTGCGAGATCATGACCTAAGCGAAAGTTGGTCGCTTAACCGACTAAGCCACCCAGGCGCCCCTGAATTTTTTTTAAAACAATCTCAAACTTGGGGCTCCTGACTGGCTCAGTTCATTAGGTGACTGACTCTTGATTTCAGCTCAGGTCATGATCCCATGGTTCATGAGTTTGAGCCCCTCATCAAGCTCTGTACTGACAGTGCAGAGCCTGCTTGGGATTCTCTGTCTCCTTCTTTCTCTGTCTCCATCTCTCTCTCTCTCTCAAAAATAAATAAACATTTTAAAGAATATATACTTCCTTAAAAAAATAAAAAATAGGGATGCCTGGGTGGCTCAGTTGGTTAAGCGTCCAATTTTGATTCAGGTCATGATCTTGCAGTTCGTGAGTTTGAGCCCTGCGTTGGATTCTGTGCTGACAGCTCAGAGCCTGGAGCCTGCTTCAAATTCTCTCTCTCTCTCTCTCTGTTCTTCCCCCACTTGCTCTCTGTCTCTGTCTCTCTCAAAAATAAACATTAAAAAATTAAAATAAAAAAATAAAAAATAAAGAAAACAATCTCAAACTTACAAACAAGTTATAAATATGGCTCTGATAGTTGTTTTTTTGTGTGTGCTGAACCACTTGAGAATAAATGCTGACTTGTTACATCACCACCTTCACCAAGGGATTTCTTCGTAATATAATTATCAAAATAAGAAAATTAACATGATAGAATACTACTGTCTAATCCTCAGCCAACCTGTCAAGTTTCATCAGTTCGTCCAATAGTATCCTTTGCAGTGAAGAGATCTTCACATTTAAGTTGTTTAGTCTATTTAGTCCCTTCCAATCTGGAAAGTTCTTCAGACTTTCCTTAACTTTCTTGTCCTTGACACTTTTAAAGTGCAGGCCAATTATTCTGTGCCACATTCTTCCATTTAGGTTTAGCTGAGGTTTCTTCGCAATTAGATTCAGGTTGTGCATCTTTGGCAGAAAAATCAAACACCAATGATGTCCTGTTCTCATTACATCCAGTCAGGCGGCACATGATTGTGATCTGTCCCTTTGTGAATGGTGTTCACTTTGATCATTTGATTAGGATAATGTCTGCCAGTCTTCACATCCGTATAGTTACTCTTTTTCCTTTTACTTATTAGGTATTTTGTAAAAAGGTACTTTGAAACTAGGTAAATGTCCCATTCCTCATCACACTTTCAATTTCATTTTTCTCTTTTATTCAATGGGTTATAATTTATTACTCTACTATCTATCTATATCTTTAATTGAGATGCAATTCACCTACCATAAAATTTGCTCCTATAAAAAATATTCACCCTTTTAAAGTGTACAATTCGGGACTCCTGGGTGGCTCAGTCAGTTAAGCGGCCGACTTCGGCTCAGGTCATGATCCTGTGATTCATGAGTTCCAGCCCCGCGTCAGGCTCTGTGCTGACAGTTCAGAGCCTGAGGCCTGCTTCAGATTCTGTCTCCTTCTCTCTCTGCCCTTCCCCTGCTCATGCTCTTGTCTCTCTGTCTCTCAAAAATAAATAAACATTAAAAAAAGAAGAACTACAACAAAAAGGACAAATATTTAAAAAAAAATAAAGTGTACAATTCAAGGGCGCCTGAGTAGCTCAGTCAGTTGAGCGTCTGACTCTTCATCTTGGCTCAGGTCATGATCTCTCAGTCTGTGGGATGGAGCCCCATGTTGGGATCTGCACTGGCAACACAGAACCTCCTTGGGATTCTCTCTCTCCCTTTCTCTCTGCCCCTCCCCCACTTATTCTCTTTCTCAAAATAAATAAACTTAAAAAAATAAAGTATACGATTCAGCAGGTTTTAGTATATTCTTAAAGTTGTGTGACCATTACCACTATCTGATTCCAGAACAATTTCATCATCCCAAAAACAAATGCATTAACATCCATTTTTTCCTCTCCCTAGCCATTGGCAACCACTAATTTGCTTTCTGTCTCTATGCCTTTGCCTATGCTGGCGCTTTTATACAAATAGAATCATAAAATATGTGGCTGGCTTCTTTTTCTAGGTCCATCCACATTGAAGCGTGTATCAGTACTGTATATCTTCTTATTGGCAACTAATATTCCTGTATAGGTAACACATATAATGGGGCACTTGGCTGGTTCAGTTGACAAGAGTGTGTGACTCTTGATCTCGGTGTTGTGAGTTCAAGCCCCACATTGGCTGCAGTGATTCCTTTAAAAAATAAATTAAAATGTATAGTATATAATATATATACAACACATTTTGTTTATTCACTTATCAAATGATAGACATTTGTGTTGTTTCCATTTTGGGCTATCATGAATAATGCAACTATGAACATTCATGTACAAGTTTTTAGTGTGGCTATAATTTTTTAATTCTCTTGGGCAGATACCTGGAAGTGGAATTTTGGGGTCATATGGTAACTCTGTTTAATTTTTTGATGAAATGCCAAACTGTCTTCCAAAGTGGCTGCACCATTTCACATTCCCACCAACAGCATATGAAGGCTTCAATCTCTCTGCACTCTTGTCAACAGTTGTTATTGTCTATTTTTTTAAATTAAAGTTGACCCTTGAACATTAGGGGCAGTGACCCCACACACACAGTTGAAAATCTGCATATAACTTTTGGCTCCACCAAAGCTTAACTACTTATGGCCTACAGTTGACTGGAAGCCTTACTGATAACATAAATATCACTTAATACATATTCTGTATGTTATATGTAATATATACTGCATTCTTACAATAAAGTAAACTGGAGAAAAGAATGTTATTAAGAAAATCATAAGAAAGAGAAAATAGGGGCTCCTGGCTGGCTCAGTTGGTAAAGCATGCGACTCCTGATCTCAGGGTCATGAGTTCAAGCCCCACATTGGGTGCAGAGCTTATGTTAAAAAAAAAAAAGAAGAAAAAGAAAATATATATGTGGTACTCTACTGTATTTGTGGAAAAAATCCATGTGTAAGTGGACTTATGCAGTTCAAACCTGTTTTGTTCAAAGGTCAATTGTATAGCCATCTTAGTGGGTGTGAAGTAATAGTTTCTCATGATTTTTATCTACATTTCCTTAATGATTAATGATGTTGAGTATCTCTTTGCCCTGATCATCTCAAACAGACTCTTTCTGATCTTTCAGGTCTCAGAGTAGATGTCATCCCCTCATAGGGGCCCTCCCTAAGTCCTTCCACACAACAACTCGCTGCAGTGATAGTTAGCATCCTTCTGTAAATGCTTCTAGTTCTTTCCCCTTTATGCATGTTAGGTAAGACTATACTTTCCTGCCCCCTTGATATTGGGTGTGGCTGTATGACATAATTTGACCAATAAAAGGTGAACAGAAGGGAAATGTGTCATTTTTGGGCAGAGGATCTAAGAAGCAGTTCACTCGTTGGCCATAACCCCCTTCTCGCTACTTCAGTAAAGATCAAATTTCATGTTGAGGTAAAGCCTGGGCCCATGAGTAATCACAATAAACAGACTTCCCAATCTGATGATCCTGATGTTGTTTTGATGAGTTTGGCAGTTTCTCAAAAATTTAAACATAGAGTTAAAACATATGACCCAACAATTCCACTCATAGTACCCAAGAAAATTAAATAAGTATGTCTTCCCCAAAACGTGTTCATGTACGTTCATAGCATCATCATTCATAATAGCCCCTCCAAAAGGAAACAACCCCCAAACAACCCTAATGTCCACCATCTGATAAATGAACAAAATGTGGCAGATCTATATAATGGAATATATTTAGCCACATATAAAAGAATGGAGTATTGTGCGTGCTACAACATGGATGATCCTGGAAGACATGCTAAGAGAAAGAAATTAGTCACATAATGTATAATTCCATTTATGTGAATTGTCCAGAATAGGTAAAACCATGGAAACAAAAAGTTGATTCATGGTTGCCTAGGGCTAGAGTATGTGTGTGAAGATTGGGGATGATAGCTAAAGAGTATGGGGCTTCTCTTAGACTTTTACTTGATGAAAATGTTCTAAAATTGATTTTGATGATGCTGCTTTGAGTAAGAAACACGGTATGTGAATTCTATCTCAATAAAACTGTTACAAAAATTGGGGTATTGATCCATTTCATAATTCTATTGTGAGAATTAAATCAGTTAATGTGAATAAATCATAGAATAATGTTTAAAACATAAGTGTTCAACTCAGTGTTGTATGTAAGCCACTTTGACAATAAATTATATTTAAAAATTAAAAAAAAAAACCGCTCAGAAGGCTTATATTGTTAACATTTCCTTGAGACATCTGATGACTGCTTTCCTTTCTTTCTTTTTAAAGTTTATTATTTTTTAATTTTTTTAATGTTTATTATTTATTTTTGAGAGAGAGACAGACAGACACAGCATGAGCAGGGGTAGGTAGAGAGAGAGGGAGACACAGAATCCAAAGCAGGCTCCAGGTTTTGACCTGTTAGCACAGAGTCTGATACAGAGCTCAAACCCATGAACTGTGAGATCATGACCTGAGTTGAAGTTGGACACTTAACTGACTGCGCCACCCAGTCGCCCCTTAAATTTTATTTGTAAGTAATCTCTATATCCAACATGAGGCTCGAACTCACAACCCTGAGATTAAGAGTTGCACGCTCCACCAACTGAACAGCCAGGTGCCCATACTTGATGTCTGTAATCTGATTTCAATAGTCATCTTTTTCTTACAATAAAGTGATTTCTAATTAAGACCATAGCCAAAAGCAAAACTGCACCGTGACTATAACTTGTTTTTAAAAAGATGAAGACAGGAGCGCCTGGGTGACTCAGTTCACTGTCCAGCTCTTGAACTCAGGGTGGTGAATCTAAGCCCTGTGTTGGGCTCCACACTGGTTGTGAAGTCTACTTTAAAAAAAAAAAAAAGATGAAGACATCATAGGGTAGAAATGAAAATGGGACAGGTATAATAAAATCAGTACAATGGGTTTGTATAGATGCATACATCTTATTTGAGTTCACAGAAGGAAGGGACAATGGATTAACTGGATTAGATGGAGTTGCATGTGACAACAAAACAAAACAGGGTTTAAACAACACGGAGGATCGTTTGGCCTCACTCATAACTGAAGTCTAGGTTGGTAGTTCAAGACCTAGATGATATTTTTGTTCCATAAAGACGTTGGTAGCACATGCTCCTTCTAGCTCACTGATCTACCATCCTCATCCTCCCGGTCCAAGATAGAAGCTAGCGTGGCAGCCATTTTGTCCAAATTTGTTCCCGCTTTGGAGCCTTTGCACCTGTTCTTTCTTCCTAGAAATCTCGCTGAGTGCCTCTTTCCCTATCTTCGGTTCTCAGCTTTGGAACACGGTCACCTCTTCACAGCTGACTATCCTGACTACATGCCCCAGTCCCTCTTACCAACATGCAGCCTTTCCTTCATCTCACTTATCACCTGTCTGTACTGGTTCTACCACCTACTAAGGATGTGACCTTGGGCAGATTCCTTTATCTTCCTGTGTCTCATTTTCTCTACCTGTAAAATGGGGATAATAGCACCAACAGGAAGGTTACACTTCAAATTCATGAGAATGGTTAACCTTGAGCAGGGAGAAGGGAATGAGATGGCATTATCCCCAGTGTCTGTCTTTAATCCAGAACATATGAAGATATTATGTTAGTAAACTGATCTTGAGTTGGTGCCACTGTTTGATAGTAGAATCTTGCTCAACATTAATTATTAACATCCATCTTGACTCCCTGAGAATAAAATCAGTTAGAAACTCTATGCTGCATTGGATGGGGAGACTGAGTTCTCCTAAACACAGCTCAAGTTCTGATGTCGATATCAGAGTCCCCCCCCCCCCCAAGGAAAATAAGTCATTTTTTCCAGTCTGAGCTTCTTAGACTGGTTTGGAGAGGAGATAAGAAATTGGGTGGATGGTGAGCGGGGGAGGTGTGGAAATGAAAGTCAAGACGGATTTTAGAAGCACCTGGGCGCCTCAGTCGGTTGAGCGTCCAATTCTTGATATTGGCTCAGGTCATGAGCCTGCAGCCAGTCGTGGGATCGAGTCCCATGTTGGGATTCTCTCTTCCCCTCTTTCACTACCTCTCCCCTGCTCACACACCTTGCACTCTCTCTTTCAAAATAAATAAACATTTTCTAAAAAGATGGATTTTATACAAGTGCAGCAAATCTCCAAAGCTCTCGACATCTTTGACCACCAAGCATTTTACATGCCTTGCTCATTCTTGGGCAAGGTTGTCAAAGTTTCTACATCTACCCAGATCTTATCAATTGCAAATCATATGAGGGAATTAAGATGTGAGACAGCCTGGATTTGGCACCATCTAATAAAGCTGCAGCCCTTGCAGCAGCATTCATGATCCAGGGAGATGCTCAACATCAAGGAATGTAGTCATGTGGTACCAGGATGGAGGCAAGTATATGTAAGACAATGCCAAGCATGCCTTGTGCCATGTCAAGTCCAAACAGATCCGTGTGGCACTCTGGAGAGGACAAGATCTTATCTGTAGGTGGAGGGAATCATGGTTGGGCTGCTAAAGGGAGCTGTATTTCCAGAGAAGTTTTATTTGCTTGGGAATATTGCACAAGCCCTCCTGAGAACAGAGGTGTTTCTTTAAAAATTGTCTTAGATCTGTATATCATTTTATCATTTATTTTATTCATATTGTATTTTCCCGTTCAGACAGGGAAGAGTGACAATGTTTTTTTGCCATCTGATTAGTTTATGCTTATTTATTTTTGTGTGTGAGAGAGAAAGAGCATGAGTGAGGGAAGGGCAGAGAGAGGGAGACACAGAATCTGAAGCAGGCTTCAGGCTCTGAGCTGTCAGCACAGAGCCTGATGCGGGGCTTGAACTCACAAACTGTGAGATCATGACCTGAGCTATGGTCAGATGCTTAACCGACTGAACCACCCAGGTACCCCTTTCCCCTCTGATTAGTTTTAAATATATGGTTAGTGTTTTTAAAAATCAAGTATTAGGGAGGGGTATCTGGGTGGCTCAGTCCATCTCAGGTCATGATCTCATGGTTTATGAGTTCAGTTTGAGCCTCTTGTCAGGCTCTGGGCTGACAGTGCGGAGCCTGCTTGGGAGTCTCTCTCCCTTCTCTCTCTGCCCCTCCCCCATTCTCTCTCAGAATGAATAAATAAACTTAAAAAAAATTAAAAAGTACATATTAGGGAAAACTATAAAGGAGAACTAAAAATCATCTATAATTTCACCTTCCAGGTATAATTGTGGCTAACATGTTAGTATACATGCCTCTTGACTGTAACAGAAATTTCCTGTTGCCCTCAATAGCCATTGTCCACTTTTTCCTTACCAGTAAAACTCTAGATGTTTAGTTGGGCCTATGGCTGCTCAGAATAAAATCTACATTCGCCAGCCTCTTTGCAGGTAGGTGCACCCACAGACTAAGTCCTGGCCAATGATATGGAAGCAGAAGTCATCGTATGACTTCCAGGAAGTATGATTAAGGGGAGAGTATGAGTTCCCTCCCTGCCCCTTCCTTCATTCTTGCTGGAATGAGGCCTGATGGCTGGAGTTTCACCAGCCATTTTGGACAGTGTAGTAGAAGCCATGTGATGGTGATGTGGACCAAGAGAATGGAAGGAGTCTGGGTCACCCTATCTCCCCTTTTATCAAAAGAGAAATCAACTTTGAATTTCTTTGATCCTGTCTATGTTCACCAAGTTTGGCAGTAAAACCAATGTCAACTCTTTTGGGGGGCTCTTTCCCATCTCTTGGAATTACCGAAACAAAACAAAATAACAACAACAACCCAGCTTCCAATAATACAAGAAAATTAGGGGCCACCTGGGTGGCTCAGTACATTGAGTGTCTGACTTGGGCTCAGGTCATGATGTTACAGTTCGTGAGCTGGAGCCCTGCCTCCGGCTCACTGCTGTCAGTGCAGAGCCTGCTTTGGATCCTCCGTCTCACTCTCTCTCTGCCCTTCCCCTGCTCATGCTCTCTCTCTCAAAAATGAATAAACGTTAGGGGCTCCTGGGTGGCTTAGTCGGTTAAGTGTCCGACTTTCGCTTGGGTCATGATCTTGCGGTTCGTGGGTTCGAGCCCCGCGTCGGGCTCTGTGCTGACTGCCAGCTCAGAGCCTGGAGCCTGTTTCAGTCTGTGACTCCCTCTCTCTCTGACCCTCCCCTGCTCACGCTCTCTCTCTCTCTCCTAGAAATAAATAAAACATTAAAAAAAATAAAAAAAAATGAATAAACGTTAAAAAAATGAAGAAAGAAAATTGGGATAGGCCCTTTCGTTTTCTGCTCAATGATCACTGCTGATTTGCTCAGAAACTCAGTCCAAAACCATGTCCCATTAGAGTTAGATGGCTCCGCTCTTAGCAACCATTTCCTTTGCACCAAGTCTGTCCATGCTTGGGCCACTATCAAGAGACTTGCTGCTCCCCAGGGTGCTACAGGAGTGAGAGGTGTAGGTCATAACTCTTCAGAAACTCAACACTGTCTGTTCTTCCAACCTTGCTGCCATGAATCAATCTGTTATAATTATGGCTGCTCAACATCCTTGGACTCCTTCCCTGTCCAGTGTTTGGGAACACCCCATCTCAACAATTCATGCCTCTCTAAGATTGAGACTAGATAATGACTTCCTCAAGGTCGCTGCAGTTAGAGTACAGGCTTATGACCTAGACTCTGCCAATCAGTGCCAGTCTTCAACAGGAAGCAGAGAGCCATACTCAGAATCCACTCTAGCCATCACGGCAGCAGAAACTCAGCTTCAGAGGCAGCAGTGGCCTCTGGTCTCATGGGCAGAGGATAAATCACGGTGTCTGGACGCAGCAGGGGTGTCTCAAACAAAAACAATCTGTGGAGTGATTTGGCCATTGCTTCTGGACATAACCTTCAGGTCTGGAGATTATCAACCTATCTCATCCATCTAGAGATAGCTTTAGCAATATAGAGAGATATCTATGTAGATATGGATATAGAGAAAGAGACAGAGGGAGGGCAAGAGAGGGAGAGAGAGAAAGAGAGAGAGAGATTATATGAAATTGGCTCATGCGATTATGGAGCTAGCAAATCCAGGATTTGTAGAGCCAATGTCCCCAGTTCAAGTCTAAAGGTTGGGAGTTGCCACAGAATAAGGAAGAGGTGAGGTTCCAATTCAACAAAGGCCATCAGACAGGAAGAATACTTACTCAGTGAAGAGTCAGTCTTTTATTCTAATCAGGCCTTCGACAGCTTGAATGAGGCTCCCTCACATTATGGAGGTCAATCTACTCTACTCAGCCTAATGATTTATTTTTTTTTTAAAGAAAGGATGGGTTTTTTTCAGCCCCCTTTTTTACATGTCTTTATTTTGAGAGAGAGAAACAGAGTGCTAGTTGGGGGAGGGGCAGAGAGAGAGGGAGACACCAAATTTGAAGCAGGCTCCAGGACCTGAGCTTTCAGCACAGAGCCCAACACAGGTCTGGAACCCACGAACCATGAGATCATGACCTGAGCTGAAGTCAGATGCCTAACACACTGAGCCACCCAGGTGTCTCTCAGTCTAAAGATTTAAATGTTAATCTCTCTCTCTCTTTTATTTTTTTTTAAATTTTAAATGTTTATTTATTTTGAGAGAGTGTGAGTAGGGGAGGGTCAGGGAGAGAGGGAGAGAGAATCCCAAGCAGGCTCCACATTGCCAGTTCGATCCCATGAACTTTGAGATCATGACCTGAACTGAAATCAAGAGTCAGATGCTCAAATGACTGAGCCACTCAGGTGCTGCTAAATGTTAATCTCATCCAAAAACACTCTCAGAGAAACACCCACGATAACGTTTGACCAAATATCTGGGCATCTTAAGGCCCAGTCAAGCTGACGTAAAATTAACCATCACACTGCCCCATAAGAACCCTCAGGGACTGATTTAGTTGTCTGTCTTCAACTTGTTTAGCCTCCACCCGTTTCTTGTGTTAGGGAATCCATATCTCCACAGAAACATTCTTCTCAAACCTTCTTTTCATAACCTTGATGACAAATACCTCTGTTGCTTTCACCTCTGGGTCTCTTCAATTTCATCTTCCTTGATGGGCCTGAAGTCTAGTCTCCCCTTCTTTCAGTTGGTAAGTCCACAGCAGCAGAAATCACAAAATCTGATTATTTTCTTAATAGTTCACCCATAAGATTCCATCTTACCATACATGTTTTGTAATCTGCTTTCTTGGGGCACCTGGCTGGCTCAGTCAGCACAGTGTGCAACTCTTGATCTTGAGGTTATAGGTTCGAGTCCCATGTTGGGTGTAGAGATTACCTTTTAAAAAGTCTAAATAATAAAGCATTTATAATCTGCTTTCTTAAGATATTTTAGATATTTCTTTTTTTCTTTTTTTAAAGTAGGCTCCACATCCAGCATAGAGCCCAATGTGGGGCTGACCCTGAGATCAAGACCTGACCTGAGATTAAGAGTTAGACACCTAACTGACTGAGCCACTCAGGCACCCCTGAATGATTTCTTTATTGATACTCAGTTGGATCATTTATAAATTATTCACTAGAAATGGTGCTTTGATGTACATATGATGGTGTGTACTTGTCTGGATTACTTTTGTCTTGTATTTCAAAGTTCAGTTATGAGACAGAAACTATACTAGTTATTTTAACAGAAAAAAATTAATGTAAAGAATTATTAAAGGCCCCAAATAACCAAAACAATCTTGAGAAAGAGCAAAGTTGGAGGCATCATGCTTCCTGATTTTAAACTATGTTACAAAGTATGGTGTGGCATAAGAACAGGCACATAGCTCAATGGAACAGAATAGAGAGCCCAGAAATAAATCCAGTGGTATATGACCAATTAATGTATAGCAAAGGAGCCAAGGATATACAATGGGGAATCATCAACAGTCTCTTCAATAAATAACGTTGGGAAAACAGGACAACCACATATAAAAAAATGAAACTGGACCACTATCTCATGTCATATAAAAAAACTAACTTCCAATGAATTAATGACTTGAATGTTTAAGACCTGAAACCATAAAACTCCTAAAAGAAAACACAGGCAGTAAGCTCCTTGACATTGGTCTTGGTGATGATTTTTTGGATTTGACACTGAAAGCAAAGGCAACAAAGGCAAAAAAAAAAAAAAGAAAAAAAAAAGAAAGCAAGTGAGACTACATCAGTCTAAAAAGCTTCTGTCCAGGGGTGCTTGGGTGGCTCAGTCAGTTAAGTGTCTGACTTGGGCTCATGTCATGATCTCATGGCTTGTGAGTTTGAGCCCCGCATTGGACTCACTGCTGTCAGCACAGAGCCCACTTTGAATCCTCTGTCCCCCTTGCTCTCTGCCCCTACCCTACTGGTCTGTCTCAAAATAAATAAATAAAATGTAAAAGAAAAAAAAAAAAAGCTTCTGTCTAGCAGGGGAAACCATTGACAAAATGAAAAGGTCACCTACTGAATGGGAGAAAATATTTTCAAATTATATATCTGATAAGGGCTTAATATCCAAAATACATAAAGAATTCATATAACTCAATAGCAAAAAACCCCCCACAAACAATCTGATTAAAAAATGGGCAGGGGCGCCTGGGTGGCTCAGTTGGTTAAGCATCTGACTTCAGCTCGGGTCATGAACTCACAGTCTGTGGGTTCGAGCCCCACGTTGGGCTCTGTGCTGACAGCTCAGAGCCTGGAGCCTGCTTCAGATTCTGTGTATGTCTGTCTCTCTGCCTCTCCCATGCTCGCTCACTGTCTCTCAAAATAAAGACACTAAAAAAAAAAATTAAAAAGAAATAAAATAAAAAATAAAAAATGGGCAGAGGATCTGGATAGATATTTTTCCAAAGAAACATTCAGATGGCCAACAGGTACATGGAAATGTAGTCAACATCACTAATCATCAGGGAAATGTAAATAAAAACCACAATGAGATATTACCTCACACCTCTTAGAATGGCTTTAATCAAAAAGAGAAGAAATAATAAATGTTTGGGGAGGATGTGGAGAAAAGGGAACGCTCATGCACTGTTGGTGGGAATGTAAATTGGTGCAGCTGCTGCGGAAAACAGTATGGAAGTCCCTTAAAAATAAAAAGTAGAACTACCATATGATTCAGCAATTCCACTTCTGGGTATTTATCCGAAGGAAATGAAAACACTAACTTGAAAAGATATCCTGTCCTCCATATTCACAGGAGCATTGTTAACAATAGCCAAGACATAGAAGCAATCTAAGTGTCCACCAAAGTATAAATGGATAAAGATAAAGAAAATGCAGTATAAAAGAAAACTTAAATAAAGAAAAGAAAATGTGGCATATATACACAATGGAATATTATTCAGCCATAAAAAAGGAAACCTTGCCATTTGCAACAACATGGATGGACCTTGAGGGCATCATGCTAAGTGAGATAAGGACACTCTCATGCACTCTCTTTCTAAAATTAAAAAAAAAATAATATAAAAAAATAAGCATCTGGTACCATGCTGTTTATACAGGTGAGGATTTTAGAAATTGGTGCAGCTACAGGGTTGTGGCTCAGAGTCTCCCAGGAAGTTGCCTTCACAATATCAGCAGAGGCTATAGTCATGCGAAGGCCTGATTGGGGCTGGATGATCTATTTTCAGGGTATCTTCCTCATAAGACAGAGGCTTCAGTTTCTTACGGGCTGTTGGCAGGAGGCCTTAATTACTCATTATGTGGGCCTTTGCATAGGCTGTTGGAGCGTCCTCAACACGCGGCAGCTAATTTCTCCCAGAGCAGGTGAAATCACTACGTGGAGCCACTAAAATTTTTATAAACTTCAACCTTGTCACCACATTCTGTTCTTTAGAATCAAATCACTGAATACAGCCTACACTCGAGAGAAGGAATTCAGCGCTATCTCTTGAAGGGAGGAAATCAATGTAAAAAGTAACATACCGGGGCGCCTGGGTGTCTCAGTCGGTTGAGTGTCCCACTTCAGCTCTGGTCACGATCTTGCAGTCAGTGAGTTCCAGCCCTGGGTCCTGCTCTCTGCTGACAGCTCGTAGCCTGGAGCCTGCTTCAGATTCTGTGTGTGTCTCTCTCTCTGCCCCTCCCCCGCTCACGCTCTGTCTCTCTCTCAAAAATAAATAAAAACATTTTTAAAAAAGTAACCTAGCAGGTGTTCGTACCATAAAAAGCAAGAAGGAACATTAAGCAGTATGGAAGTAGTAATTGCAGGGAGAAGCCAGCCATGAGCTGGGGGAAAAAGGGAAGAGGCTGCAAACACCAAAACTAACAAGTTTCGAGAAGGGGGCCCTTTGCAGCAGAGAAGCACTAAGCGGCTGATGTCTCTGAACCCAGAGAAAGTTCTCATGGGGCTGGGATCCAAAGTCCCCTGGGAGGAGGCATCCCCGCTCACCTGTGGCTGGTGCTCTGAGCGGGTACGCTGAAGCTGGTTTCTGTGAGTGTTAAAAAGAACGATAAAAAACTGCAAACTAGAACCTACTGGAACCTGGAATGAACAGCCATTCTAGGGAGAAGAGGAACTTTGTAGTGACACGCGCAGGAACATGAAGCATTCATGAAGCAGTCTACCTCCTCCATACCTCCAGTCCCCCCCCCATGCGCCCCCTACCGGCGGATCCTAACAGGGAGGCTGATAGTAAAGTCTATGCACAGGCTTCACCTGCTATTAGAAAATAGAGCAATCCTACTGTAAGCTGAAATATCTTAAGGTGAAGGAGCAATTACTGTTAACTTATATGGATTTTTGTGAGTGTTCCAGCTCTGGTCATGATCCCAGGGTTGTGGATCAAGCCCTGAATCAGGGTCCGTGCTGAGCATGGAGCCTGCTTGGGATGCTCACTCTCTCCCCCTTCCCATCTCCCTCACTGCTCTCTCTCTCTCTAAAATAAATTTAAAAAATTTTAAACTCGTAAGAGGTGGGTGTTATTTGGGGCACCAGGGTGGCTCAGTTGGTTGAGCGTCCGACTTTTGGTTTCAGCTCAGGTCATGATCACAAGGTTCGTCAGTTTGAGCCCTGCAGTGAGCTCAGCACTGCTGGTGCAGAGCCTACTTGCGATTCTCTCTTTCCTTCTCTCTCTGCTCCTCTCCCGCCTGCACTCTCTGTCTCTCAAAATAAATAAATAACAAAACTTAAAAAAAAAGTAGGTGTTATTCTCTTGACATTTTACAAACAAAAAAACTGATACACAGAGTTGATAACTTCCCAAAGTCACAGCTAATAAGAGGTAGAGCCAGGATTTGAACCTAGAGAGCTAGTGTCCCAAGCTGTGAGCTCAGCCACTCTGCTAACCTGCCTTGGTAACAAACATTATTATCCTGCAAGGTGATAGAATAAAATGTTGAACAAAAACAGACCCAGTCTTGGTCTTCATGGAGCTGATAATCTAGTGGGAGAGACCACTAATCAGCACACTACAAATGAAAGTAAAGTTCAAACTGTGTCTGACGCTCCAAAGAATTCCACTGATCATGACAGTGCAATTGAAAAAGAAAGGAAAGAAAAGGAAAGAAAAATGAGAGGATTTGACCTGTTTAAGGGTTGAGAGTAGGAATGCGGCTAGACTGAGTAAGGGCTTATAGGCCCAGGAAGAGAACATTTGTGTTTATCCTAAAAAACAATGGAAGTCACTCAAGAATTTTCAGCAGAGCAGTGGGGATGGGAATGGTGAACCAGACTGGATGCAGGCAAGTTGGTTATGAGGTTATCATCCAGGTGAGATAATGGTGATCGTGGAGATGGCGAGAAGTAGAGGGAGCTGTAAGATGAATTAATACTGAGAGGATATGAAGAATGGGAGACTGGAGAGAATGTTGAAGGAGAGGGAGAAATCAAGTACGTATGAATGTATGATTTCTTTTTTTTTTGTAGCTAAATTTCATGTTCTTTTTTTTTTTTACAGTTTATTGTCAAGTTAGTATGTAAGTATGTATGATTTCTTGAATGGTGTTGTCATCCATTGAGCTGGAGAATGGGGGAAGGTCTCACTGGATCAATATTTAGGCAGGGGAATAAGATAGATCTTGGAAATTATTGGATATCAGGTTCTAAAGGAGATGGAGGACTGAGTTTTCAAAGATATAACCTGAGGGGCACCTGGGTGACTTAGTTGGTTAAGTCTCTGACTCTTGATTTCAGCTCAGGTCATGATCTCATGATTCATGAGTTCGAGCCCTATGTCAAGCTCTGTTGACAGTGGGGAACCTGCTTGGGATTCTCTCTCCCCCTCTCTCTGTTCCTCCCCAGCTTGTGCACTCTCTCTCTCTTTAAATAAAATAAAGTCATTTGAGAAAGATGTGACTTGTCACAGCTGCACTACCAAAAGTATTGGCCTCTAGCCACAAGTGGCTATTTAATGTAATTAAAATAAAAATAGAAAATTCCATTCCTCAACTAGCTACATTATAAGTGCTCAATAGCCACATGTAGCTAGTGGCTGCCACATTGGACAAGACAGATATGACATATTAATTGTTGCAGAAAGTTCCAATGGACAAGGGCGCCTGGGTGGTTCAGTTAGTTAAGCCTCTGACTCTTGATCTCACTTCAGGTCTTGATCTCATGGTAGTGAGTCCAAGCCTCATATTGGGCTGCATGCTGGGTTGCAGGAAAGGAAAGGAAAGGGAAAGGGAAAGAGAAAGGGAGAGGGAAGGGAAAGGGAAAGGGAAGGGGAAGGGAAAGGGAAAGGAAAGGGAAAGGGAAGGGAAAGGGAAAGGAAAGGGAAAGGGAAAGGGAAGGGAAAGGGAAGGGAAGGAAAGGAAAAGAAGGGGAAGGAAAGAGAAAGGGAAAGAGAAAGGGGCCTCTGAATCCACTTGAGATCTTCTGCCTCCCTCTTTCTGCTCCTTCCCTGCTCTCTTTCGCACTCTCTCTCTCTCTCTCCCTCTAAAAAAAACAAAACATAAGAAAATAAAAATAAAAGAAGAAAGAAAATTCCTCAATGGACAGATGGACAGCACTGCTCTAACAATTGGCATTATTTGACGTTTTGTAGTAAACCAAGTCCACGTCCATCTTTGCCTTTAATCCAGCGTGATGTTGTTGTCTTGGGTTTCTAAGAGTTTGAGTCAATGCTCTAAACACTGACATCTACCATGTGTTGTGCTGAGCTCTAAGACAGTAGATGCAAAATATGGACCGTACCTGATGCCCATTTGTAATCTATTACCTGCTCAGGATAATATAAGTACAGAAATTGAGAATAAGATTTTAGAAAGTTTTCTAGCAAACTGACATTGCTATAAAATATAAAATTTCATTGTATTTCACATAAGTACCAGTCTGCAACGGATTGTTAATTAATTTAGTTTTAAGTTGTTTGTATTTATTTTTTAAAGATTTTATTTATTTTTTTAAGTTTATTTATTAATTTTGAGAAAGAGAGAGAGAGAAAAAAGAGAGAATCTTAAGCAGGCTCTGTACTGTCAGCACAGAGGCTGATGTGGGGCTTGAACTCACAAACCATGAGATTATGACCTGAGCCAAACCCAAGATCCAGACACTTAACTAACTGAGCTACCCAGGTGCCCCTTTAAGGTTTTATTCTTAAGTAATCTTTATCCCCAACATGGGGTTCAAATTCTCATGAGATCAAGAGTCTCATGCTCTACCTCTGAACCAGCCAGGTACCCCTGGATTGGAAATTTAAAATGTTAGTCCTTTGTTACTGCTCCAAGGTACAAGGATGAGTTGGACATGGTTCCCGCCCTCCAGAGCTCAGGTAATGAGGAGGGAGCCAGAGGGTCTAGTTGAGTTGAGCAAACATTGGCATGCAGACTTGATATACATCAAGTATATCAAAAATGATTCAAAAACACATAAGAACACTCATTCACTTGTTTATTCATCTGGCATTTACTGAGTGCCTACTATGTGCTAAGCACCATTCTAAGCACTAAGGATACTGCAGTGAACAAGATAGACAAGGCACTCACCCTGCTGGAGCTCACATCTAGTAAGACAGACTATAAACAAGTTCACCAAGTTACCAAATAAAATGGTCTGCAAGAGTGCTAAGTGCTGGGAGGGAGGTAAGAGGGATGGGATAGGGCATGACTGCAAGATGGGTGTTGCTGGTGTACAGGGTGGTCATAGGACTCTCTCTCTGAGCTGAAATCTGAGGATGGGAATGAACCAGTTATGAATTGATTACAGGGAACAGGATTCTGGGCAGAGGGAATAGTCAGCACAAAGGTCCTCGGGTGGAAATGGAATTGGCTTATGTGGATAATAGGAAGGCCAATGTGGCTGGAGGACAGGAAACAAGGGGGAGAGTAATAGTAGAAGCTGATGGGGGTGGGCAAGAGCTAGACCTTGTTGCTCAGAAGGAATCAAGATTTTATTCTAATTGTAATGTAGTGTTCAAGCAGGGGAGCAAGGCAATATGATGTGGGTTTGTAAAAGATCTCTCTGTTGTGTGGAGAATGGGCTGAAGAGAGGCTAGAGTAGAAGCAGGGAGACCAGTCTGCTGTGGCAGACATCCATTTGAGGGAAGATGGTGACTTGAATGAGATGGTGGCAGCAGAAGTGAAGTGGCCAGAAGGTGAATCAGATCAAGCCTCTGCTGTCCATTGCTTGGAACAAGGGATTTCACTTGGGATGAGTGGATGAACTTCAGGAGGCCACCAAGGCCCATGTGACTGTATAAAAAGCCTTATGTTTAGGTGCTTACGAGAGGTAGATCTTCCATTAGGATCCATAGGTAAATAACATTCAATAAAGTGGTAAGTGTTCTTCATTCACAAGATCCAGTGTCTGAGGCCAGGGTATGAAACTCGCCATCATCAGAACCACCATTAAAAGACATCTGAAGTTACAACAACAACAACAACAACAACAACCCAAAATGGAAAACAGCAAGTGTTGGCAAGGATGTGGAGAAACTTGAAGCCTTATATATTACTAGTGGGAATATAAAATGGTGTAGAAACTGTGGAAAACAGTTTTAGTGGTTCCTTAAAAAGCTAAACATTAGAATTATCATATTACCCAGCAATTTCACTCTTAGATGTATACCCAAAAGAATTGAAAACAGAGACAAATTGTCACTATTCAGCGAAGCAGTATTCACAATAGCCAAAAGGTGGAAAGAACCCAAGTGCCCACCAGCTGATGAACAGGTAAACAAAATGTGGTATATACATGCGACAGAACATCATGCAGCCTCTGTGAAGTTCGGACACCTGCTACATGGACGAACCTTGAAAAAACACTGTTCAGTGAAATAAGCCAGACACAAAAGCATAAATATTGTGTAGTTCAACTTACATGAAATATCTAGAATAGGCAAATTCATAGAGACAGAAAGTTGGTGAAAGGTTATCAAGGACTGGGAGAGAGAAGAATGTGTTCGTTTGCGTTCATGAAAAAATTCTGGAAACATATTACAGAGAACTATACATTTAAAAATGGTAAAAATCAGGGCGCCTGGGTGGCTCAGGCCGTTAAGCGACCAACTTCAATTCAGGTCATCATTTCCCAGTTTGGTTTGTGAGTTTGAGCCGCACATCGGGCTTTGTGCTCACAGCTCAGAGCCTGGAGTCTGCTTCGGATTCTGTGTCTCCCTCTCTCTCAAAAATAAACATTAAAAAAAAATTTTAAATGGTAAAAGTCACATACACGCACGCAAAAGGTAACTGAACAATTGGTGTTGATATGGAAGGAGCAAAGAGCCAACAAGGATAGGTAGTCTGGGAGAAGTACCTGTTCCAGGTGATGTTTAGGGCAAGTTGCCAAAGGGGGCAATCAGTGAGCAGGCAATCAATGAGCTGTATTTACAAGTAGGATTTCCACACCAAAAAGAAGAGGAAAAGTTCCTGGTAAGCTCTGGGACCTAGCTTCCGGACACTGCCTGGCTTGTAATCTTGGCTCTGTGACCTAGGGGGGCGGGGGGGGGGGGAGGGCTGCCCTGTGCCTCAGCCTCCCCGTGTATAAAATGTCAATAATAATGGTACTTTCTGCTAGGCTGCTATGAGGATTAAATTAGTTAATGCACGTGCAAGTACTGTAATCAGTTCTAATCAGTTCTCGGCACACCGTGACTTATGTAAGCGTTAGCTATCTGGGGCGCCCGGGGGGCCAAGTCCGACTTCACATCAGGTTCCAGCCCTGAGCCCAGCTGTGTGATGACAGCTCAGATCCTGGAGCCTGCTTTAGAGTCTGTCCCCTCTCTCTCTCTGCCCCTCCCCTGCTCGCCCTCTGTCTCAGTCTCTGAAAAAAATAAAAAACGTTAAAAATTTAAGAAAATAAGCGTTAGCCATTCTTTTTAACTTTCTTTATGAAAATAAACGTTATTGTGGGAAAAAAAGCTAAGAAGAAAATAGAAACACGTAACTCCACTAGGCAGTGGCATTCCTCGCTAAGCACGTATCGTACTTTCGTACTTATTGCCGCAACTGTCCATAGATACCCGGACAGAACTCGGCCGGCGAACCCACCTCGCACGGCGCACACTGCAGCCGGCGAACCAAGACAAAGGGATTCACCGAAGCCCCGCCCCGCCCGGCGCGCAACTCCGTCCGCCGAAGGCGCCTCCCAGATCGCCGCGTGCGCACTGCGCGCTCGGGGGAGGGAGCGCCGCGGAACCTGCCCCCAGCCGGAAGTGACGTTGGCACATGCGCAGCGGCGTCGAGGAGGTCTTTGGCAAGTAAGGGCTGGTCTGCGCGCGAGCTGGTTTCCGGAAGTGGTGCTGCGGCAGCATGCTGGCGGAGCTGGGTTTAGTCGGGACCATAGGCGAAGATGACGAGGTGCCGGTGGAGCCGGAGTCTGACTCCGCGGACGAGGAGGAGGAGGTATGGCCCGATCGGGGTTGGGGGCGCCGCGGAGCGCACTCATATTTCTGGGACTGCTTCGCTTGTCCGTGTTTCTTCGGCCCCTGCCCTCAACTCCTCAACGTCCGCCTGCCAGGCCGGCAAGTGACCCCAGAAGGGGGCCCCAAGGTCTTCCTCAATGTGCTTGCCACTAACTTTTCATCACCTCCCTCCGATGCCTGTAGCGTGCTGCGTCGTTTTGCTGAACTCAATATCCATCACTGAACTGATGTTGAACCCACGCCCTGTGTAGTAGAGATCCAAGGGGCGAGGCCAGGCCTGATTCCTGAGCAGGGATTCGTTCATTAAGCCAGTAGTTTTGAACACTTACATGTGCTGCTACACCTAGTGTCAAGCGTTCGGGGGCACAGCAGTGAACAAGATGGGCAAGGACACCATTCTCCTGAAGCTCATGTTGGGTGGGAGGGTTACAGACATTAAGCACTATGGCAGTTAAAAGGGGAACAGTGATATGTAAAAGGTGCTCACCCTTCAAAGATCCAGCCCGGGTGTTTGCTCCACGGTGGCCTCATCTGCCTACAGACACGTCCACTTGAGTGTTCGGGGCCCTCAACAAATTTAGCATCAAAGCTGAACTCAGGTCTCCCGCACCTTACCAACCTGCTCCATCTCAAGCCAGAAACCTGGGTGTCATCCTTGACAGGTTCCTTCTCACTCTCCTCCAGGCTTGTGCTGGTTGGCTCAGGAATCTCTCTTTAGCTTCTCCCGGTTTCTCTAACTACAGTGCTCCCACCCTAGTCCAGGCCGTTGAGATCTTGTGCCTGGGGACCCAGCATCCTAACATGCCTGGTCTCCAGCCCTTTCTCTGAACACCTTCTACACCCCTCTTCCCCAGGGTATTGTCTGCTTCGCAGCTAGAATCTTTTTATTTCTTTTTTTTTTTAATGTTTTATTTATTTCTAGGAGAGAGAGAGAGAGAGAGAGAGAGAGAGCGTGAGCAGGGGAGGGTCAGAGAGAGAGGGAGTCACAGACTGAAACAGGCTCCAGGCTCTGAGCTGGCAGTCAGCACAGAGCCCGACGCGGGGCTCGAACCCACGAACCGTGAGATCATGACCTAAACGAAAGTCGGACGCTTAACCGACTAAGCCACCCAGGCGCCTCTAGAATCTTTTTATTTCTTGAATGTAAAGTTATGATAAAAAAGGACTGTGGCAAATATGGCAAATGATAATGCAAAAATTGATATATGAAGTGCTACATAGCTATTGATAGTTAAACTAAGTAACTGAGAAAAGATATGCAATCATTACTGCTAATAAGGTTTAGCATGAGAGTTCTCATGAAATTGTTTAACTCAAGTAAGGAAAAAAAGTCAGCGTAGCACTTTTTAGTTCTTGGAAGCCATAGTTCAGCCGGTGTTCCTCCCTTTCCAGTTTTCACATGTATGGGTTTTTTGTTATTTTTCAAAAATAATTATTAGAGAGAGAGAGGTAGAGGGGGAGAGAGAATCTTAAAAAGTCTCCACGCTCAGGGCAGAGACAGATGCGGGACTTAATCCCATGACTGTGGGGTCATGACATGAGCCAAAAGCAAGAGTTGGATGCTAAACCCACTGAGCCATTCAAGCGCCCCTTGTTATTGATTTCTAAACTTAATTGAATTGCGGCGAGAGAAAAGAATCTGTGTAATATTGATTTTTTGAAACTTTGAAGATTTGCTTAAAGGCCTCCTATGTGATCTGGTTTTGCACCTATTCCATGTTTGTTCGGAATATGCATTCTCTGATGTTAGGTGCAGTGTTCTCTCCATGTTCCCTCGAATGAAGCTTATTAATTGTGCTCTTCAGATTTTCTACAGACACTTATTTTTTGTCTCCATTACCTGTCAGTTACTGAGAAAACTGTGTTAAAATCTCCCACGACAATTGTAGGTTCCTGTTCTATGCTCTTCCATCTCAGCACCAGACTCACCCTGTTTCTCCCTCTTCCCAGGGGCCCGTTGTGCTGGGCAGAAAGCAGAAAGCCTTGCGGAAGAACCGTAGTGCTGATTTCAACCCTGACTTTGTTTTCACTGAGAAGGAGGGGGCGTACGATGGCAGCTGGGCCATGGCTGATGTGATGAGCCAGCTCAAGAAGAAGGTGAGAACTGACGGAGATAGGCAGTTTCAGGCCCTGGGCTGTTAGAGTTGGACAGTAGGTTTTGGGGTCTAACCCGGACCTCACTGCCTTTTGCCACCTGCTTACATTCAGCAGATACTAGAACTCTTGGAAGTAAATATGTGGGGTGGGGAGAAGTGGTCACAGATAACCCACAGTTTTGATTAAAACCAAAGTGTAAAATTGTTGCAAAATCGGTATATTACAGATTCGTTACAAACACATTAATCGATCTATAGATGATGTTTTAAAGTTTCAGAAACATCGGGGCGCCTGGGTGGCTCAGTCGGTTAAGAGTCCGACTTCGGCTCAGGTCATGATCTCATGGTTGGTGGGTTCGAGCCCCACGTCGGGCTCTGCTGACAGCCAGCTCAGAGCCTGAAGCCTGTTTCAGATTCTGTGTCTCCCTCTCTCTACGACCCTCCCCTGCTCATGCTGTCTCTCTCTCTCTCTCAGAAATAAATTAAAAAAATTAAAAATAAATAAACTTTCAGAAATATCTTATTTCCTTCATTAGAAAGGCATTCTTTGAAAACATACTGAGAAGGGGAAAAAAATCACAAATTCTGTCTGGTTGGCATGGGGAAGGATTTTTCTAAGTAGCATTCAGATCTAAATATGACATCTCTTTGTAATTATATTGTTCTAAATAGTAAACACTTTCTGAACTGTGGATGTTCTTGGTTCTAGGTCAAGATTTTTCATAGTTGGCTGTTAAGTTTGTTGTTGTTCTTGTTGTGAATAATCTGCAGATTGATTAATCTGTCCAAGGACAGACAAGACTTTTCTTAACATTTGAGAGTCAACCCTCAGAGAAACCTTGCTTTGTCTCTTTACAATAACTGTGTTTCTTTTTCGTCTATTTTTATCAGCAGAGGGCAGCCACTACATTAGATGAGAAGATTGAGAAAGTTCGCAAGAAAAGGAAAACAGAGGTGAGAAAGCAAAGCAGGTACTTCTCTGGGTAGTTAAGCCCTGGGCTTTACCCTCAACGGGACCCTATTGTTTTTCTTTAAGCCTGAACTGGAATGCGGCTGGTGCAGACAGGCTTCTGTGTCTGTTGTTAAATTCCTGAAGAATCCACATAGAGTTATGCCCAGGCTGGAGAGCATAAGATTGCTCTTCAGAGGTTCTGGATTTCCTGAAGCTTTGTAGTTGCCTTGCTTTACTAAACATTTTTTCTAGGATAAAGAAGCGAAGTCTGGGAAGTCAGAGAAGGAGAAGGAAGCAAAGGAGGGCTCTGAACCAGAGGAGCAGGAAGACTTTGAAGGGAAAGATGAGGAAGGCTCAGAAGATGAAGACTCAGAGACTGATTACTCGTCAGCTGATGAGAACATCCTCACCAAAGCAGGTAGATGCTACACAGGCGATGTCAGAAGCAGGGACAGGAAGTTGGAAAGGGTCTGTCTTTCCTTTGAAGGATTTCCTACGTTCTTCTGCACAGTTCCATTTAAGGTCTCCTTGTTGACCTCCTTCTAGCTTCTCTTTTTTCTTGGGATTTTGTTACAGTTGTTGTACTTTGCAGGCAGACTGTACCTTTTTCCCCATCCCCAGCCCCACACAGCTGCTGGTAGGTCCCCCACATCCCACCTCAGATGGGCCCAGCCATGAGGGGGTGCTCCGTAATTATTTCTTGCAGAAACGAGTGCTAAAGTATGATAATACAGCATGGTGGTCTTTGGAACTTGCCCAGTTTGCTGCGCGGTGTCCTCATCTGTGAACCGAGGCTAATGACAATAGCTCCCTCAGGCTGTGAGGTAGAGTCAGTGAGGTATCCACATAAAGCACTTAGGACAGCATCTAGCCGATTGTGCATGCTCAGTACACACAAGCCCTGATTGTCAGCTCCGTTTTTCTCCACAGATACACTCAAAGTAAAGGAGCGGAAGAAGAAGAAGAAAGGACAGGTGAGTATGGGTGTGGAAAACAGCGTGCAGCTTACTTTTGCAAGCTGACTGGATTTTTAAGGCCAGTTAGTTTTCTTGGGCCCATTTTGCTGAATTCTTGGTCCGTCTTGTCTTTTGATTTCCTGGTGTAGGAAGCAGGAGGATTTTTTGAAGATGCCTCCCAGTACGATGAAAACCTCTCTTTCCAGGACATGAACCTTTCTCGCCCTCTTCTGAAGGTACTGGCTTCTTTTGGCAACCATGGGATTATTGTAGTCACCCCTTAACTAGGCTCCCAGCCCTAAGCTGGGCTCTTTGCCTCCCTGAATTCCTTTGTCCACACAGCTGCCAGAGAACCCTCTTAAACAAAAGTTCCATCTTGGCCTGCAAGGCCCAGCCCCTCTGGCCTCCTGGAGACGTCTCCTAGTACTCATTGGCCCTCAAACAGGTTAGGCGTCATCTTCCTCAGGGTCTTGGCACTTACTCCTCTCTTTGCCTGGAAGATTCTTCCAGTAATCTTTCGGGGTGCTCCTCACCTCTTTCAGGGCTCTACTCAGTGTCCTCTGCTCAGTGAGACTTTCCCTGGCCCTACTGTAAACTCCTCCTCCCGAGCCCCCTTGACTGCTGTAGTTTTCTCCATAGAGTTTATCTCCATACAGCACGTGTTCCTTTTTGATCTTTTTTATTCAACCAGATTCTAAGATTGCCAAGGGTAGGATTTTTATTTCTTTTGTTTCCTGCCATATCCTCCATGCATAGAATGGGTCTCCCACACAGCAGGTACTTGGTGAATGTGGAACAAATGACCAGTAGGAAGAATTGAAGCAGTTACCACCTGCTTGTTTCATGCTGAGACGACTCCTCTCCCTCCTGTCTGACCCTGTCTTTTTTCTTCAGGCCATTACAGCCATGGGCTTCAAGCAGCCCACCCCCATCCAGAAGGCATGCATACCCGTGGGCCTGCTGGGAAAGGATATCTGTGCCTGTGCAGCCACTGGGACAGGTAAGAGGAGGAGGCAGAAGGAGGGTGTTCAGCCTGCAGCAAGGGTCTGTGCTGATTTACCCAAGGGCCACTTCGCTAAATATGCAAACACAGGGGTGCCTGGGTGCCTCAGTCGTTTGAAATGTCCAGCTTCAGCTCAGGTCATGATCTCACAGTTTATGAGTTTGAGTCCCTCATCGGGCTTGTTGCTGTCAGCGAGGAGCCTGCTTTGGATCCTCTGTTCCCCTCCCTCTGCCTCTCCCCTATTCACATTCTGTCTTTCAAAAATGACTAAATATTGGGGCGCCTGGGTGGCTTAGTCGGTTAAGCGTCCGACTTTCGCTTAGGTCATGATCTCGCGGTTCATGGGTTCGGGCTCTGCGTCGGGCTCTGTGCTGACTGCCAGCTCAGAGCCTGGAGCCTGTTTCAGTCTGTGACTCCCTCTCTCTCTGACCCTCCCCTGCTCACACTGTCTCTCTCTCTCTCTCCTAGAAATAAATAAAACATTAA
>NW_024080674.1:4546574-4778529 GCF_003009895.1 Hyaena hyaena | reverse complement strand
TTATTTCTAGGAGAGAGAGAGAGACAGCGTGAGCAGGGGAGGGTCAGAGAGAGAGGGAGTCACAGACTGAAGCAGGCTCCAGGCTCTGAGCTGGCAGTCAGCACAGAGCCCGACGCGGGGCTCGAACCCACGAACCACGAGATCATGACCTAAGCGAAAGTCGGCTTAACCAACTAAGCCACCCAGGTGCCCCATTTTTGTCGTTTTTAAAAAAAATTTAAGAGTGAGAGCAGGGGAGGGATAGAGAGAGGCAGGAAGAGAAAGAATCTCAAGCGGGCTCCCCGCTGTCAGTGCAGAGCCCGATGTGGGTCTTGGCTGCACAAACCATGAGATCATGACCTGAGCCGAGATCATGAGTATGATGCTTAATTGACTGAGCCACTCAGGTGCCCTTATATTTTCTTATTTTTTTAAATACTCTTCATTTTTAAAAAACGGTTGCATAGTATTCTATAATCTATTTTTACTTTGTAGTTATCTGTACTAATATACAATGTTGTGATGAACATTCCTTTCATAAAATCTTCACTCCTATGTGACTGGGGCTTATGTGTAAATAAATATGACCTTCACCAGACCCCCCCCCCACCCCCCGAAATCTGTGACCTCTGAGTATCCTATTAGGGTATCTCTGTGACCATGACCTCTTTTCGTAAGGATGGGAGTAAGAATTTTATAAAATGCGTTCATCATGGTGTTTTATATCAGTATAGTTAATTATAGTTAATTATAGAGTAGAAGTAGTCACGTGATAGAATATTTTGCAGCCGTTAAGAGTATTTAAAGAGGGGGCACCTGGGTGGCTTAGTCGGTTAAGCGTCCGACTTTCGCTTAGGTCATGATCTCGCGGTTCGTGGGTTCGAGCCCCGCGTCGGGCTCTGTGCTGACTGCCAGCTCAGAGCCTGGAGCCTGTTTCAGATACTGTATCTCCCTCTCTCTCTGACCCTCCCCTGCTCACACTGTCTCTCTCTCTCCTAGAAATAAATAAAAATATTAAAAGAAAAAAAAAAAGAGTATTTAAAGAAACAGGAAATACATTTTTATTTTTAAGTAATCTCTACCCCCATCATGGGTCTCTAACTCACAGTCCTGAGATCAAGAGCTGCATGTTCTGCTGACTGAGCCAGCCAGGCAATGTGTTGTGCTTTTTTAAAGGGGGAATTACTGAACAGAATATATAGTGTTATCGCATTAAATTTGTCTTTTTATATTTCTGTCCGTTCAGGAAAATATTGGTAATATAGATACTATTATGTTAGTGTTATATCTCTAGTTGGAGTTGTGGGTGATTTTTATTGTTTTCATATTTTTCTTGTACTTCTCAGATTTTTTACATTGATGCTGTCGCTTAAAACCAGAAAAAAAGCCTTATGGAAAAAAAACTGTGCTTCATTTCCTCCTGAACAGATCTGTAGTTTTTCTGAGCTCAGGTGAAAACTTGAATCTTGAAGGGACTCAAGCTCCCCTCACTGCTTTGCTGCTGCCTTTCTCTGCAGGTAAAACTGCTGCTTTTGCCCTGCCTGTCTTGGAGCGTCTGATCTACAAACCCCGCCAGGCACCCGTCACCCGCGTGCTCGTGCTGGTTCCCACCCGAGAGCTGGGCATCCAGGTGCACTCCGTCACCAAGCAGCTGGCTCAGTTCTGCAACATCACCGTCTGCCTGGCTGTGGGTGAGTGTCTGGCTGTCACTGACTGTGACGTGGTGGCAGGTGGGGGTGCCCCACCACCTGAGGGTGATGGGTGCCAGGGAAGCCTTCCTACGATTAAACCCACCCAAAAAGCAGATGAGGTGTTGTCAAAGCAGGTAGTGGGGAGAGGGGAGAGGGCTTAACTGAGATCTCACCAGCCTTGGAAAAAGGAAACTTCCAAGATTTGAGGCAAAAAAGTTTTCTTGGTATTAAATAAATTTAGGATGTAATTTTTGCTTTGTATGAATAAAGAACCAAATATTTGGGGCTGAGTCTTTGTGATCATGCTATGTGATAACTGTTCCCTAACCTTCATGTCCCCCTCCCCGTGCAGGGGGAAGTCGGAGGTAACGTAGAAGACATTAGTTTTCACAGCAGCTGCTTCTGTCAGTCCGTGGGTGTTCCAGTCCACCTGTTCTGAAGTGCCTTTGTCTCACCCGTCTTTTTTCACACTTAGCACAGTTGTAATGAAATGGCCTGTCTCTCCCAGTGTCTTGTAAAATCCACACGAGCAGGACCTTCGCCAGTCCTGTCCTCTGCGGTTTCCTCCGCAGCTGGGGTGAGACGCGGCAGGTGGTAGGGCCCCGTCAATACTGACGAACCACTGACCGAATTGGCCACCTGGGGGGGGCGCTCTTCTTTGCAGGAGGCCTGGATGTGAAGTCTCAGGAGGCGGCTCTCAGGGCAGCGCCGGACATCCTCATCGCCACCCCAGGCCGGCTCATCGATCACCTCCACAACTGTCCTTCCTTCCACCTGAGCAGTATCGAGGTGCTCATCTTGGATGAGGCTGACAGGTACGCCTGAAGCGGTGGGGCCCCAGCTGCTCGGGGCCGTGGCCACTGCGTTACCCCGCGTGGGTCTTGACATAGCCCTGTGTGGTGCCGGTTCAGCTCCTCACATTTTGACCTCTGTTCATCATTAGCCTGGATTATGTTGCTTTTTTTTTTTTCTCTCTCTCTGTAATGTGATGGTGAAGAGGGAGGGTAGATCAGATCCTGGCTTTGCCCCTTCCTGAGATTTGGAAACGTAAGTGAGGGATAAGAATAAATACCCACCAAGGGGCGCCTGGGTGGCTCAGTCGGCTGAGCGTTTGACTCTGGCTCAGGTCGTGATCTTGCAGTTTGTGAGTTTGAGCCCTGCGTCGGGCTCTGTGGTGACAGTTCAAAGCCTGGAGCCTGTTTCTGATTCTGTGTCTCCTTCTCTCTTGTGCCTCCCTCACTCATGCTTGGTTTTTCTCTTTCTCTCAAAAATTATTAAAAACATTAAAAAACATTTTAAGAATAATACCCTCCTTATGGTGAGGATTCAAGGAGTAATACAGGTGAAGTGGCAGCGCACGGTGAGGAGTCAACAGTCTCTGTTACTGTGATAGGGGACTTCCCCCCCTTTCCTCCCTCATCTCTCTCTCTTCTCCCTCCCTCTTTCCCTTTCTCCTGTACAGGTCCCTTCTGCTTACCTCTTTCCTTCACGACCAAACGGAATGAACCTCAATGAACTGGACTAATGATCGAGGTGGAGGGAGGGGAAGGAAGCCACAAATAACCCCAAAGCCTGTTCAGGTTTCCTCTCCAGTTGAAGCGTCTCCAAACTAAACAGGTCCTGAACTGAGCTCTGACCCCGTACGCCCCTTCTCTCTTCCCATCTCAGTGCTTAGCAGCCGTGTCTTCCAGTTGTCCTGGGCAGAATTCTTCGCATCATTCTGTGTCCTCCTCTTCCACCCACAAAGCAGCCATCAGGAAGTCCTGTCAGCCCATGTAGGGGCTTCTGCACTTGCTGTCCCCTCAGCTCGGACTGACCTTTGCCGCCTCAGGTTTCTGTTCCAGCTGTCTCTTACCAAAGAGCCTTCGCTGGCCCCGGTAACACTTCCTGCATTCCATGCTCTGAGGCGCTGTGCCTCTCCCACCTCCTACATTGTCACCTGAGTGCTAGTGTGGTGTTTGTGTCCCTCCTCTCCCCTGGAACATATTTGTAAAGAGCTTGTTGCTCTACGTCCAGGATTGTGTCTGGTATCTAATAGATGCTTGGTGTTTACTGAATAATGGATTAATTCCCCCTGAGCAAATGAACCATTCTTGAGTCCTGAGGGAGGTAAAGGAGCTCTTTCTAAGCAAAGGGAACATGATCTGATTTAGGTTTTGAAGGGGAAGGGAATTGTATTAAAAAGTGTTAATATCTAGGGACGCTTGGGTGGCTCAGTCAGTTAAAAGGGTCTGAGTCTTGATTTTGGCTCAGGTCATGATACTGCAATGCAGTTCGTGAATTTGAGTGAGCCTTGCAGCAGGCTCTGTGCTGACAGGGCAGTGCCTGCTTGGGATTCTCTCTCTGCCCCTCCCGTGCTCTCATGCATACTCGCACTCTCTGTGTCTCTCTCTCAATAAAGATTAAAAAAATTTTTTTAATGTTAACGTCTCAAAAGACCAAGAAAGCCTGTGGAAGGTTCATATTAAGGTGGTCAAGGAGCAGGACAGCTAAATGTACCTGGTCCTTGACTGGAGCCTGAGTTGGAGGGAGAAATACTATAAAGGATTTGGTCAGTTGGACAGATGGGAGTTAATGTAATCCTACTACTGATTAATATCATCTACAAGGAGAAAAAGGTTCCTTTACAGTGAAGAGAACTGGTAGGTCCCACCTTTATCATGTATCAAAGTCACGTCGGTGACTGTGTGTGTCTCCGGATGGAGAGGGAAGTCCACAGCCGCACCCCTGCACATTCTCTCAGCAATGAGTTACTGAATCAGGTCACTGGAAAATAATCAGACAAAGACAGAATGTGAAAAAGCTTGAGGAGACTTTTCTAGATGAAGGGAGACCAAAGAAACATGACAGCCAATGCAATGTAGGAACTTTGGTTCCTGGACTAAAAACATAAAAAGACAGCTATAAAGTGACATTTTGGGGACAGTTAGGGATATTTTAATGTGGACTGTAGTTGAGATATTATTCAAACATTTAAATGTTTTGGGTGTGATAATGACATCATGATTATGTAGGAGAATGTACTCTCTTAGGGATTATGCACTGAGATAGTTAGGATTAAGGTGTTGTGATGTCTACAACTTATAGTTTTGCAAAAAAACCAAAAAAAAACAAAAAAACTGATAAAGCAAACATGGCCAAATGATAGTTCTTAGTGAATCCTGATGAACCGGTAAACTATTAATACTAATATGTAAGTAAATAAACGAGCCTGCAACGTAACCAGTTACATCATCACTGCAACAGCTATAAGCTCAGTCCATTTCTCTTGATTCCTTCCCTCTGCTCATCAGGATGCTGGATGAGTACTTTGAGGAACAGATGAAGGAGATCATCCGGATGTGTTCCCACCACCGCCAGACGATGCTCTTCTCAGCCACAATGACGGACGAGGTGGGCCTCAGGAATTCTGCTTGGTGGGGTGAATGGAGGGGTGCAGAGGACCCTGGCTGGGCCGCAGGGGGTGGCCTGGGGCAAGCATGGCTTGCCTCCACTGCCCCCTCCCCTCCCCACCTCCCCGCCTCCTGGCAGGCCAGTGAGCATCTCTGTCTTGGTGCTGGGCAGGTAAAAGATCTGGCTTCTGTCTCCTTGAAGAATCCTGTCCGCATATTTGTGAACAGCAACACGGATGTGGCCCCCTTCCTGCGGCAGGAGTTTATCCGGATCCGACCCAATCGGGAAGGGGACCGGGAAGCCATCGTGGCAGGTGAAAGCCCAGGGCGCTGGAGTCCCTTGGCTTTGTGGGTAGCACGCTCTAGGGGTTGGGTGTTTCCTTGCACCTCCTCTGTCAGGCTCCCCTGACCCACTGCATGGTACTTCTATTTATGTGCTTTGCCACTTGGGCCACAGGTCCTTCCTCCCTTTTTTCTGTCACCTCACCTCTTTCCTGGTATCCAGTCCTCCTTCGGTCCCGCCGAACACACAGCTACTTCCCTCACAACCACCCCTCTGGCCCTTGGTTCGAGGTACTGCCTCCCTTGCCTGAATTGTTGGAATGGCCTTGTACTTGGCTCCTACTTCTGCTCTTGTCCTTTGGTAACCTATTCTCCACAGTGCTGAGCATTTAAAGTGACCGTTTACAGGCAAACATTTGCTTATGTTACCTCCCTATTTATAAGCCTCTGGTGTCTCTCCATCTTTCTTAGACCACAATCCACACTCCCCGGCGAGTACTATATGGCCCTCTGGGACCCGGCCCCTGCCTGCCTGGAGTCCTCGGCCTTGATACCTGTGCTCATGATGCCCAGCCACACTCCTCCTTTTGTTCAAACCTAGCTTGTCTGGCCTCAGGGCCTTTACATTTGCTCTTTCCTCTGCCTGAAATCTTCCCCCAAATCTTGTGCTTTGTCATTCAGCCTGATATCACCTCTTTAGAGAGGGCAGCCCTAAAGCTGCCTCCCCGTCTTGCCTTCACTCTCACAGCATTTATCACACTTGGGAGTTGGCCCTGGAATGTGAGCCTCACAAGGCAGGGATTACCTGTCTCCCCCAGTGCCAGGCACAGCAGCCACATCACAGGTGAGGGCGGGGGAATAGGTATCGGAGGTGGCTTCCAGCTCACTCTTCTCTCCTCTCCAGCTCTGCTGACAAGAACCTTCACTGACCACGTGATGCTGTTCACCCAGACCAAGAAGCAGGCCCACCGCATGCACATCCTCCTGGGGCTCATGGGGCTGCAGGTGGGCGAGCTCCATGGCAACCTGTCACAGACGCAGCGGCTGGAGGCCCTCCGGTAAACTTTGCGGGGCTGAGGCTACCACCCGTTCTTCAGAGAGGACTCCTCATTGGAAAGAGGGAAAATCCCACCCAGAGCTTACATTGGCAGGGGATGCAGACAGTACAGCTCCCCGCCTCAAAGATTATATAGTCTAACTGCTGTAAGGTTCTGTCTTAGATCATTCAGGACTCGTAGTCTCGCCAAAGATGACACTTGTGCCCTGGGATTGAGTGGCAGTTGCTGAGGGGGCCACGGCAGGAAATTTTGACTTGGGAAGACATAGCACGTGTCTTGTTCTCCTATCCAAGTACTAACCAGGCCCGACCCCGCTTAGCTTCCGAGATCAGACGAGATCGGGCGCGTTCAGGGTGGTATGGCCGTAGACAACATGTCTTGTTTTCTATAGGTTTTCCAGAGCAGTGGGCATACCTGGTCTGATAGAATGAGATTTGGAATCAAAGCCAGCTACCATTTCCTCATCATTTACTTTGCTGTGCCCTCTGTTTTCTTGCTTAATTCTCATAGAATGGAGTCATGTTGATAGGCAAGGAGGAACCCTCTAGAATTCTCCACCTATCCCCATAGATCATAGGCAGCTGAAAGTTACTTTTTTAGGCCATTTTGAATGCTGAGGACATTTGCATATTGCTACTTCCTATAGTCTAGCTCTGTGGTTCCTGACTTTCGTGTTTGTAGAGTTGGGGCTTAAGGTGGTATAAACAAAACTACGTTTGTTCTGTGTTACAGGAAGTTTAAGGTGTTGTGTGAAGTATTAGACGGTCTGATGTTCAGGATCTTGTTTACATCATCACTCTGACTGTATACTCTGCTGCTGGACTCCAAAGGGATTTGTGTTCTCTCTGCTGGCTCAGGCTCCTGCAAGCAGTTTTGGGCTTAAGTATCCAAGTGAACATCTGTTTGTGGCTATTTTCCAGGCGCTTTAAGGACGAACAGATTGACATCCTTGTGGCCACAGATGTGGCAGCCCGTGGACTTGACATCGAGGGGGTCAAAACGGTGAGCAGCGCCTATCTTCCTGGAACTCTTGGTGGGAGTCTTTTTTGCCTCCTTGTTTGTGTCTCCTTTCCCTCCAACTCGCAGTTCTGGCTTTGACCTTCCAGGTAATCAACTTCACGATGCCCAACACCATCAAGCATTACGTCCACCGAGTAGGGCGAACGGCGCGGGCAGGCAGGGCTGGGCGCTCAGTGTCTCTGGTGGGAGAAGAGGAGCGGAAGATGCTGAAGGAGATCGTAAAAGCCGCCAAAGCCCCTGTAAAGGCCCGGATACTTCCCCAAGGTGAGCAGGCACCACTCCAGCAGCTCAGGGTAGTTAGGGTGGGCAGGGTGGGGTCCTCGGTCAGACTCTGTGGGACAGAGCTGGGGGCAGAGGGTAATAAGTGAGAGCACGTGTCTTGCAGTCAGGAGTCAGATTTGAATCCCAGTCCTGCCCCTTCCTTCCTGAGTGACCCTGGGCTGGTCTCACCGTGCCTGTCTGGGCTTTAGTCTCTTTCTGTGTGAAAGGGAATAATGACGTGTGCTCTGAGTGACTCACTCTTAGGTTATTTTCCATCCTTTGGGAAGAGAAGGCTTCGTCTTGGGGTAAAATCCCTATTAATTGTCCTCTTTCCTTTCACTGGGATCAGAGGTCAGCACTTCTGTGTTTTAGATGTCTTTCATGCCTTTCCTTTTTATCTGTAGAGGTCATTAAAGCACAATCTTTCAAAAAATTATTTTTTAAAGTTATAAGAATAGTCGATGTTCAGTATTAGGAAATAGTAAATAAGAGCCAAAACGTAATTGGTGTGGAAGAGCTCACCACTGTTAGCGTTTGGGCACACGTCCTTTGAGACATTTATTCCATTCATGGATGTCTTTTTCATCTTGTTTTCATTTTCACGTCATTCATTCTGTCTGCTAAATTTCCTGAGTACCACCACGTGCCTCGTGCTGTTTATTCTATCCAGGTATGAGGGATGTAGCCCAAAACAAAACAGCTGAGACTCTGGTGGAAAAAAGACAATAAATAATAATAGACGTGATCCAGCATGACAGGAGGAGAGATGCAACTTTCAAAGATGTTTAGGAAAGGACTCTGAACAGATGGCATTTGAACTGAGTCCTGAGTGATGAGAATGAGGCAGTCGTGAATGATCTGGAGACAGGGTGTGGCCAGCAGAGAAAACCAGGGCAAAGCCTCTGAGGCAGGAGCAGGCCTGGCGTGCAAGTTAAAGTGAAGGAAGAGCCAGAAGGCCAAGGACACAGTGAGCAAGGTGGAGATAGGAGCTCAGGGAGGTAGGCAGGGACCACACTTAGGAGTTTGGAATATATTCCAAGAGCAACAGGCTCTTTGGGGGTGGGTGGTGTTAAGTAGAGAGTCACATGTAAAAAAAAAAAAAAAACAAAAACCCTAATTTTCTTTTGTCGCTAAATACACATCTCTATTATTTTCATCAGTTACAAACTGTTTATCCTTAGTTAAAAATTTTTTTGCTCCCTTCCCTTGAGATGTCATCCTCAAGTTCCGGGATAAGATTGAGAAAATGGAGAAGGATGTGTATGCGGTTCTGCAGCTTGAGGCTGAGGAGAAAGAGATGCAACAGTCGGAAGCCCAGGTGTGTGTGTGTGTGTGTGTGTGTTGGGGGGGGTTGGTCCGCAGTGCTGTGTGTGTGTGTGTGTGTGTTGGTGGGGGGTTGGTCCGCAGTGCTGTGCAGAAAGCCGACTGTAGCAGCCCCTGCTGGTCTTGTCCTTCCAAAACGCTGTGTCAGCCAAACATTATCAGAGCCCCACACATAACATGGCTTCCTGCAGCTGCCATGTTATGTATCACCAGACGTCGGTTTCATGGCAGCCACCTTTTTGCTGCTTCCACAGATCAACACAGCAAAACGGCTGCTGGAGAAGGGAAAAGAGGCACTGAACCACGAGCCTGAGAGAAGTTGGTTCCAGACCAAGGAAGAGAGGAAGAAGGAAAAAAGTATGTTGGAGAGGTCCCTCAAAAAGCTAACCAAAGAATTATCCTGGAACCTAGCAATGCCATTGCTAGGTCAATTCCCAGAAGAACTGAGAACAGGGACTCAGATGGATATTTGTATTCCCGGGTTCATTAAAGCATTATTCACAAGAGCCAAGGGGTAGAAACAGCCTGTGTCTGTCAGCAGATGAACAGATACACAAAACAATAGTACATGGTACAGCCAGTAATGAAGTTGATAATGAAGTTGATGCATGTTGCAAGGGTGAACCTTGAATAGGTGCTACGTGAAATGAACCAGATGCAGAAGGACAGATATCTATGATTCTGCTTCTATGAAGTACCTAGAGAGGCAAATCCATAAATGCAGAAAGTAGAACAGAGATTACCAGAGGGTAAGGGAGTTATTAATGGTTACAGAACTTCACAGAAACATCATGGTGATGATTGTCCAACACTGTGAATGTAATTAATGTGAGTGAATTGTAGACATAAGAATGGATAAAAGGGCAAATTTTTCTTGTATCCTTTTTGCCACAATTAAAAAAAAGTAGGTCAGGAAGATACTTATATGTATTCCTTACACTCCCCTCTTTTTATCATACAAATGAATTCAGATTTTTTTACACCTAGCTTTTTCTTTTTCTTCCTTCCTTCCTTCCTTCCTTCCTTCTTTCTTTCTTTTCTTTCTTTTTTTGAATTTATTTATTTTGAGAAGAGAGAGAGTGGGAGAGGGGCAGGGACAAAACGAACCCAAGAAGGCTTCGTGCTGTCAGCACAGAGCCTGACACAGGGCTCAAACCCACGAACTATGAAATCATGACCGGAACCGAAACCAAGAGTCAGACACTTAACCAACTCACACTTAACCACCCAGGTGCCCCATACACCTTGCTTTTTCCACTTAATTTTATACAGGTACATACCTACCTGCCTTTTTTTTTTTTTTAATAGTGTATTGTCAAGTTGGTTTCCATATAACACCCATTGCTCATCCCCACAAGTGCCCTCCTCCATGCCCATCACCCCCCCCTCCCCCCCCATCAGTCCTCAGTTTGTTCTTGGCATTCAAGAGTCTCTCATGGTTTGCCTCCCTCCCTCTCCCCCACAGTTTTTCCCCTTCTCACCCATGGTCCTTGGTTAAGTTCCTCCTAATCNTTTATTTATTTTGAGAAGAGAGAGAGTGGGAGAGGGGCAGGGACAAAACGAGCAACTTTACAGCTTTCCCAATTCCATTTTGTTGAAAAGACCATCTTTTTCCCATATAACACCCATTCCTCATCCCCACAAGTGCCCTCCTCCATGCCCATCCCCCCCCCCTCCCCCCCCATCAGTCCTCAGTTTGTTCTTGGCATTCAAGAGTCTCTCATGGTTTGCCTCCCTCCCTCTCCCCCACAGTTTTTCCCCTTCTCACCCATGGTCCTTGGTTAAGTTCCTCCTAATCTTCTACTTGCAGACATGATATCTGCGTCCTCTGCCTGACTGATTTCGCTCAGCATAACACCCTCAAGTACCATCCACGTTGCTGCCTTTTTTTAAAATGGCTGCATGTGTTCCATCACGTGGGTAGATAATTTAATTAGTCCCCTGACGAGGGACACTGAAGTTGTTTATCATCTCGCTATTGTAAACATGTAGTGAATAACTGTACAAGTGCCTTTTCACAATTAAGCAAGTATATTTGATTTAAATATACTTGCAGGTTAAATCCCTGAAAGTGAAATTGTACGTCAGAGAGTATGTGTAGTTATTATTTTATTAGGGATTGCAAAATTATCCTCCCAAGAGGTTGTACCGGCAATTTAAGAAATATTGCCTATATCTGATGGGACAAAAAATTAGAGTGCATATACATTAAGTTTCTGTGTTATAAGTAGTTATATTGTGGGAAGGTCTGGGAGTATAAATGAACAAATCATCTTTCATAACAGGAGGTAGATCATTAATGTCTCAAGTGGGTTGAGGAATAGTGCAATAAGCATATGGTTACCACCTGGTGGAGGTAACCACCAGGACAGGACACTATTTGCTGCTTTTTTTGTCGCTGCTGCTGCTTCTCATTTTGAACTCTTATGTAACAATTTAAAACATGTGCACTTCTTTAAAAAAATATATAAAATGGTACCTGAAACTTCACGTTCTCTCCTCATCCTAGTTGCCAAGGCTCTGCAGGAGTTTGACTTGGCCTTAAGAGGAAAGAAGAAGAGGAAGAAATTTATGAAGGATGCCAAGAAAAAGGGAGAGATGACAGTGAGTGGCTTTCCCTTTGGAGTTGGGTCCTCGCCCAGTGACATGTGTCAGGGCTTCCTGGCCTGTTCCATGCTCACATCATCCTTCTTTCCAGGCAGAAGAAAGGTCCCAATTTGAAATTCTCAAGGCACAGATGTTTGCTGAGCGGCTGGCCAAGAGGAATCGCAGAGCCAAGAGGGCCAGAGCGATGCCAGAGGAGGAGCCAGCAAGGGTCCCTGGTAGGCAGATGGGACTGCCCGGTAGGCAGGCTTCTCCCTGAAACTTGTACTTGTGGTCAGGGAGGAAATTGGAGGGATGGTAAGAGAGCCTATAGTTTTTGAGCAGTCAGCATGTACCAGTGTGTACAGCTATCTTTTTGGGGTTCCCAAGTGGAGAAGTGACCCCATGGTTAGTGGGGACAGCTAGGATTTGAACCCAGGCATTTCTGACTCTGGAGCTTATGTCCTTACGAACTGCTACTTGGAGGAGTGGGTCAGGGTAGAAAGAAGTGAAATCAGTCTTCAGCCCATTTCACATTTTGGTGGTTTTTACTTTGGGACTCTGCAGTCGTCCTTTGGAGCGGTTCTTCAGATGTGACACTTGTGAATTCCTCATCCCTTTTCTGTTGGGATCTGATGTCTTGTTTCCATGTCAGTAAATCACCAGACCAGAGCATTCACTGAATTTGGAACCATTACCCTAAGGATTATGGATTGGATTTGGGAGCTTGGGCCAGAGAGGACTTCTGTAACCCATTCTTTCTCTGCACAGCCAAGAAACAAAAGCAGGTGAAGAAATCTGTATTTGATGAAGAACTTACCAACACAAGCAAGAAGGCCCTGAAACAGTATCGAGCTGGGTAGGGTTTTAAATCTTCTTGGGGTCCTTCATATTATGATTAAGGCTATACACCTTCTTCCTCCTTCCGTGCTCCCCAATTCCCCTATACCTGTAGCTTTATTATTAATTTTAAGGGCTCCTGTCTGACACCTTCCCCCCTCCACAGCCTATCTTTGGATCCCAGAGTGAGAACAGGAGGAAAGAATTAAGGCCCTCCTGCCTTGGAGGAGAAATAGCACATTTCTGGTTCAGAAATAGAATAGCAGAGGATCCCGGTTTGCTCTTAGGAATGTGTTATTCACACCCCCACCCCACATCCTCTGGGCTGGGGATAGGGTGGGGATAGATAGATTAAGTTTCCCAAGTTGTTTTGTTATTTGTTTGTTATAAGACTTAATTTTTTTTTTTTTTAATTAATTTTGAGAGAGAGACAGAGTGAGCAAGGGAGGGGCAGAGAGGGAAAGAGAGAATCTCAAGCAGGCTCTGCACTGTCAGTGTGAAGCCCGACGCAGGGCTCAAACTCATGAACTGTGAGATCGTGACCTGAGCCAAAACCAAGAGTTAGTTGGACACTTAACCTACAGAGCCACCCAGGTGCTCCGGTTTTGTTTTTTAAATGTTTTAACTTTTTAAAAGTGTTTATTAATTTTTGAGAGACAGAGTGCAGGAGTGTGAGCAGGGGAGGGGCGGGGGGGGGGAATCCAAACAGCTGTCAGCAGAGCCTGATGCAGGGCTTGAACCCACAAACTGTGAGATCATGACCTGAGCTGAAGTTGGAGGTTTAACCAACTGAGCCCCCCAGGCACCCCAAGTAGTTTTATATGCATGAGAAGGGAGTCTTTATTTTGAAGCTTGGCCTTCACTTCCATATAGTCCCATATCATCAGGTGGAAATGCCAGGTGCAGAGCCTTAGGCTCTGAAAACGATGCATCAGTGATGCTGCTGCTTCATGTGGGAGCTGGGGGTGGGGGTGTGACATCATCTGTCTTTCCAGCTGCCATTTCAGCATCTTCCCTTCTTATCCATAGCCCCTCCTTTGAAGAAAGGAAACAGTTGGGCTTGCACCACCAGAGACGGGGAGGAAACTTTAAATCTAAATCCAGGTAATATTTGCAGTTTTGGAGGGCTGGAGGTTATGAATGTTTGGGGTTGAAGAAGAATCCTTTCATGGGAAGGCTCCACCTTCTTTCTGGCTTGGGGGTTGGTCTTCACTCTGCTAATTTTCTTCACAGGTACAAGAGGAAGTAGCTGTGGTGGCCTGAAGGTCGTGGGGCAGCCCTCACATACTTCCTTATGGGAAGTCCTCATCCTCACTTGGACTCTTCTCCATTTGTAAAAAAAAAATTTTTTAATTTAGTCCATGTTATTTGTATATTTAAAAAAGAAAAAAAGGTTGTTTGCGGTGGTGATATGTAGAGCTATTTCCTAAGCATCCTTGTGAGTCAGCCAAGGCTCACTTCTTGCTATTGACGTTCACATAAAGAAGATACCAGATTTGGGCGGGGGGGGGGGGGGGGTGTACCTAGCTGGCTCAATTGAAGGAGCATATGACTCTTAATCTCGGGGTTGGGAGTTTGAGCCCTGTGTCGGGTACAGAGATTACTTAAACCTAAAATTACACATTAAAAAAAATATATATATATATATACACACACACACACCCCACCCCCAAATGGAAGAAGTAATTTTGGGAGAGAATAAACTGAATTGTAGATTTTATCCCTGCTCTTAACGTCAATATAGTCTACCCTGTATACTTCCTGTCCATCTTTTATGTTTATAGAGGAGCTGGATATGGAGGAAACTCTTGCTAGAAGTTCTCTTGATGTGTCCTGAGACCTAAACGCTATCATTTACTGACCATCAGCCATGTACCAGACATTCTGTATACTGAGCATGGTCTCATTAAATTCACTACACCCTGTGGGCAAGGTAGTTATCCCCATTTTGCAGATAAACTTTCCAGAGTTACACTGTTGGGAATCCAGGTTTTTGAAACCAGGGTCTACCTGAACCCATACTCTGGACTGTGCTGTAGAAGTGCTACTGGAGAGATGGAAGCTCAAAGGGGACAGAAGGGTTCAATTAGTTCTTTGTTGTAAACACCAGCTTTTACCCTGTAGAACAGAGGTTCTCCTTTCTCAATCCTAGGTTCCTTTGATAATGAAAGCAAGGGGATATATATATGAGAAAATATGTTTGTAGTCTGTCCTATATAATTTCAAGGAGTACATACACCTCCCCCACGACCAGCTCAAAAATTTTAAGTTACCAGTAGCACATAAACTTGACATTAAGAGTGTGTTCAAAGCTATTCACTTAGGCTGCACCTAACAGTCACCTGCAGAGGTTTCCATTTCAGTAAATAGTGGCCCACCTGCATGGTGGAGTAGGATTCAGGCACCTCGTGTATATGCTTAAAGGTCCCCAAGCTCGTTGGGTTGAAAAAGCCAAGTGCAGAACTTTGTACTTTTTTTGAGTTCTATACATTGCCTGTGCATAGCTTACCTCTGGAAGGACTCATGAAGCTGTTAACAGGATTGCCTCTGGGGAAGGAAACTTCAAGTTATACTTTTATACGAAACAAAAGATTCTTTTTACCATGAGTAAAGAGGACTCACCAGCTAAATAAAAACTCCATACCACAGAAACCAGACTGGTCTCCCTGTAGGCAGTGGCTCCATCCCCATCCTCACGGTCTCAGGCTGCCTGAGCTGTTTCTAAAAGTTGACAAACATGGACCACTGATTTTCTCAATCATCGTTTTTATTAATTGGCTTTATAGGCTAAAGTGCATAGTAAAGACAAAAAAGGAAATGCATACATAGGAAAAGGACATTTTTCTCACCAACATTAGAAAGACCTGAGATGCCTAAGTGTCTGTCCTAGGAACACTGGACTGAGGGAATATGTATGCAGGCAGCAGCAGGCCTAGGGACTGGCTTCTGGCATGGGTCTGGAGCCTGCAGAAGCTGCTGGCATGCTAACCCTGCCCAGGCAAAAGCTAATAGTGTTGGGACAAAAGGTCACACTTTGGATCGGTGCTGCTGGTTTAGTTCCATCCAGGGCCTTGGGGGACCAGCACTGCTACTGAACTCCTCCTGCGGGCAAAGAAACCACCACCCCAAAGTGCCGGTCACAGGAGAGGGTATGGGGATCACTCCTTAGTCAGCCTGGGCCTGCTGCACAGCCCCCAGCTGTGGGTAGTCAACACTTTTCCCACTCTCAGTGAATATGTAACTGGGTCAGGGTTAGTCACTGAAGTCTGTGTCTTATCACATGCCTCGTCTCCTGGAGTGAGGATGCCCCAGGAGGAGGGTGGGAGGGACTTTTGTGCTCCTTGAAAGGATAAGCAGGTTATAAACAACTCCTCTGGGCCTCTGTTTATTGGAATTGAAGTTAGTCTACAAGTTAGGGCCTGGCTATTAGAATGAGTCTGCTTCACTTGAGTTCATACTCTGCCCCCGGAGCACTGCAGAAAAAATATCTGAGTCAGGACCCAGAGATACCATTAGGTAGCTCTAGGTGGAAGCCCCAAACATGCTCCAGGGAGCCTGTCCACTAACTTGCAAGAGAAAAAAAGGTGTCTGTTAACTTTGCTCTCAGTTCTGGAGGTAAAGTGCTTATTCTAGCGCAGGGGAAATCTAGAAACAAATGTGGGCAATCCCTAAAAGTGGATCCTTAAATAGGCGCTAAGACTAAAGGACAATAATAAAAACAAACTTCGGTTCCTTCATAAGGGAGCCGATCCCAGCCAGATGGTGGCCAGGCACAAGGCAGCGGTGCGCCATCTTCCTACATCATCCTCCGGATCTCCTCAAAGTTCATCAGGTTGTTGGCCGTGTCAGACCAGGCAGGGTGCTGGGCTCCATCCATCTCAGAAGCAAGCTGATTGCTCCTTTCCAGAGTATGATTTATGCCCCCGATCACCTCCTTGCAGTCAGGACATGTGCCCCTCTGCATGGCTCCTCCGCAATCGCTTATCACGTAGATGTGGCCATTGGGGCACTTGAACCAGTGGCCACGAGGATAACCCATAGCACTGACTATCTGCACTCGTTCTTCCTCTGAGATGCCCAGGCCAGAGCAGGGAAGAATGCTTTTCAGAACTTCCATCTTTTTCTGCACAAACTGATCATCCTCCTGGGTGAACTTACATGTTCTCTCAAGGACCTTCCGGACACTGTAGACCTCCTCTGCTGTGCTACCTCTCAACTTCCCCTCTGCTATCTTGCAGCGGGACAGGAGATTCACCAGGTATGTGAGCCTCTGGATTTCACTTTGGAGGTCCTCCAATTCCTGGCTGGTGAAGCTCAAACGCTTCTTGGCTAGCCAGTCATGGACTTGATCTAGTCGACTCCTCACTCTCTCTTGTTCTAAGACGTGCACCTTTTTCAGAGAATCCAACAGGCCAGCCAAGCGGTCATAGAAGCTGATGTAATTCTCAACAAGGCCCAGGTCCTTCACAGACAGGTTTTTCTGGGCCAGCTTCTCCTTCAACATCAGAAAGTCTGCAGGAAGCAGCTGGTGGAGGAGGCTCTTGCTCTCCAGCAGGGTTTTAAGTCGTTCCTGGCTGGTTGCAATTTCCCCCGCTGAGCCCTGAATCTTCTCCTTGACTATTTCAATCTCTTCCAGCCGCCGTTTGATGCTGGTTCCATACCTCAGGTTTTTGCGGATGGGCACTTGGCAGATAGGGCACACCTTCAACTTGATGGCAACTTCATCATCCTTCTGCTCATTCATGTATAAGTCCAGGGCTTGCACCTCAAAGATGTGGCTGCAGTCTTCTAGCTGCACAAAGCGGGCATCAGGCTCATCCTCAAAGCCAAAGAAGATTTGGGTGACTTCTTCCTGGTGGCAGACACGGCACTTCTTGGGGCATGGTTCCCCACACAAACCAATGCAGGGGTGGCCACAAGCCAGCAGCTTAGTACAAGGCACGTAGCATGGGGGTCGGTCGCAGGGTTCAGAGCACAGTTTAGTGCACTGGTAGTGCTGGCAGCGCCAGACACAGGGTTCCACGCAGGGGCTGCACAGCTCCCCACACTTCTTCTTGCACTGGCTGTGGACACAGCGGTTCTGACAGGTCCGCTGGCAGGGTGGGCACTCGCCGATGCACGGCTCCTGGCACTTGTGTGAGCAGATGAGCAGGCGCTTGCAGGGCTGCTGACAGCGCTCATGAAAGCGCCCTTCAAAGCAGCTGTGGCAGGAGCCGGGACAAGGATGCCCGCAGTCCAAGATAGTGCCACACTTGGTGGTGCACTTGACTGGCAGGTCATACATAAGGTCTTCCACATTACCACACTTCACCTGCTGGCTGTGCCCACACTTGAGTTTCACGGTGACCATTACTGAACACAAGCGCACACAGTCTTCACCACAGGGGTGGCTGCACCTGTGCCCACATTTCAGAACCTTGGGGCAAGGTTCTTGGCAGCAAAAATCTGACTCAGGCATGGAACAAGGAACCATTTGTTCATGACCGCACCGAACAATGGTTTTGCGCACCTTCACCTGACAAGGCTGACACTCCTGGAAGCAAACAAGAGGGCACCGGTGCCCATCTTGGCAGATAACCTTCTGGCATGGCTTCATGCACTGGAACTCCTTGTGTGAGGAATCATAAGGGTGGCAGGCACGGGTACAGACATGTCCACAGCTCAGCCGGAACTCACAGGGTAGGCTGCAGCCTCCTTCGGGCACTTTTTGGAAATCAGAAGCTTTGGATACTAAAGTGTGGGTGTCAGGATGGTTCTGGCAGCACAGCTGGAGTGCGTGGCCTATTTGATTGTTCTCTCGAAGAGTATGGATGATCTTGCTCCACAAGGGCACCTTGGCTAGCATCTGCATGTTCCCGATGCAGTACATCCCCTTCTTGGCACGGGACAAGGCCACACAGATGCGGTTGGATATCTGGAGAAAACCCACCTTGCCCTCCTGGTTGCTCCGCACTAATGAAAGGAGGATGATGTCATTCTCTTCCCCTTGGTATTTGTCAACCACATGGACCTTGACTCCAGCAAATGTCTTGGCTGGCATGAGTTTGCGCAGGCAGAAGAGCTGCCCAGTGTAGGTGGTGAGGATGGTGATCTGGGAGGGGAGGTACTCCTGGCACAGGAAGTACTTGCACAGCTCTACCACAAAGCAAGCCTCATGCTGGTTCTGGTGGCTTTTGCCTTCTTGGATTTCCTGTTCAGGAAAGTTGTGTTCTACAAAGAAAAGGTTGGAAGAAACCCCCTAGAAAGGAAAAGAAATGGTATGTTAGAAGGCTCACGCATGCAATTCTTCTGATCTTCACATGTACTGGCCACTTACCCTGTTCCTGGGAGAGACTTTGCGAGGTTTTCTGTATACTTTGTACCATAGTTTTTAATTCTGGTGTCAGTAACTACGTGTTTTCTTTTGGGACCATGGTAGGTAGGAAAACGGATAAAGAATTTGTCTATTTTAGCTTCTAATATATTTGATATTAATATTTCAAACAGTCATCCACAATCTAACTATTACAGTTCAGGAAACAGGCAGCAGCTACGATGAAGATGTTGAGTGAGCAGCTAACTTACAAGCACTCCACTGTGCCAATCGCTTTACACACGTTACCTCACTCAAGACAATGCTTAAGTAGTGAGGCAGTACCCATTATTCTCTCTGTATGGAAGATCAGGACACTCAGAATTGGTATATAACTTGCTAACCACTTACACAGCTGCACAGCTGAGATTCAAAACCCACATCTATATCTCTCAACTTCTACACTATTTCTCCTCTTAGTAACGAGCTTTTTAAAAAGTTGGCTCTAGTCCCTTTGGAAAACCCTTTTCCATCATAAGGAAATACAGCCTCCGAGGTTGTTGACAGCATCACAGAAAGCTCAAATAGAGCAGACTCACCTTTATCCTCTCATATTTGAGAACAGAGGGATGATTCTCCAGATCCTGGTAAACGTAGGGGGTCAAAAGCCGGGCAATTTCAGGGCGCATGCGGTGCTGAAATAAGACATATATGTCATTAGAAAGGTGGCCAGAGAAGGGATGCCTGGCTGGCTCAGTTGGTAGAGTATGTTAGTCTTGATCTTAGGGTTGTGAGTTCAAGCCTCACATAGGGTGTGGAGCCTACTTACAAAAAGAAAGAAAGAAAGAGAGAGAGAGAGACAGGGAGGGAGGGAGGAAGGGAGAAAAACATGTACGAGAATAAATGGACAGTTTTCTAAAGACTAAGCTGCTGGTGTAAAATCTAGAAGTAATGTGAAAAGAATCAGGAGAAAAGAGCAGAATGTAAACAGCTCCTTCAGCCAAAACAAATTCAATATAGGCTGATCCTGTGGTATTTTAACACAGAAAAGAAGTCTGACAATCATTGAATTACTAAGCTAGTTTTATTTTTATGAGACCTTTCTTGCTGACAATTGGCAGGCTCACAGGAGATTTCTCCTGAACATCTGGTAGGTAATAACAGAGGTCCAACTTCTCACCTGGTAATTCAGACGAACGAAGGGAATGTTTACTTTCACCAGCCGTTCAAAGAGGGACACTTCAAGGTTGAAATTCTTGGCTAGATCATACACATTGGCGCTGGGACGCAGCTGAGAAAAGAAACATGTTTCAGGACTCTCTATTGACATATTTTATCCATCCAACCATATACTCACTCAACCACCCACCTACCCATCAAATGTTTTTCAAGTGCCTTCTATGTGCCAGGCACTGCTCTAGGTACTGACAGGCTAAGGATAAAGAGTGACAAGGACCATGAGGCAAGAAATAAGGGTGATGTGACACAGTGCCCCAGAGTGGTAGTTCCTTAAAAAGGCTTCCCTAAAGAGTGACATCTGAGTTGATGCCAGCATGGAGGAAGTTGCCTATCATTTGAATAGCAAGCCATGAGGAAGTAGAAAGGAGGGCAGGGAGTGGAAACACAGTGAGCAAATGATGGTGATGTAAGTCAGAGAAGTAGGCTGAACCTGAGAATATCTGCCTCTGTAATAAGTTTGAGGACTGGTGAAGCAGAGAGGCCAGGGCCTTCTGTCTGAGCACAACCCTCCAAGAGCCCTCTCTCTTTCCCAGGGGCACGTGCTCTACCTGCTGGTGGTCCCCAATCAGAATGAGGTGCTGGCAAGCTTTGCTCAATGTGGCAATGGTGTGGGCCTCGAGGACTTCGGCAGCCTCTTCCACAATGACAATTCGAGGCTCTACCTTCTGCAGGATCTGACGGTATTTGGCAGCACCTGGAGTCAAGAGAGAAGAGGCTCCTCTAGGCTGATGCACTGGACCCCAGAACCTGAATCTGTGAAAGCTGAGTCCTCATATCCATCCAGGGTTGTGGTGGCCACTGAATGACAGAATAAGTGCTACTGAGTGGTTGCCAGAGCATGATACCCACGTTGGTCACTGTCAGGTTATCGAATGCAGCAGGAACAAGCAGGTGCATTTCATCATGAGTTCCTTACATAACCCGCTTTCAATAGATTTTCATAGCCTTTCCCTCTAACCTACTGAAGAAGCTTCTCTTTACCTATCCTAGATAATCTGGTAAGAGCTTGGCACCAGGAGTGAATGGCTGGATCTGATAAAACTTTCCCATGCTTTCTTACCTGTGGTTGTCATTCCTACAACCTGGGCATCTTTCAGGATGTGCAGGTCTTCTTGGAGCCTTAGCTCAGCCATTCTCTCTGCTGATGTGCGGTACTGGCGCTCATAGTTGAGGATCTTTCGGCGGGTGTCGGCCTGGTACATCTGTAGCCACAGCCTGGAGAATGTGAAGAACCAGAGAAAGGAAGATGTGTTCTTTAAGAAGGTGGAGGAACCCCCTGCAGTATGTATGACATGGAACTGGGACCCTTGAAGAGCTTATGGGCCACAGAGAGAGAGGAGGAGAGACTTAGGTTTGCAGGGACCCCAAGAGTCCAAAATGCCCAAAAAAAGATGTGCAGAGAGATGTACATAGGTGGCCACAGCTAAAGAGGGGAACAGGATAAAGAACACAGGTTAATTATTAAGAAACTAAGGAACTTCAAAAGCTTCAAGTATTTCTCACAAGTTCTCCTTAGCCCATCCCTGAGTCCCCTCCCCTAATTCTCCAGTCTTGTTTTACAAGTAAAACAGATCATGTCACTACTCTGCTACACACTGTTCCAAGATCTTATCAATACTTTTTGTTTCATTTTTTTTTTTTAATGTTTTATTTATTTCTAGGAGAGAGAGAGAGAGCGTGAGCAGGGGAGGGTCAGAGAGAGAGGGAGTCACAGACTGAAACAGGCTCCAGGCTCTGAGCTGGCAGTCAGCACAGAGCCCGACGCGGGGCCCGAACCCACGAACTGCGAGATCATGACCTAAGCGAAAGTCGGACGCTTCACCGACTAAGCCACCCAGGAGCCCCAATACTTTTTGAAAAGTGGCTTTTGATAATCCCGGCTCCTCACTTTTGCCCCATGAGGCCCTGCAGTTAGGCCGTGCCCACCTCTCTGACCTCACTTTCCATTTCTCTGAGTCACAGCAATGAGGGCGGTCTTCTTTCAATTTCTCAAATAAACATACCCTTCACATGTTAAGGCCTCTACGTATGTGGCCCCCATGATTTCATCTGCTCCCCATCCCTGCTGGTCTTCCTAATGTCTACCAATCCTTCACATCTTGCCTTGTCACTTTCCTGGATACCTCAGAGCAGTTCAGATCCCTTATGTTCAGATCCCTTATGTTCATAGCCTTAGCACTCCTTGCTCTTTTCTTTCTTAGTGTTTATGTCTATTTTTAACTTTTTACTTGCAGAATTAACTAATTTGTCTTCCTGGATAGACTCTAAGCTCCATAGGATAGAGCCAAGTGTCTATTTTATCCCATGACTGCATCCCCCCCACTCAGTTCAATGGGGGTATGCAACCAACCATTACTTAACACTGCTGAAGGCTGGGATGGAGGGATGGGGGATTATGTTCCAGGAAGAGCAAAGGAACCCCTTGGGGAAATTACATGTGCTGGTTGGGAGGAGGGTGGGCATAATACCTATACAGCTGCCAGCGAGAATTCAGGTCCAACTGCCAAACATCTTGGATTTCACTGGCCTCAGCCTCAGTCATGGTGTTGAGCTTGCGTAGTTCTACCTTCACTTTCTTCTTCATTTTCTTTTTCTGGCTGCGCTGGGTCTGTGGACATCAACAGCAGCCACGGTTACCAACTGAACAGAGTCTGGCTCAGTTCTAAGGCCAAGGTGTAGGCCAGAGCACATTAAAAAAGGGGCTGCCACCTCAGAAGAACTTCCTTAAATGTCTTGTACTCTTCCAACACATACTCCATTGCACAGTGGCTAAATGGGGACCCTGTACCCAGTATGCCTGGGTTCAAAGCCCCATCTACCTTTAGAGTAAGTTACTCAACCTCTACATACTTCAGCACCTCCTATAATAATAGTATACACCTTTGCAGGCTTGCTGAATTGGCTGAAGGAATAAATACATGAAAAGTACTTAGAATAGTGCTGACACTTGTTATCACTGAATGTCCTTTGACCACATTCTATTTCTCATTCCTAAAACATATGTCATGAAAACAGTAGAGGTGAATCTTTCTTGTTAAATGCTGTACGGGTCCTGCTAAGATGGTCTTAATGCCATCATATTGAGACAGTAAAGGTACCACTTAGGAGAAAGTGTTCTCCCCCGCCTCTGTCACTAAGGACTGGCATGAAAGATAGAGATCACAATGTTATGAACCTTCCCCTCCCCGCCTTGGTTTGGTTCCAAACCAAACCAATCAACTCCTCCTAAGGCCACGTGGCAGAGAGATGCCTAATCCATGATTTCAAGTATTAGGATCAGACTCCATCCATCACATACAGTCATGCTGAACTGAACTAGAAGATCAGGTTCAAAGCAAGCAGACCAGGGAAAATTGCATCCAGAGTTGACTTTGAAAGTCCCTTAAATCATGAGTTTAGAAAATGTTATTTTGAGTATCCAGTCCCCTACTGTCATAGTAATGAATGGTAAATTTGGAGGACCACTTGGTTCCACCAAAGGAATGACCAGAGGGAAAGTCTGGGCACTCAAACTATTCTGGCTTTACAAGAAATATCAAATTCCAGGGTGAATAAAGGATGAATATTCCATCCCGCTTCTACGGCTGCTTGCTTCATTCTGTTTTACTTGAATAGAATTCTCTAAAATCTTAATGTATTTTTCATAGACTCATTTGTCCTTGAGAAGATAATACCCATGAAAGCACCAAGCACTGAGACTGTGTTTGATCTGAACCTCATGGGGTCTATTTTTCTGAAAGTTCAAGAGAAGCATTTGGCTACCTGCTTCCTGTTTCTCTAAGTTGGAAATTCTTGCCAAGGCTCTTCTGAAAGGCCATGATTTTTATACTCCTGGGAACTGGACCAGTCTTCTACTATAGTTAGGCTATAAAACAGGTAAATTAACTTTGAGGACAAGGTGAACATGCTGCTGTAACAGAAGTGTGTGAAAATAAGGGGCTGCAGTTCTAGTCAGAACAGATGTTCTCAGGCGTGTTTCAGGAGAGTTCAGCCCCCACCATCTGGTAGTAATAACTGAACTCCCATTTCCCATTCTTTTAGGGCTTCCAGAGGCCACGAGGAAGTGAGCTTACCTCCCACTCTCCTCCGGTTTGCTCCTGCCCAGCTGTTGTCCCAGGGCCATAGTTGTCTAGCCTCATGGCCAGAAGCACTTTAGCCAACTCCTGGACTGCCCCATTCTCTTCCTTCTTCCGCCGGCGGAGTCTAACCACCTCTTCCTCTTCAATCACCCGGTCTGCTTGAATTAGGTCAGCCTCCTCTGCGATCTCAATCAGTGAGCCCTCCTCTTCTCCTTCCTCTTCCTCCTCCTCCCCTTCTGCCTGGGCTAAGAGGAAAGCAGGAAAGATAGGGGTGAAATTCTTAAAGCCAAAGAATAGAACGGGGCACTTATAAGAGCTTAGATGAATGAAGGCATTCTCAAGGGGTTTAAGTGGTTACTTGTAGCAAAGGAAACTGGGAGAAATGAGAATTAGGGGAAGGAGGCTTAGGTTTCCTTATATGCTTTTTTGTTATATTTTTAAATATCATATAAACATATCCTTTTTAAGAAGATTTACTTGTGTCAAATACACAAAGGAGGGTACACAATGTAAACAGGCAATTTAAAGGATAATAAAATAAATAAAGTGAACATCCAAGGGTGCCTGGGTGCTTAACCCAGGCTTAACTAGTTGGTTAAGTATCTGACTTTGGTTTAGGTCATGATCCTGCGGTTTGTGAGTTCGAGCCCTGCGCTGGGTGCTATGCTGACAGCTCAGAACCTGGAGCCTGCTTTAGATACTGCGTTTCTCCCTCTCTCTGTCCCTCCCCTGCTCATGCTCTCTCTCAAAAATAAAAACATTAGGAAAAAAAAAATCAACATCTAAGTATCTCCCACCCATTTTAAGGAGAAAATCACCAATTTCTTGAAGATATTTGTGGGCCTGTCTAACTTGAATTTTATATTGCTCATTCCCCTCCCCAGCTTTCTTTTAAAATAACTTTACTATATTTATAATGCATATACATCTCTTAACAACACATAGTCTAGTTTTGGCTTTCTTTTTACACTTTCTTGAGCTCTATATAAATGGAATATTATATATATTTTCCTACACCCTGCTTTTTCCATTGTTTTTTTTTTTTTTTTAATTTTTAAAATGTTTATTCATTTTTGAAGGAGAGTGACAAAAGCATGAACAGGGAGGGGCAGAGAGAGAGGGAGACACAGAATCTGAAGCAGGCTCCAGGCTCCGAGCTAGCTGTCAGCACAGAGGCCGACGGGGCTCGAACCCACGAACCGTGAGATCATGACCTGAGCCGAAGTCAGACGCTTAACCAACTGAGCCACCCAGGCGCCCCTCCATTCTGTTTTTGAGCTTCATACGTTGCCATATATATGCTGTAATTCATTCTTTTTCACTGTTGTACAGTATTTCATGATCTGAATGGACAGTAACTGATCCACATAGTATACAAATATTGATGAATATTTGAGTTCTTTCTATTTTTCTATTAGAAAAATATCCCCACTAGCAGTGTATCATAGTTCCTACTGCTCTACATTCTTGTCAATATAGCAAACTTGAAAATTTTTGCCAATCTGATGTGTAACAATATCTTATGGTTTTAGCTCTTCTCTTTTCTTTTTTTAAAATTTTTAATGTTTATTTACTTTTGAGAGAGACAGAGACAGAGACTGAGCACGAGCAGGGTAGGGGGAGAAAGAGGGAGACACAGAAGCTAAAGCAGGCTCCAGGTTCTAAGCTGTCAGCACAGAGCCCAATGTGGGGCTCGAACTCACGAGTCGTGAGATCATGACCTGAGCTGAGGTTGGATATTCAACTAACTGAGCCACCCAGGCGCTCCAAGCTTTTCTAATGAGTAATTTTCATATGTATGTTGACCATTAGAATTTCCTATTTTGTGATGTGCTTATTAAATGTCTTTTATCTACTATACTATCAAGCTATTATTTGTCTTTCTCTAGTTGATTATAGTTCATTATATATTCTAGGTATTACTTTCAAGTTTTATTCTCTGGTCTTTACCAGGCTCCACTTTAAGATGTGATACTGGGTAGACATGCACTCTTACCTGTATTTTCAGGTCCTGCTGGAGCAACACTTTGGGTGAAAGAACCGACACCCAGGCCCAGCCACTCCAGCATCATGGAATGCTTCCAGCCCTGGAAGCAAATCCATTCACTATCCTGAGGAAGTAATAATTATCAGTCATGAGAATTCTATGACAACCAATGTAAATAAAGGAAAGGTTTCTGTGACGTATCAAAGTAGTTCTCTTAAAATTTAGAGGCTGCAAGCTGGCATCCCTTGGGCAATGGGATCATTAAATACGACTTGTAGAGAATTTTAAAAATAAAAATTTCCTCTATCAACAAAATCAGGATCTATGGCAGCAATGAGCCTGCATTTGGGAATGGCAACAAATGGCTAGGAGTGGATCGCTACCACTTCTTTTCCAAAAGTCTGCCAAGTCCTCTCTACCTTCTGATGTCTCACACCTAGCTTGCTTTAGTCATTTATAGATACTGACTGACCCCTTCAAGTTTCTGGGTTTGTAACCCTAGAAATCACCAACTCAATGATAATACAGCTACCATTTCAATGGGTTCTTGGCCAGCCTTGTTACAGGAATTGTGTCAGTTACTACCTAGAATATCCTTTGAAGTTAGGCATTATTACCCTGGTTTGACTGCTGAGATATCCGAGGATCATAGTGGCCACAGCACATAGTCAGTCTGTGTGACGTTAGGTTTGCTGACTTCTAGGCTGTCTATATGGGCTGGGTTGCCTTCTTATGATTTTGTTTAATTTAACAATCATTTATAACACACTAATTAAGTGGTTTATAAATACTAACTTGTTTATCCAAATAATAGTCCTATACCAATTATGTTATCTGTTAGAAACTGCTATTTCCGCAAGTCAAATTCACAAATATTAGCAATTTCATAAAGTTCTACTTAATGTTATTACTATCCCCACTCTATGACAGGAAACAGGTACAGAAAAATTAAGTAACTTGCCAAGAGCAAAATCTGAATTCATATCCAGCATGCTGACTCCAGAATCTTGTTCTTGACTAGTATACCCAGCCTCCTCTCCTCATCAAAAGGGACTTCTCACATTATGCCAGCATCAGATTATCAAAACGGCTAATGCTTTGCATTGTTGCTTCTGCTGGAGACTCTCTCCAAGTACTGAGGCAAGATAAATGCTTACAGCTCCCAGGATGACCCCTACCTGTACTGGTCCGTTCATCAGGCTTTTCCAGTGCTGGGGGGAGATGTACTTCTCCAGGTGCTGCTCCCGTAGCACACCACGCATGGTGCACTCCAGGGTCTGGGCCCCTTCATGCAACTCTTGTTCTGACTCTTTCATTTGTGTCACAATCTGCCAAGAACAGAGGGAAAGAAATGGTGAGCAAGTGCCATCATCCCCCAAACTCGGTTTTCGCCATGAGGGAAAACAAAGCTAAGACAGGAACAGCAAGAAGAGAGGAACAAAGAAAGAGACCAGTCAAAAAATAGTTTCAGTAAAGTCTTAATTTAAATAATCTTAAAACCAAAGGATTACTACCTAAAAGGACTAAAAGACTCCTACCAACCAGTAAGAAAAAGGAACAAATAACACAACAGAAAAACAGGCTAAGGAAACTGTTGTTGAGACTTCTCTTTTTCTTAGTAACAGGGACTCAGAGTTTTGTTTGGGTACACGGCTGCCCAGCTGGCAGCTGACATTTCCCTGCCAACGGGCTATAAGTAGGGCTGCTGGTGATTTGGGGGAAGTAGCCTTTAAAGGTCCCGGCGGGGGCTGGGAGGGGTGGTGTGCCCCTTTCTGTCCTTTCCCCATCTTGATTACGAGGGCAAAGATCACACCATGGGATTCACAGGATAGAATGCTGGAAGGAACCCGGGTCCTTTACCACTTTGTGGAGAGCCTACCTCCCCTGGACGGCTACCCAGAAAGCCACTGCTATCTAGTCTACTTCTACCGTGAACTATCTCAGATTCCAAAGCTGGGACTCACACTCATGTAGGCCCTTCGGAGGTGCATGGGGAGGTTGCGACGGAATTCCCGCTTGTTCCTCAGCTCCCTTAGGGTGAACTGCTTCAGGATTTCACTGTTGCTCCTTCCACCTACCCGCACGATGCTGGTCTTTTGACACTTATAGATGCCTATGGAGCAAAGTGGAGCACAAGAGGTGAGAGGAGCTATGCTGATTCTCTTAGGTGAGAGGTCTATGTGTTTGGGATGCTTCTCAGCTGGCCCCTTAAGGAACAAACTGGTACTTACAGGAATCTACCCTATTAATGAGCAAAAAGGCCTCAGAGATGGCATGACTTGCAGAGCAGTAAAGTGTGGTACTTAAGAACATAGGCTTTATTGAGAGAGAGAGAGAGGGAGAGTGTGAGAGAGAGCACATGCACAAGCTGAGGACAGGGACAGAGGGAGAGAGAGAATCTTAAGCAGGCTTCACATTCAGCACGGAGCCCAATGGAGGGCTCGGTCTCACAATCGCGAGACCATGACATGAGCAGAAGAAATCAAGAGCTCAACCAATGGAAACACCCAGGCGCCTCAGAACATAGGCTTTAGAATCAGATATCTGGAAACTCAAATCTTGACTTCACCACTATGGCTGTGTAAACTGGGGCTAGTTTCTTAACTTGAGCTTCAGTTCTTCATTTGTGACTTGAAGGTCAGCACTTAGTAAATGTTCTTTATTATTCACTCTACAGGTATTTACCAATTGGTCACGATGTGCCAGGCATGTGCTAGGTTCTTAAGATACAGCAGGTAAAGCACAGATTCTATTCCCAATTTGTTCTCATGTCTCACAGTCTGGCAGAGAAGATACACATTAAACAATTTCTCATAACAGCAATAAGTACAGTTAAGTACTGTAAGTACGTGATATTGTAAATACATAAGAGGGCACCTTACCTAGTTTGGGTGGGGTAGGGATCTAATATTTAAACTGAGACTCCAAGAATAAAAAAGATTTAATCTGGATGAAAGGAAGATATAGAATGGAAAATAATATTCTAAGCAAAAGGAAAAACATATACTTATTCATTTGTTAATGCGATTAGTATTTTTTTGAGTGTTAGAATCTGTAAATATAGCAAGAAATAGGACCAACCCACAGAGTGTATATAGTCTAGGGTAGAAACCCATATAATAAATTGTTACATGTGTATTAAGTCTCTGAAGAAAAAATACAAAAGGAGACTTAACTTTGTCTGGGGGCAATTGGGAAAGTACACCTGAAGAGAGATTTAAGGAGAGACCTGAAGAATGAGTTGGAGTCAACCAGGCTAGATGAGGTCAAATGGAGAGAGAAAAAGTGTCTTCTACAGATGCGGGAACAACATGGTCCAAGAGAGAAGCTGGAGGAATTCAAGGAACTGCAGACAATCAGTGTTGCTGGAGTTAGGGAGAATATGGGAAGAAGTAGGAGATACGGTTCGGAGTTAGACTGGAGCAGGCCACACACAGCCTTGCAGGTCACAGGTCGGACTATGGACTTAGTTCAAAGAGCAATAAAATTTAAGCTACTGAAGTTGGTGATGGTTCAACTATAAATGTCTTGATAGAGAACAATTTTGCCTAAAATTACCTTCCAGAAACTGGTCCAAAGCATGATTAGTATAACATACAACCAAGATGGGGAATTTCTGGACGCTAATTTGCCAGACGGGCTCATTGGTTAGAAGCGCCTGAACAATTTTTAGACCAACGTAGGTTTTGCCTAGAAAACAAGGAAAAAGGAGAGTTAAAAAAAATTAAAGATTTTCTAGAAGGAATAATTAATTACTTACAGCAAATTATTATTAAAAAAATTTAAAGCCACACACTGAGATGATTTAAAATTCCAAGCACAAATGAGTATTTTATGAAAAGCACCCCTGCTTTTCTGTCTCCCAGTCACCCAGTTCCTTTCTGGGAAGCAACCAATATTACCAGTTTCTTGCGTAACTTTCTAGAGTTAGTCATTCCATGCAAACGCAAACAAAAATGAATACAGTCTTTCTATAGCCTTTTTTTTTTTTTTTTAATATAAACAGCTGCAGACTACTTTCACTATTCTACATCTTACTTTTTTCACTTAATGTACCTTGGAGATAGTTCTCTATCACCACATAAAAATAATCTCCTCTCCCCTCTCTTTTTTTTTGCAGCTGTAAGTACCCCCCCTCTTTTTTTTCTTAGCTGTAAGATATTTTTTCACTTGTAAGTGACACTTTTCACTACACTTTTCAATTGTAAGATATTTTTTAGCCAGTTGTTTACTAGCTACATGCTAACTCTCATGTAGCAAATTATTTAGAAATGCTTTCAATATACCACAGTAGACGTGCTTTTGTGAAAGAAGGGGAAAACTCAAGAGAAATCAACATTCAAGTTAGAGTTATGGCCTCATTAGTAAATGGCCAATAGTTAATTAAGTCACAAATAACTAAATTCTCACACTATGTCAGGCTAAGAAGGTAGCCACTGTTCTCAAAAAACTCAAAAGGTGAGTGAGAAAGCGATACAGGAAAATCAAAGATTTCAGTATAGTAAGATAAATAACAATTTCTTCCTTCCTTTTTTCCTTTCAAATAAGTACTGAGCACCTAACAGGTGTCAGGCACTGGGTTAGATGCAAGAAATACTATAGTGAGCATAACAGCCATGGTTCTTATCTTCCTGGAACTTAACAAACTTGTAGAAGATAAGATAATCACAGAAACAAATGTAAAATCATAAATGTGGGAAATGAGAAATACCCAGTACCAAAAAAAACATTTAACTGGGATTCTGGCTTAGTCAAAGAGATTAGAAGAGACTTCTCAGGGGAAGTGAAAGCTGAGTTAAAAGAGGGCAAGAAGGAACAGGGATGGGGTCGGGAGGTTTCTGCCATATTCCAGGTAAGTAAAGACTGAGGCTTGGCTTCAGTGGTAGAGATGAGATAAATTGCCAGCCAGGGGAGAAGTTTCAGAGGTAACATTGATTGGAACTTGATAATGGTTTGACTAGGGTGGGGAGCACAAAAGGAAAACTAAGTTTCTAGTTGCAGGACTGGATGGATAAGGATACCTCAGGAGGAAAGAAACTCTTTGTAATTTGATATTTACTTTATTTATCCCCTCCTACTCCTTCCTTCCCCTTAGAATGGATACTTTTTGGGATTTCCACCTCAAAAAGGACCCCCTTTACTATTTCCCCCTCATATTCACCAGTATGCTCTTTCCTAGTAACCATTCATGTGTGTGGCTTAAGCTGGCCTGAAGTTATTACTATACCTGGAACTAATGAGTCCTAATTCAAATGATAACATTAAGGGAAATTAAACAGTAACATGTAGATTTTGAATATACAAAAAGCTCCTATAAATCAATAAGAAAAAGAAGTCATTCATAAAGAAACCAATCCATAGAAGTAGTAATATAAATAGCCAATAAACTGAAAAGGAATATTTAATTTCACTTAAAAATTTTTTTATTAAAATTTTTTTTTTTTTTTTAGAAAGAGAGAGAGACCGTGAGTGGGTGAAAGGGGCAGAGGGAGAGAGAAAGAATCTTAAACAGTGGCTTAAGGGGCTTGACACGGGGCTCAATCCCATGACTCTGGGATCATGACCTGAGCTGAAATGAAGAGCTGGATGCTCAGGGCGCCTGGGCGGCTCAGTCAGTTATGCAACTGATTTCGGCTCAGGTCATGGTCTCATGGTTCGTGAGTCTGAGCCCCGCATCGGACTCTGTGCTGCAGCTCAGAGCCTGGATTCTGTGTCTCCCTCTCTCTCTGCCCCTCCCCCTCTCTTTCTCTCTCAAAAGTAAATAAACATTTTTTTTTAAATGTTTTATTTATTTCTAGGAGAGAGAGAGAGAGAAAGAGAGAGAGCGTGAGCAGGGGAGGGTCAGAGAGAGAGGGAGTCACAGACTGAAACAGGCTCCAGGCTCTGAGCTGGCAGTCAGCACAAAGCCCGACGCGGGGCTCGAACCCACGAACCGCGAGATCATGACCTAAGTGAAAGTCGGACGCTTAACCGACTAAGCCACCCAGTCGCCCCAAAAGTAAATAAACATTAAAAAAATTTTTTTTTTAAAGTTGGATGCTCAACTGACTGAACCACCCAGGCGCCCTTTTAATCTCATTTTTAATTAAAGAAATATAAACCACTGTGATATACATTTCCAGGGGGTGATTTGGCAGTATCTATTAAAATTATGCAATTATATATTCTTCGATCAAGTTAGGAATTTCTCTTCTGCATATATTTTGTTTATATATGAAATGACTCACAAACAAGACTATTCACTGAAATACTGTTTGTATTAATAAATCTTTCCACATGGGACTAGTTACAGAGACTATTCCATCATATGGAATATTATGCAGTCATAAACAAGAGCTACTACTTATGTACTAACATGAAAAGATCACCAAGATCTTTTCTAAATGGACAAAGCAACATGCACAAGATGATTTTTAGCATAATTGGTTAAAAAAAAATAAGGGGTAGGGTCCCTGGCTGGCTCAGTCAGTGGAGCATGCAAGTCCTGGTCTTGGGGTTGTGGGTTCAAACAAGCCCCATGTCGGGTACAGAGGTTACTTAAAAATAAAATCTTAAAAAAAAAAAAGAGGGGCACCTGGGTGGCTTAGTTGGTTAAGTGTCTGACTTCAGCTCAGGTTATGATCTCATGGTTCCTGAGGTCAAGCCTCATATTGGGTTCTCTGCTGTCAGCTCAGAGCCCACTTCAGAGCCTCTGTCCCTCTGTCTCCCTGCCCTCCCCCATTCATTTTTTCTTTCTCTCTCTCAAAATAAACTTACAAAAATTTACAATAAATAAACAGAAAGAAAGAAAGAAAATAGTTAAGTGTAATAAACATATTCAATTCAAGCATTTACTTCAACATTTATAGAATATCTCTGGAAGAATCAACAGGAAGCTAACATCGTTTTAGGGAAAGGAACTGAGTGGAATGGTGGTGAGAGAGATTTTTAAAAAAATTTTTTTTGAACCATTTTTTATTAAAACAGAAAAAATGGTTCAAAAAATTTTAACCTCACAGATCAGCAAAACCTGCTGATCAGCAAAAAAAAAATTGATAACACAATAATACTGGATAGGATATAATGAAATGGGAACACTAGTTCATTCTTGGTGAGTATAAACTGGTACATCCTCTTTTTCTTCTTTTAAAGCCTCGAAAGCATCTTTTTAATTATGTATACTTTTCCATTATACAGGTGTTTCTTACCAGAAAAGTTTCCATTCAGTTACATAACTTTTTTTTTAAATGTTTATTTTGAGAGAGAGAGAGAGAGAGAGAGAGAGAGCGCGTTCGCGCAAGTAGAGAAGCAGAGAGGAAGTGAGACAGAATCTGAAGCAGGCTCCAGGCTCTAAGCTGTCAGTACAGAGCCCGACGCTGGGCTCGAACTCATGAACCTTGAGATCATGACCTGAGCCAAAGTTGGAGGCTTAACCGATTGAGCCACCTAGGTGCCCAGGTTATATAACTTTTTATTGTGAGTGGGTATTACTTTATCAGTGTTTTTTTTTTTTTTAATTTTTCTAAAGATTTTAAGTAAACTCTACACCCAAGATGGGGCTTGAACTCAGAACCATGAAATCAAGGGTCACATGCTCTATTGACTAAGCCAGCCAGGTGCCCTATTAGTGTTTTTTAAAGACCACTTTCCAGGTTTTGTTTGTTTTTTTGCACATGTGTGTATCCTTTAGGGAGGGTAATTTAGCAGTACCTACTATATTAATGTGAATTCCCACTTTAAGGAATAATAAGCAGAATACCTAAACATAAACACATACCAGGTATCTATATCTATATATAAATATACACAGATACACAGATATATAGATGGATACTTATTAAAGCACTCTATGTAATGACAAAAAAAAAAAAAAACCCCAAAAACAAAACCAAAAAAAACCCCACCATTACGGTACACTCATTCCTCACTGAATGCAGGCACAGTAAAAAAGAGTGAGAGACATTTCTAAATGTGACTGGAGTGTAAAGAATGTAGAAATGTCCATAACACGTTGTTATAAAAATAACTGACCAATATATACAGCACGATCCCATTTATGTTATTAAAAGAAAACAAAAACTTTGAGTGCATGGATGTATACATAAGAATGCAGACACAGAGACTGATCAATGGGCACCTTTGAGGACATCTGGAAAGATGCACATCAAACTAATAGCAGTTATCACTACAAAGTAGGATGAGAGTGGCATATGGGGAGGAGGGTGTAGAGAGGCATATTTCCATGAGAAGTATGGTGTAGTTAGGAGAGCCAGGACTCCAGAGTCAGTGCCTGAGTTCAAGTCCGAGGTCTGTCACTTACCATCTTTATGAACTTTATGAACATATTATTCAACCTCTCCTTGTCTTAGTTTTTCATCTATAAAATGGAATGGTTTCTACTTCACAGAGCTGTTGTGAGGACATCATGAGTTTATACAACACTACTAAAAGTAGTAAAACACTACTTGGTACATAGTGCTATTATTATGTATTTGATATTATTTAATTTAAAGTAATATAAAATCAAACACAGCCTTTGATAAAGCAAAGGTCATGCATCTTCCTAAATCTGACCCCTTAGCAGTCTTCTCTAATCTTTGTGATTTTTATTACTATGCATGGCTAGTTTGCATTACTATGTATGCAATGGCTGCCCACTGGAAAATCACCATGAACAGCTACTTTGTAAGAAAGTCTGATGCCCATTTCAGGAGAACGTTTCTAATCACGACACTCCAGAAACCTAGAGTCAAGCCTCTCTTTCCTATCTCATAGGGCAGATGTTACGTGATCTGAAAAATTCTCTTACCTGTTCCAGGAGGTCCTTGAATAATAGCCAGTTCCCTAGTGAGAGCAAACTGCAAGGCTTCCATCTGGGAGTCATCCAGCTTCAGGGCTTCTTTTGAGGGCCACTGGCTGGGGTCTAAGACATTCACTCTGGGATATTTCAAGCCCTCGGCATTCCTCAGAGAATCCCCAGTGGCTGAGGGATTCTTTATTAAGGGAGTGAAATCATATCTGCCCCCCATTAGCAAGTACCTTGGCTCCCTCACATAAGAGTCACATTCCACGATGTTCCTCTGGAAGGGGACATCTTCCTCCTGGACCTCTTGAAGTCCTTCCAGGACATGCCTATAAGCCTCAAAGTATGCAGTTGTCTCCACCATGAGGAAAGAGTCAGAGGGCTGGACCTCGGCTAGCAGCTGTTGGCTCTGCTCATTGAAAGAGAGCTGGACAATTCCTCGGCAGAGATCTTCCTGCTCCCGATTAGACACGGTGGCAAAAAGAAATGTTTCAAAGTTGTCCTTAGACATGCACACCAAAGATCCATAGAGCAACCGCTTGGAATTCTGCCAGCGAACAAACTTTAGTGGTTTTGTGTCAAACTGCACCTTGTAGACAATGCCTGATGAGGAACACACGGGGGTGATAATCCTGGTATCAAAGTAGATTCGGATGTCATCAAACTTTCTCTTCCTCAAGCCTTGGTCTTCAAAGCTTTGGAGAAGTTCCAAAATGCCTTCACGTAGGGGTCTAACAAAATCTTCTCTCAGGAGACGGAAGTGGGTATCCAGATAGATAGCAGTGCTGTCATATTTTCCAGTAATGATGTTGGGACGAAGGAATGGCCTTTCATCCAAGTGTACTTCATTGTAAGTAGGGTAAATGGGCATGGTCCTGTAGCTCTCAACATGGTCCTCTGACTCAGGCTGCACTAGAGTGTAGGTATCCACTCTTAAAGTGCCCTCTCGCCTCTTTTCCTGCAGATGTTCAATGATGGTCTGCACCTTTTCCAGATTCTTCTCTGTCTCCTCTTCTATGTCAACCCCAGAGGCTCTCAAAGCATTAAGAGAAGCTGGCAGGAGGGAAATGAGCATGGAAGTTTCCTGCACAGAGCTGGCGGGAAAGACACTTACAAGGTCCTGGAGGAGAGAGATGATGTTGCTAATGTGTTCTGGATACTGGTTTCGAATGTCAGGGATGGGTTCAGTGACCATCCCTACCACATAAGTCGGTAGGCAGACTTTGAGGAATTTGGAGTTCTTCAGTATGCCCAGGACATGGAGAACACTCTGGCGGTCCATTTTGGAACTGCAAGCCTTCCGAAGAACCTGGCAGATGAGCTCAAGGAAGTTTGATTTCATAAAAGAATGAGACAAGAGCTCTTGCAGCCCTAAACTTGTGGCAAGAGTGATGACCACCTCAGAAGGGTCTTTCTGTAGAAGACTTTCTAGGAATTTGTAGCCCAGTTTCTTCACCTGCTGTGGCTGTTCTGCAGGCTTCTGGTGGGGCGTTCGCCACTGCTGGAAGTTTTCATCAGACCATGGTGGTCTGTGGTTCCTTCCCTCTTGGTTGCCATTTCTCCGCCTAGCATCATTTTCCTGACCACGTCTTTGGCCTCTAGGTTCATCGCCAGTACGCCCCTCATGGTTTCTCCTTCCCTGATGTGGGTTCCTGCCCATAGCACCAAACCTTTCTTCTCTTTGCCGAACAGGAACAGCATGGTTGGTGGCCCTAGGCTGCCTTCCCGGCTGGTTGGCTCTTCCTCTGAGAGCATTCACTGGTGGGTTATTGACCTGATTTCTAGCTCTTGGTGGTAATTCTCCATCCACAGGCCCTAAACACAATGGGAATACTGGGTAAGCACAAAAATCAAGATGCAAGGAAATCTAATAGGACAGGGGACATACATACTCTCATTTTCCAAAACAACTAAGAAAGTAGGTTTTCTTTGTGGAGAAAAAAGTCTTCCTATGAAATCACGTAATAAATGTAAAATAGATCACTGTGGTTGCAGCATATATTATGAAAACATTGGTTTTTCAGAGGGTGCAAAAAGGAAAGAGAATAAACATTTGAGCACCTGGCGGGCTCAGCTGGAAGAGCATGCAACTCTTGATCTTGGGGTCCTGAGTTTGAGCCTCACACTGGGTACAGAGATTACTTAAATACGTAAACTTAAAAAACAAAACAAAAAAAAGGAACGTTTGTTGAGTGCCCAATACATGCTAGAGAATAAATACTTGCAGTACCTTATTTAATCCTCAAGAGCTCAGATTATTTCAGAGGGTCAAAAACATCAGCTTATTGCTTCTAGTCTTTTGCCAGTGCCAAATAATAGCCAAAGCATGAATTTCAGAGCCAAATAGTCCTGATTCAAATCTTGTCCTAACCCTTCCTCACTGTTTAACCTTGAATAAGTCAAATACTTCTTCTAAGCCTAAGTATCTACACAGGCATAAAGATGAAACGTTTACAAGATGCTTAGTAGCGTACCTGAAACATAAAAAGTTCTCATTAATGTTAGTTACAACTAGGAACACTAATAATACTTTTCTATTGGGAATACCCTATTGATTTCCAGGGCCACTGGTTCTGCCACTAAACAATGATGTTATAGGCAACAGAGGCATCAAGTGGGATAAAATTACAGGAGAAATGCTTCTTGAAATTTGTCCAGCATCAGATGGCAACAGGGAAGGTGGGGCTTCCTTTACCAAGGTGTTTTTAAGCTAGTTAATATACTGAAAATGAAACTGAAAAAGGAAACAATTTGTTTTAGGAAACTGAAAAATGAAACTCAAGTTTTTCTCTTTTCTGAAGCACAATTTCATCCACATAGTTTTATCTACTACCAACCCTCAGATAAGTTGTTGAGGGAAGGAAGAGATATACCAAGTCCACACATGAAAGCTAACATCACCCTGTGGATGAAGCTGAACTTGGCTTCCTTAATTTGACACACCTTTCAGAAGTAAATTTGGCCAAAATATCCAAGAGATCAGTGTCTTTCACTTTCCTTTCCTATAAAATTGATGGAGCTGACCCAATGTGGCAGAATTACTTGGGAGATTTAAAAAACAAATAAAACTGTATATGATGATATAAATGTTATGAATGCACATTATATTCAAGATGACTGTACCATTTCATGACATTAGATGCTAAATCCATTTATGTGCACTTTTCCTTGTTTTGCATATCGTAGAAAAAATTTTGATGTGACAACAAAGGAACATTTAGCAAAATATAAATCCTTTATTACTGAAGTTTAAATTTTATAAGCATTACCTTATTTACTTTTCAAACTCTCAAAATATCAAAAGAAAGTCCTTCTAATATTTCAATCTGACCAAGGACTTGATGTTTTGAAGAATATAAATTGGTATTGTTTCTTATTCTTTCAATAGTCACACAGCTCATAAAATAAAATTATACAGTTCTTCCTCATTTGTTCCACAGCTAAAACTCAGATGACATGTTGCAAACTTAGGGAAAAGCAAGACTCCATTTGGTTTTGTTTCAGAAAATTCTAAGCAAATACAATAATCAGAGCAGTAGAGTGATGCTTTTAGAAGGAACTTTACTTTGGTGGCTAGGGTACTAGACATATGCCATTAACTACATAACCACTAGCCATGTATGGCTATTAAGAATCTTAACAACGGGGGCGCCTGGGTGGCTTAGTCGGTTAAGCGCCCAACTTTCACTTAGGTCATGATCTCGCGGTTCGTGGGTTCGAGCCCTGCGTCGGGCTCTGTGCTGACTGCCAGCTCAGAACCTGGAGCCTATTTCAGAGTCTGTATCTCCCTCTCTCTCTGACCCTCCCCTGCTCACGCTGTCTCTCTCTCTCTCTCTCTCTCTCCTAGAAATAAATAAAAAAATATTTAAAAAATAAAAATAAAAAAATAAAATCTTTAAAAAAGAGAATATTGGGGCGCCTGGGTGGCTCAGTCAGTTAAGCGTCCAACTTCGGCTCAGGTCATGATCTCACGGTTCGTGGGTTCGAGCCCTGCATTGGGCTCTATACTGACAGCTAGCTCAAAGCCTGGAGGCTGTCTTCGGATTCTGTGTCTCCCTCTCTCTCTGACCCTCCCCTGCTCATGCTGTCTCTATCTCTCTCTCAGAAATAAATAAAACATTAAAAAAAAACCAAGAGTATTATTTGAATATTTGGGGTAGTAAGTAAAAATGCTGAAATTATTAAAGTACTAAGATAATAAAATGTATGTATTCAATTATTACTATAAAATGACATTATTTGGATATACTCATTTAAATAAATGTTAAGCTTTATTAATTTATTATTAAATTTTTTAAATGGATTTCACTTGTTTATTTTTGCATTTTTAAAAATATTTATGAGAGATAGCATGAGCAGGAAGTGGCAGAGAGGGAGACAGAGACTCCCAAGCAGGCTCTGTGCTGTCAGCACAAGACCTGATGTGGGACTTCAACTCACGAACCACAAGATCATAATCCAAACCAAAACCAAGAGTTGGACACTTAATTTACTGAGCCACCCAGACACCCTCATCATTTTGCTTTTTTAAATGATGCTACTAGAAAATTAAAAGTTGTATTTTTGGCTTGCATTATGTTTCTTTTGGGTAGTACCACTCAATTTAGACACCTTATTACTATCTTTTTAAATGAGAATTATACCCATTCATCAGCTCCCTTAGGTAAAAGAGAAGGCTCTCTATTTTTCAGTCATTCATGCTGTGGCTAAGGAATAAGCCATTCTTTTTTTTTTTTAATTTTTTTAATGTTTTATTTATTTCTAGGAGAGAGAGAGAGAGACAACGTGAGCAGGGGAGGGTCAGAGAGAGAGGGAGTCACAGACTGAAACAGGCTCCAGGCTCTGAGCTGGCAGTCAGCACAGAGCCCGACACGGGGCTCGAACCCACGAACCGCGAGATCATGACCCAAGCGAAAGTCAGACGCTTAACCGACTAAGCCGCCCAGGCACCCCGGAATAAGCCATTCTTTACTTGAGAGAGGCCATCAATCTTAGGTGGGCCTGCTCATTCATAGGGAACTCAATTTCCTTCCCATTAGGTAGAAATTCTTGCTCACCTCTGTGGTTAGTATGGGGATTTCTTGGTCTGGCCTCCACACAAGGTCTTCTGTCTTCCATGTCTGAGTTACCTGAATTCCTCCACACTCACGTTACTTTCAGTATCTGGAAATCTGCACAGATTGAGAGAGATCAAGGCCCCTGAAACACAGCATCTAGCAGAAAAATACACAAAAGAGCATCATGCCAATCCTCCTGCTTCTACATCTTAATGATTCATAAACTAAGAGTTAAACACACATTTAATCACAGGCACAAGTGTTCAACTCTGTGAATGCACAATATGATATAAAATGTTAAATTCACAACTTAGGTGATTTCAAATTCCTCCTTCCTTTTATCCCTGCACTTCGTTGGGGTAGAAGGAGTGTCATCAATTCCCTTTCAAAACTACTGTTTGGTTTACGCCTTCAGCCGAGTTACTTAATCGGTTGCTAGGTTTCATTTTCCTCTCCCACAAAGCAGACAAATTTTGTTGCCAGGGCAGAAAGAAATACATTTCTGTTAATCCAAAAACCATGTATTCAACACCCCATCCAACAGGTATACTATACAGAACTCTACAGCTTACCGTATTCTATAGTTTATAAATAATCAGTGAGCAGTTATCCCTGATCCTATTGTTTGGATGGAATGCAGCCAAACTGATTAAACCCCTCTGTTCTACTGAATCAAGAGAAAGAAATTAAATGTTTCAATAACCAGGGGCTTAGCATCTACAGGATGCTGTTTCCCTAGGATGAGCTAGAAATCTGCAGTTTTTTCCTTCTCCTTTCTTCTTGAAGATTTTTGACAGTGATCCTGTAAGAGGAAGAGGAAGCCCCTTTAAGGGAACTTATCATACACATCATATGAGCTGAGGCTAGGAACGAGTGGGTGGCTCAGAGTCCCCAGCAAAGGCATTTCTGAGACTGTCCCTCTGACTTTTAAAATATTCATAGTGGGAAACTGTGAATAGATTTGGCATTATATGAGGAGGAGCTTTTATCCTCATCAGAAAAAAGGAGTCCTTTTCCTTCCTGCCGGGAATATTTTGGGTGAATCTCTTCTCTCATCTTATCAAACCCAGCTCTCAAGTGCAGTCAGTATTTTGGGTGGTTTTTTTTTTTTTTTTTTTAGTTAAAAAAGAATTCCGAGGAGAAAATGCCTTCTTTCTCTTGTTGAAAAATACTAAAATAGAAACTCAGAAATTTTCTGGGGTAAAAAGAAATGGGGAAAAAAAGAAAAAGGGAGGAGCTGAGAGGACAGGAAATGCTATGAAAAAAGGCAGACTAAAGTGGGTTTCTTTTGGAATCAAGGCCTAAAAGGGCAGGAAGGAGGAAATCAGTGATGGTCAAGCCGGTAGAGGGGTCATTATCAGAGGAGCATGGTAATGGGGGGGTAGGAGGGGGAAAGAAGAGGCTGAAACAAGAGCCCAGAGCTGGCTATCAGGGGGATTCTCCAGGGTCCCGGGAGGGTAGGAGTCACCGGCAACGAGGAGCCCAGGGGGTCCTGATGGAAAAATCATGGGGTCGAGGGGGAGCCGGGGCCGTGAAGTGGCTAGGCTGCGGCGGGAATGGCAGGGGAGGTAGGGGGGCTTCAAGAAGGTCGGGCTGAGCCCCGCTGGGCAGGGGGTGCTGGAAACAGGGATGAGGAGTCCAGGTGCTGAGGGTGAAGGAGGCGGTGGCAGGTGAGGGCACAGGAAGACGAAAGGGGCGGCCGGGGCAGAAAATGATGGCAGAGACGGAGGTGGGAGGCGGAACTAGCTGATGAGGCCGGAGGTAGAGGTGGCGATGGGGGCGCTGAGGAGGTGATGGGGCGCCGAGGGGGCCGATGGGGGGCGACGGGGCGCTCAGGGGATGGCGGCGTACTGAGGCGGCGGCGGGGATGCTGAGGCGGGTATGGGGCACCCGGGGCTGAGGCGGGCGCCGGGGAGAAGCGGCGGCAGATGCGGCGGCTGAGCGGCGCGGGCGCCGCGGGTCGCGGCGGGCAGAAGTAGGTGCGGGGCCGGGGGTCACTCACCCGGCTACGGCTCGACTTCTCGCAGCTGCGGCCGCCGCGACCGGTGCTCGGGGTCTGGCCCAGGCAGGTCCGCGGCCCCGCCCGGCGCCGCGCACTTTCGGTTTCCTTTCCCCTCGCAGACTCTGGGCGGAGCGACGGGCCGGGAGGAGGGGAGGAAGAAGAGGAGAAGCGGTGGCGCTGGAGGAGGAGGAGGAGGAGGAGACCTCGGCTGCGAACGACGGGGCCGGGCCCTGGGGCTCTGCCGACGTCCCCGCCCTCAGGCCCGCCAGGGGCAGGTGGACCGGCTGGCGTCGCCTCAGCTCCCCCCGGCGGCGGGGCCGGCTGACTCGGGCGGGCGCGGCTGAGGGGAGGGGACTGCGGAGGGCGGGTTAACAGCGCCCAGGGCCGTCGCAGGCCTCGGCCCGCCCCGGAGGAGGGGGAACCCGTCGGGCGGCTTGGTGCGTGTGAAGCGCGACATGGCGGCGAGGCGGAAGAGCCTCTGTGGCCCCGAGAGTATGGGAAGGGGGCGGGGCTAGAGCGGACTTGACAACCACTAGATCGCCACGGGCCCGACTGCTCCGAGACTACATTTCCCAGAGAGCCCCACGTGGCGCGGGAGGGAACGAGAAGTGCCACTCGGTACAGTGCGCAGGCGCGAGAGCCTCCTCTGGTTATATAAGAGAGGTCAGGGGAGCTCTTCGTTCTTTCGCGTCTTGGCTCTGGCGTTTGCTCTACTGTTTGCATCGTGCCTCATCCTCTTCATCCCATGAGGTCCGATCCCGGGAACTCGGCTTTGCTACTGTGTGTGGTGAGTGGAGATCCCGTCGTTTTCCCTTCGAGATCTCTATTACTCCGTTTTCCTCTTTGCCGTGCCCCCTTGCTCTGACCCTAAATAGGCCTTAAGGCGTCGGGGAGGCCAGTTGAAACTGGAAAAACCCGCGCCCGTGTACGGACTTCAGGAGTCCTTGGCTGGTATAAATGATGACTTCGTTTTTTTCCCCATCAGATCGACAGTGATGATGTCTTTGAACACTTGCCAGTTAGTTCTGATAACCGGCCTCTCGAGGCCCAGCTATGTTCTTTTCCAACCGCAGGAAGATGGCGATTGATGCGCTTTTTTTGTTGGCTCGCAGGTTAGCGCGATCAGAGGGTACGGGATGGATCTAGGAGGAGGTACTCGATGCTGGGCCTCCAAGAGAGCCCCACGTAGACGTCTCCAGCCTTCGGGCGCCTGACCTGGGGTAAGCTTCTGTCTCCAGTCGTATTGTCGGACACGCGGGCTGTGGGGACCCTTTTCATCTGCTCGGCGGACTTGGGGGAAAGAAGGGAAGATTGTTTCTGACGGAGAGAGCGTGAGCGGGGGAGGAGCAGCGGGGGAGACAGGATCTGCACGCACAGCCGCGAGCCCCATGGGGGACTCGAGCTCAAACCGTGAGGCCTGGCCTGAGCCACCTAGGTGCCTCTCCTTTTTTTTTTTTTTTTTTTCTTTCAGTGTTTATTTTGAGGGGATTCAAGCAGGTTCTTCAGGGTCAGTGCAGAGCCTCATGAAGGACTTGATCTCATGGATTGTAAGATCATGGCCTGAGCAGAAACCCCAGACGCTCTGAGGAATAATCTCTTTAAAGTGAATAGATGTTAATTTTTTAAGGTTTATTTTGAGTGTGTGGGACGAGAGGCCAAAGTAGGGGGCCCAGAGGGAATCTCGACTGGGCCACCCCAGTGTCCCTAGATGCTGCTTTGAAAATTTTAATCTCTACACCCTGTGTGGGGCTTGAATTCACAACCCCAAGGTCGAGTCACATGCTCTACCCAGCCAGCCAGGTGCCCCACGTGGGGACTTTAAGAGAATAAGAGCTCCCTTCTGGCATACATGATGACTGAACTTTTTTCCCCAACAGATCGACCATGTTGATCTAACTTTTCTAAGCCAGTTTCTGTCTGATATGCCAGTTTGAGCAGCTCCTCTATTCCCCACTCCCTTGGGCATCTAGCTGATGGGACCTCCCGTTTTCTCATCTCACATTTACTGTTGGCAGAAAACCGACTTTCCAGTGGCCCAGGAGCAGGAAGCGCTTGGTGATGTCCACATGGCTGAATAGACAGGATCTGGAGACGGGACAGGTACTTAACTGCTTTTCTTTTACATTTTAAGTGAGCTCTGCACCCAGCATGCAGCTCAGACTCAGCAACACTGAAATCAAGAGTCCGTGTGCTCTTCCGACTGATCGATCCAGGCACCCTTCCTTTTACTTTAATTTTAAATATGGGGTTGTCCTTGTGTTCTCGTCCAACTCAAATTTGGCCATTGCAGCTGATGACATAACTTTTTTCCCCATCAGATCGACCATGTTGATCTAACTGAACCATTAGCCAGTGTTTTGTCTGATGCATTGGCCCCAGAGATAACCTCTATCCCTATCCTTCTATGTGGCTTTTGTTTTTAGTGGGGTTTGGCTCTGCCTTTTTCCTCCCAGGAATTGGGTCGTTTATCTTGGTTTTATTTGCTAACTTCTTACAGGTCCAAAGCCCTGTGGGCTACAGGACTACAGTAAGTAGATTGATGCAGCCTGGTCTGCTGTTTCAGTCTGTCCCATAACAGGTGAGGTTTCTGCAAATGGCATTATTTGTCACCCTCCTTGTAAGATGGTTAAATGTGCCGGCCCTCCCCCACCCCCAGAGGTGGTGTTTGCTGGCTGGGGAATGGAGACCCACTTCCCAAATGGGTATATAAAACAGAAGGGGAGAATTAAGAGTAGGACTGTTAAGCTATTGGTACTACTATGTCTTAGAAGAAAGGAAAAAATGAACAGTTAATTCTGCTTTGGCAGATAATAAAAGAAGGAAGCTCCATGTTATGTTTCAGTTAGGTTTTTTTGTTTTAAGAAAATCCTTGCTACGTGGAACTCTTGAACATGGCAGCTTGCTTCTAGAATGCTTGGTTTGGTTTGGTACTAATGAACATCTGTCTAGTTCCTGAAGTCTTAAATAGGTGTGTCTCATGTCCCAAATAAGCTTTTTGTATCAGAATTACATGTCAGTGTTATTGATCATAATCTTTTCTTTTTAAGGAGTTTCCCATCTGTGGAGTTCGAATACAGACCTTGAAAAAGAAATAATGGTTCTGGCTGAATCAGTCTTACAAGGCTTTTGTGTAACCTGAAGACCGTTAAGAGGCCTGTGCCCATTTTGAAGGGCCAAGAATTATTGTTGAACTTGAGTAAAATTTCTAACTTGCATTCTTCCAAGTCTAGAGTAAAAATAAAAATCTTTAAAAAATGCTCTTGTATTTGGTTAATGGAGATAAACCTCGAACCAGGAGTAATTAACAACCAAATGTGTACAGGGTTCAAACTCCAGGGACAGCAAATGGAAGGCAGATCCCAAACTTGTACAGTTACACGGGTGCTTCTAAACAGGATTGTATAGACTAAAGCACAGGTTCTTTGCTTTATAGGTGACTTAACGAGATTAGTAAATGGGATTGGGGCTATACTTAATTTGGAAAGTATCAGACTGGCCAATTTTCCTTTGTCGCCTCCCAGTGCTTCCTACCCTTCCCCACCAATAATCTAACCTGAGATTAGATGGCATTCCACACTGGACCGTTTAATTATATTGTGCCTCTAAGCTGGCTCTTGGTAGGGACTCCTGTGATCACCTCTCCTTGAGTGTGCTGGACTTAGTGTTTCCAATGAATAGAAAATGAGGATAGGCCACTGGAGATTCAGTTCCTGATTTGCTTATTCTCTTGCTACTTCCCTTCATATCTGTCTTTGGCTTGCTTACCTTGATGAAGCAAGCTCTCCTCTTAAAAAGGTCTATGCTGCAAGGTGAACTGTAGCCAAGGACTGAGTTGGAGAGCAGATCCTTCCCCAGTCAAATCTTCGGTGATTGGAATCCCTGCAGGCACCTTTATGCCTACCAGAGACCCTGAAGAGGACCCATCCAATCTGTCCCTGGATTACTGACCTGCAGAACATAAGGTTAAGTGATTTTCAAATCCCTGAATTCAGCCAGCTGACCTTCCTGAATTTGTCAGGGCGTTAAAACCTGTGGTCCCTAAGCTACATTTCCAGACTTGTGTTCCCCTTCGGGCATTCAATTTAAATTTCAAAATAGGAACTCCTGATCCCACTACCCCCTGGCTGCCTCTCCCACAGCCAGGTATTGGCTACCCCTTCAGTCTAGTCGCTCAGGCTTAAAACTTTGGGAATTAACTCAATGTTCTCATTGGTGTGTGTGAGACCTTTGCAAATCCTTACTGGTTTCTGCCTTCAAAATACATCTGAAATTTACCCCTCTTAAAATCTGTTTCTGTCATTTTGCTGGTTGAAACCATCTTCCAAGCCTTGGTTCCTGGTCTTTCTACTTCTACCACTCCCCTTATCTTACGCAGCTGGAGTGATATTGAAAACCAAAGAATCCGTCTTCAACCCTCCAGCGTCTCCCCATCTCATGCAGAGTGAAAGCCAGGGTCAGCAGCCTGCACTATCTTCCTTGATTTCTCCCATCCCTTTCAATCTCTTTCAGCCATCAAACTTCCTCCACTTGATCACTGCTACTAAAGAATCTTTGGACTTGCTGTTCCCTCTGCCTGGATTGCCCAATCCTAGTTCACTCCCTGGTCTCCATCAGCTGTCTATTCAAGGTCACCTCTGGGGACCTATCTAAAATAACCTGTTCCCTTTCTGTTCATTTACCTTTTATTTTCATATTACTACTGCCTAATAATTCCTATGCAATATGTGAGGTATAATATATATGTAGTACATGTATTTATATAGTATATTTGTTGTCACTGCTCCCTCACCCCACCTCCATTAATCCAGGACTCCATGTAAGTAGCAACTTTCCCTCTGTAGCCCGACCACAGCAAGTGGCGCCGTTCCTGCCACGTGGTAGGCCACTCACTAAATCCTTAAATGAAAGACTGAATCACACACTCGCCTTGTGGCTGGACTGTGCTAAGGCACTTGATGTACACACTTGTTACTCATCACAACAACCCAGTGAGGAGAGAACTGGCATGATTCTTCCCCAAATTATACTGATGGGAGAGTGAGGCTCAGAGAGCCATGGTTTCCCAGCTCTGAACAAGAGAGAATTGGGTCAGAAACTGATGTGTTTGACTCCGAAGCCCCTCCTTTTCCCTCTCCAGCTTCTGCCTTCTAGAACAAGGAGGGTTTTCCGTTCTTTTCATCCTCTGCAGTTTCCAGACCTATTCCTTGCATATATATAGTAGGTGCTTGAAAAAGCAAAATGAGCAAATGATTCCTTTGGTCATTGAGTTATCACTCAAACTGGCACCATGAAAACACAATCCATTCCATAAGTATGGAGTACCAACCATGTGCCAGGCTCTGTTTTAGGTGCTGAGATTATAATAGTGGGGAGGGTGCGGGGTGGGGTGGTTATTGCCAATGTGGAAGATGAACTTGCCAGTGGAGGGAGGAACAATAAAATAATAGTATGTTGGGTGCCGGGGTGGCTTAGTTGGTTGAACTCTTGGTTTCTCCTCAGGTCATGATCTTGGAGTTCGTGGGATGGAGCCCTGGGATTCTCTCTCACTACCTCTCTCTCTGCCCCACCCTTGCTCATTCTCTCTCTCTCTCAAAATAAAAAACTTTAAAAAATAGCATGTTATTTAATACAATAGAGAAAACCCATTACAGTGGGGAAAAGGGATAGGATTGGAAATGTTAAGGTGAACATTTGGGTACAGAGCTGAACTAGATCAGGGAGTACGTGGTTATCAGTGGGATAGTACATTCCAGGCCAGTGCAAAGGCCTTGAGGCAAAAACATGCCTGTTGGATGCTGCGTTGAGAGTAGAAAGGAGGCCAGCGTGGCTTTGAGTGGAAAATTAGAAGGTCTGGTCATTGTGGACTCCTTTTCCTGCCTGGTAATAATGACTATGGCTGAATAACACCCACCCCTTTGGGGAGGGCTGCCCTGTGCTTTCCAGGGCACAGGTGTCACTGTGGCCTGCTTCCCTCCTATGTACATGCCCCTGCAGCAATAATCATAGTAACGACAGTTAACATTTACTGAGCCCCTACTATGTGTTACAGTTCTTTACATGTAATAAAACATTCTTCCAACAATCCTGTGAAGCCGGCTATATTATTAACCTCATTTGACAATTGAAGGAATGGTCTCAGGTGAAATAACTGGCCCAAGGTCAATGCAGCTGGTAAGAGTGGCAGAGCCAGGATTTGAACCCTGTCAGTCTGGCTCTTGAGTTTGTAACCTTTGGCTTAATTGCAGCCGATAGCTTGTATGCAATCTCATGGATTTAGGAAAGAGTCAATTTCTGGCTCTTAAAAATTCAACTGCTTCGGGGCGCCTGGGTTGCTCAGTCGGTTAAGCATCTGACTTCGGCTCAGGGCATGATCTCATGGTTCATGGGTTCGAGCCCCACGTTGGGCTCTGCTGACAGTTAGCTCAGAGCCTGGAGCCTGTTTCAGATTCTCTGTCTCCCTCTCTCTCTGATCCTCCCCTGCTCTCTCTCTCAGAAATAAAACATTAAAAAAAAATTTTTTTTTAAGTTCAAATGCTTTTGCTGGACTTCCTTGTTGGAAGAAGTGGTCCCAATGCCTGCCAGCCGGGGAGTAAAGAAGGTCCAGAGCGGTCTCCCAGCCACCTTGTTTCTTGGGTTTGCTGTCACTGCTTCCCTGAACTCCAGGACCATTGGTAGGTCTTGGATGCCCAAATTCTGCATCCTGTCTCCCTAGCTTCAGTCCCACCAAACATTCGAGGCTTCCGTCTCGTTTTACTTTGTCCTCCTAGCTGAGGGATCTGGCAAAGAACTTCACCTCTACGAGCTCCAGTTTCCTCATGTGTGAAGTGGGGTTCATAACAATATCTACTTCAGATAATTTGTAAGGTTCAATAAACTCATGTCCGCAAAGCTTTCGGCCCAAGGCCTGGCAAACAGTAGGGACACAATTCATATCTAGTGAATAAACCAGTCTTCCTGCCACACTGAGGTGGGTGGAGGTCTGTGTAAAGGAACTGTAAGAATAAATGTGTTCACTGAGTGCTTATCACGTGTGATATTTTGTTAATTATTTCTTATCTCATTTAATCTATATCCCAACCCTGCTTGCTACTATCCCATTTTAAAGACAGGAAAACTGAGGCCCAGGGAGATTTACCAGCTTACTTGAGATTACACACCTTAAGAGTGACAGTTGGGATTTGAACTCCATCCTGGACCCCTAATTTCTATGCTCTTCTGTCTTGCAAGGGCTTTTGCTTCACACTCACCAGTTGTATGAATGGAATCTCAAGCATTTCTGGGAAGCTGTGGGGAAAGAGAAGGATCCACAAATCATCTTCCAGAATTCCAGCCAGGAGATAGTACTGTCTCCCCCATACCTCACTTTTTGTCATCTAGGAACAGCAATTTCATAAATGGTTCTGAGTCTGGGATTAGTCCTGGACCCTGGCTTACAGCCTGTGACTTTGAGCTCTAGATCTCGCATCTATAAAATGGGTATAACATTACTTTCCTTTTGGGAATCTGTGAGGATCAAGTGAGATGTATCAAAATGCTTAGCGTAGCACTTGGCACAAGTTAAGTGTTCAACTGGGGTAAAAAGGAATAAACTAGTGATACAGGTAACAATTTGTATGAATCCCAAGACATACTGAGTAAAGAAAACTAGTCTCAAATGGTTACATACTGTATGAGTCTATTTATTTGACATTCTTGAAAAGATAAAACTCTAGTGATGGGCAACAGTGGTTGCCAGAGTTAGGATGAGTAGGGGATGTGAATATAAAGGAACAGCACAAGGAAGTTTTGGGGTATCCTTATTGTGGCATTGGCTACATAAATTTATACATTTTTAAGTTTATTATTTTGAGAGAGAGAGAGGGAGAGAGGCAGGGAGTGGCAGAGAGAGAGGGGGAGAGAGAGAATACCAAGCAGGTACTGCACTGTCTGCATGGAGCCCGATGCAGGTCTTGAACTCACAAACAGTGAAACCATGACCTGAGCCAAAATCAAAAGTCAGCCGCTTAACCGACTGAGCCACCCAGGCACCCCTATACATATGTTAAAGTTTATGGAACTGTACACCAAAAGAAAAACGAAAGTCAATCTTATTGTATGATAATGCTAAAAATATTAACAACAGGGGCACCTGGGTGGCTCAGTTGGTTAAGCATCTGCCTCTTGATTTTGGCTCAGGTCATGATCTTATGGTTCGTGAGTTCAAGCCCCGAATCAGGCTCTTTGCTGTCAGCATGGAGCCTGCTTTGGATCTTCTGTTCCCTCTCGCCCCCATTCTTTCCCTGCTTGCACATGCATGAGTGCTCTCCCTCTCTCTCAAAATAAACCTTAAAAAATATATATTAACAGCAAACATGGGCTCTAGAATTGGATTTCTTGGGTTTGAATCATAGCTCTGCCCTTTATTAACCATGCAACTTTGAGCAAGTGATTCACATCTCTGAGCCTCAGTTTCTTCATCTGAAAAGTAGGAACATGAATGGTACCCACCCTTTGGGGATCTTTTGAGGAATAAAGGAACTCTGAGGAATATAACTCTGCTTGGAACATTGAAAGAACTTCTCAAATGCTTGTTATTTTTTAGTTTCTTTTAATCTTCTTTTCCTTTTTTCTCCTTCTTCTAGATTTTGTCTACCTCATTTCTAATTATGGCTACACAGTTAGTTGCCAGAGAAGATGGAGAGGGGTGCCTTCCAGGACTTGCAACTCCAGCCTGTGTCTCTAGGCGGCACTGTGGGCATGTATTTTTCCGACTGGTGGAGCAGAGCCTCTACCCTTGAGCTGGGAAGGGGAAGATGGCCTGGTAGTGGTGATGCAGATGGACGAACTTTTCAGATCTTGCAGCTAGCACTTCTGGGGTTGCCTGAAAAGTGGGCTGTTAATGGTGCCACCACTAGATCAGCCAGATCTGGCAACAGATCAGCCAGAAACAAGTGTACCCACAATCCCTTCAATCTAACACATCAGTGATCAGTTTTCACTTTCCCACGTTCCCTTCTGTCCCCATTATGTTATATAGTAGGGTGGCTAGTACCAGCCTGGTTGGAGCTTCCCATTCTTAAAGGAAGCCAGAAATCCTTAAACTGTTAGCAACCGATTCCAATTTTACAAACTGTGAAGACTAAGAAAATGCACATGTATGGGCCGCAGATGTCCAGGAGGCTGCCAGCTTGAGCTATGTCCCTATCAGGACCACCCTCATCATTCCTGAGCCAGATAAAACACATGATGCTCTGTTAAATGTGAGTTTCAGATAAGTTACAAATAATTGTTTAGTGTAAGCACATCCCATGTAGTACTTCAGACACAGTTAAAATTGTTGTTTATCTTATATTCACATTTGACTGGGCTTTCTGTATTTTTTTTTAAGTTTATTTATTTTGAGAGAGAGCGAGTGAGCAAGAGCATATGCAGAGGGGAGGGGAAGAGAGAGGGGAAGAGAGAGAGAATCCCAAGCAGGCTCACACTGTCAGCGCAGAGCCCGATGTGGGGCTTTATCCCCCATGAGACTGTGACCTAAGCTGAAGTCAAGAGTCAGTCACTTAACCGACTGAGCCACCCATGTGCCCCAAGCGTTCCGTATTTCTATTTGCTGCATCTCGCAGCCTCATTCCTGGGGGCACCTGGCTTGGGACAATGGCATCTGTTCTCTTTAAGATGAAGACTTGATGGACCTCATATGTTCTGAGTAACTCATATTCTGTGTCAACTTGGATTGTTTTCCTCCAAGATTTTCTGGGGCAGGGGAGGGGGAATGGGATTTTTGGGTTTCCCCAAAAGTTTCTAAACTGGCTTCAAAGCCTGGGTGGGTGGAATTGGCAGGCCCTGTGGTCTACCCACTGGACAGGTCCCCTGATCAATCCCTCCCAAGGTCTCAATGTTAATTGCTGTTCTATTTAGAAGGTGACTGTCTTTTATCTGTTAGTCACGGCAGAAACAGACCATCTTGGGCTTATTTATATCTGTGGCTTTTTTAAAAAGAGAGAAAAGGGGAAATCTGGATCCTCTCGCTTGGCAGGCTCACTTAAACAAATGGTCCTTTGGCTAAAACAGACCCGCATCACAGGGCCGCAGTTTGCAGATGGGAAGGCTTGGGTTGGGGGCGGTCCTAGCAGGTGACAGCTTTTTTTTTTTTTCTCTCCAATGTTAAAGTGGCAGTAGGTGCAGTCTGCAGCTTTGATGTCACTTTCGGCTCTGCCCAGGTTGACCTGATGATTTTACAGCTAGAGGAGCCACCTACGGAGCGTGGTGGTATTTGTGACAGTACCAGCTGCTATCACAGTACCAAGCATACCTCTCTTTCAGCCTCATTTCTCCCTACGCAAGTCGTCCTTGTCATGGCCATCATCTGTTATTGCCACTTATTGAAAGGTCCTGCTGGGATCCACATGAGGTACTTTACATGTTGTAATTTACTCCTCACCTCAGCTCTACAAGGGAGGTAATGTTATTATCCTGACTTTATAGATGAGAACACTGAGGTTCAGAGAGAGGAAGTGATTTACCTAAGCCAAACAGTTAGTAAATGGCTCTGCCCATGTCTTCCCTTGCCTCCTCACTTTAGTCTTCCTTGCTCAGTGCTCCTGGAGCACGGACAGCTAGAGCCCTGTGCTGGGAGCTTCGATGGGAGATTGGAAGCGGGAATGGCGGTTAAGGTTGAGCTAGCCCTTCCCCTGGCCTCACGCTGCGGGGTGCTTCAGCAGGAGCTCCTCACCTAACTCTCCTTCAGGGTTATGGCAGCTTCTCCTTCCCTGGCTCCTTCACCCCTGCAAGGGATGCCCCCTTCTATTACCAGCTCCAGCGTTCCTCACTAGCCCTGGTGGTTTCCTTATACTCTGCACACACGTTTGCAGTATTTATTCTCTAATTATAGTTTGCTGGAATCGGCCTTTCTAGGGGGTGATGACCGGTACAGAGGCAGAGCTGGGATTCAAACCCAAGGACTCCAAAATAACTTTTTCACCTGTGGTCTCCCAGAGTTACTTGCAGATTGCTCCTTCCAGGCCCAGCGTCTGCCTTCTGGCACAGACCATGATCTGCTCTCGTTTCTAGACACAACAATTGCAGGCAATGTTGTTAAATGTCTTTTCTATGCCTGCCAGTATAATGCCCCTATTAAAAACACACACAAACTGGTGCTAGTTTTGTATGATGTGTTTTGAGGAACAAGCTCCTAGTGAATACTTGCACTCTCTCCCCCAAGGGCTTAATTAGGATCATTTCAGGGGGCAAATCATTGAGCTGAGCCAAAGAGGCTACAAGAAGGGTAATTATCCCTCAGTTTCTGCCCTAAAATAGTTCACAGCCAAGTCACCAACAAGCTGGTTAATTTCTCAGGCTAGAATGTCATGGGGGGTAAGACCAAGCTTATCTACATGTGGCTTCCAAACCCTCACATTTGGAAATAGGGACCGACACACACACACACACACACACACACACACACACACACACACACACACACATTAATTAAAGCCATGTGTATTAATCAACACACAGAAAACAAATAAGCCAATAAAAAAATGGGCAGAAGACATGAACAGACATCTCTCTAAAGGCATCCAGGGCCACCTGGGCTGCTCAGTCGGCTAAGCATCCTACTTTGGCTCAGGTCATGATCTCACGGTTTGTGGGTTCGAGCCCCGCGTTAGGCTCTGTGCTGACAGCTAGCTCAGAGCCTGGAGCCTGTTTCAGATTCTGTGTCTCCCCCTCTCTCTGAACCTCCCCTGTTCATGCTGTCTCTGTCTCTCTCAGAAATAAATAAAACAATAAAAAAAATTTAAAGAAGGCATCCAGATGGCCAACAGACCCAAGATGCTCAACATCACTCATCATCAGGGAAATACAAATCAAAACTACAATGAGATATCACTTCACACCTGTCAGAATGACTAAAATCAACAACACAAGAAATAACAGGTGTTGGAGAAGATGTGGAGAAAGGAGAACCCTTTTGCTTTGTTGGTGAGAATACAAACTGGTGCAGCCACACTGTGGAAAACAGCATGGAGGTTCCTCAAAAAGTTAAAAGTGATCCAGCTATCATACTACTGAGTATACCCTCAAAATACAAAAACACTAATTCAAAGGAATATATGCACCCCTATATTTATTGCAGCATTATTTACAATAGCCAAATTATGGAAGCAGCCCAAGTGTCCATTGATTGATGAATGGATAAAGAAGATGTGGTATATATATACAATGGAATATTATTCAGCCATACATAAAAATGAAATCTTGCCATTTGTAACAACATGGATGGAGCTAGAGAGTATAATGCTAAGCAAAATAAGCCAGTCAGAGAAAGACAAATACCAGATGATTTCATTCATATATGGAATTTAAGAAACAAAACAAAAGAGCAAAGGAAAAAAAAGAAAGAGGGAAAGACAAACCAAGAAACAGACTGTTAACTACAGAGAACAAATTGATGGTTACCAGAGGGGAGGTGGGTGGGAAGGGATGTGAAATAGGTGACAGGGATTAAAGAGTAGATTTACGAAGAGCACTGAGTAATGCATAGAATTGTTCAATCAGCACTGCCGGGCTGGCTCAGTTGGTGGAGCCTGTGACTCTTGATCTTGGTATCGTGGGTTCAAGTCCCACTCTGGGTATAGAGATTACTTAGAAAAAATAATTTTGGGCACCTGGCTGGCTCAGTCAGTAGAGTATACAACTCTTGATCTCAGGGTCATAAGCTCATGCCCCATGCTGGGTGTGGAGCCTACTTGAAAAAAAAAAAAAAAAAAGAATTGGGACACCTAGGTGGTTCAGTCGATTAAGCATCTGACTTTGGCTCAGTTCATGATCTCATGGCTCATCAGTTCGAGCCCCTTGTCAGGCTCTGTATTGACAGCTTGGAGCCTGCTTTGGCTTCTGTGTCTCCCTCTCTCTCTGTCCCTTCCCCCCCCTTCTCTCTTAAAATAAATAAACATTAAAAAAAAAAAAAATTGTTGAATCACTATATTGTATACCTGAAACTAATATAACACTGTATGTTAACTATACTGGAATTTAAAAACTTAATAAAAATATACATATTAGAGTTCAAGTGGGACATAGACTCAAATATATATATATATTTTTTTTATTTTATTTTTTTTTGTTTTTTTTTATTTATTTCTAGGAGAGAGAGAGACAGCGTGAGCAGGGGAGGGTCAGAGAGAGAGGGAGTCACAGACTGAAACAGGCTCCAGGCTCTGAGCTGGCAGTCAGCACAAAGCCCGACGCGGGGCTCGAACCCACGAACTGCGAGATCATGACCTAAGCGAAAGTCGGATGCTTAACCGACTAAGCCACCCAGGCGCCCCAATATATTTTAGACTCAAATATATTCTTATTAAAGGGGCACCTGAGTGGCTCAGCTGGTTAAATGTCTGACTCTTGATTTTGGCTCAGGTCATGATCTCACAATTCGTGAGTTCGAGCTCTGCATCAGGGTTTTGACAGCACCGAGACCACTTGGGATTCTCTCTTCTTCTCTCTCTACCCTTCCTCACCTCAAAATAAATAAGCATTAAAAAATATTTATTATGAACTATGATAACATGCAATAGCTTAGATTGATCTCAAGGGCATTATGTTTATTGACAAAAGCCAATTTCAAAAGGTTGCATATGTATGATCATTTATATTACATTCTTGAAATGACCAAACTATAGAGGTGAAGAGTATTAGTGGTTGTCTGGGTATAGGCACTGGGAAGAGGAGTGTAATCCTAGTGGATACCACAAGGGAGTTCCTTTGTATCTTGTTTGTGGTGGTTACATGAATATGTGAATCTATGTATCATGGAATAAAAACGTATAGAATTATATGTGTGCGCGCGCGGGTACACAAATAAACATGAAAAAAAATGGCAACAACAGAATGAGGTCTGTAGTCTAGTTAAACATATTGTAACAAAGTTAATTCCTTCCTTTTTATACAGCACTAGGATTACACAGGATAACACCTGGGGGAAGTTAGGTGAAGGTCTATGATAGTCTATGTACTATTTTGCAGCTTCCTGTGAGTCTATAATGATGTCCAAATAAAAAGTTTAGGGGCGCCTGGGTGGCTCAGTTGGTTAAGTGTCCAACTTCGGCTCAGGTCATGATCTGGTGGTCCGTGGGTTCGAGTCCTGCGTCGGGTTCTGTGCTTATAGCTAAGAGCCTGGAGCCTGTTTCGGATTCTGTGTCACCTTCTCTCTCTGCTCCTTTCCCACTTGTACTCTGTCTCTGCCTCTGTCTCTCTCAAAAGTAAACAAACATTAAAAAATTTTTTATTAAAAATTTTTTAAAAATCTTTCATTATTGCCAAAGCAGAGTAAGGACATTGTAGAAAGTCAGAAATGTAGAACAAAAATAAATAAAACACTATTACATGCCCCAAAAACAGACACTCAGATCAATGGAACAGAATAGAGAACCCAGAAATGGACCCACAAACGTGTGGCCAACTAATCTTTGACAAAGCAGGAAAAAATTTCCTTTGGATTTAAGACAGTCTCTTCAGCAAATGGTGTTGGGAAAACTGGACAGTGACATGCAGAAAATGAACCTGGACCACTTTCTTACACCACACACAAAAATAAACTCAAAATGGATGAAAACCCTAAATGTAAGACAGGAAGCCATCAAAATCCTCGAGGAGGAAGCAGGCAAAAACCTCTTTGACCTCAGCTGCAGCAACTTCTTACTCAATACGTCTCCAGGGGCAAGGGAAACAAAAGCAAAAATGAACTATTTTATCAAAATAAAAAGCTTTGGCACAGCAAAGGAAACAATCAGCAAAACTAAAAAGACAACTGATGAAATGGGAGAAGATATTTGCAAATGACATATCAGATAAAAGGTTAATATCCGAAATCTATAAAGAACTTATCACACTTGACACCCAAAAAACAAACAAACCAGTCAAGAAATGGGTAAAAGACATGAATAGACTCTTCTCCAAAGAAGACATTCAGATGGCCAACCGACACATGAAAAAATGCTCAATATCACCCATCATCAGGGAAATACAAATCAAAACCACAATGAGAGACCACTTCACACCTGTCAGAATGGCTAACATTAACAACTCAGGCAACGACATGTTGGGGAAGATGTGGAGAAAGAGGAACTCTTTTGCACTGCTGGTGGGAATGCAAACTGGTGCAGCCACTCTGGAAAACAGGATGGAAGTTCCTCAAAAATTAAAAATACAGGGTGCCTGGGTGGCTCAGTTGGTTAAGCATCCATCTTCGGCTCAGGTCATGATCTCATGGTTCATGGGTTCAAGCCCCGCGTCGGGCTCTGTGCTGACAGCCAGCTCAGAGCCTGGAGCCTGCTTCAGATTCTGTGTCTCCCTCTCTCTCTCAGAAATAAATAAAATATTTTTTAAAAATTTAAAAAAGTTAAAAAAATTAAAAATAGAACTACCCTATGACCCAGCATTTGCACTACTAGGTATTTATCCAAGGGACACAGGTATGCATCCCAATGTTTATAGCAGTGCTATTAACAATAGCCAAACAGAAAGAGCCCGATGTCCATCGATGAATGAATGGACAAAGATGATGTGGTATATGTATACAATGGAGTAGTACTTGGCAACCAAAAAGAGTGAAATCTTGCCATTTGCAACTACATGGATGGAACTAGAGGGTATTATGCTAAGTGAAATTAGCCAGTCAGACATTGACAAAGATCATATGACCTCACTCACATGAGGACTTTAAGACATAGAGCAGATGAGCATAAGGGAAAGGAAGCAAAAATAATATAAAAACAGGGAGGGGGACAAAAACATAAGAGACTCTTAAACATGGAGAACAAATAGAGAGTTACTTGAGGGATTGTGGGAGGGGGGATGGGCTACATGGGTAAGAGGCATTAAGGAATCTACTCCTGAAATCATTGTTGCACTATATGCTAATTAACTTGGATGTAAATTGAAAACATAAAAAAATAAAACACTATTACATAATAGAAACTCTGCTGTTAAACCTTATTGTATATCTTTCTAGATCTTTTATGTATTTATACATACTATATGTATTTGGGGGGGGCTATTTTAAAAAGGATAATACTGGGGCGCCTGGGTGGCTTAGTCGGTTAAGCGTCCGACTTTCGCTTAGGTCATGATCTCGCAGTTTGTGGGTTCGAGCCCCGCGTCGGGCTCTGTGCTGACTGCCAGCTCAGAGCCTGGAGCCTGTTTCAGCCTGTGACTCCCTCTCTCTCTGACCCTCCCCTGCTCACTCTCTCTCTCTCTCCTAAAAATAAATAAAACATTAAAAAAAATTTAAAATGTTCCAGTACTCACATTAAAAAAAAAAAAGTAAAAACATACTGGGAAAAAAAATAAAAAAAAAATAAAAAGGATAATACTTAGAGCAGTTTTAGGTTTACAACAAAATTGAGAGGAAAATACAGAGATATCCCATATGCTCTCTGTCCCCGCTCATGCACAGCCTCTCAAGAACCTACACTGACACATTGTAATCATGCAGTCTGTAGTTTACAGTCTGTAGTCCTCTGTTGGTGTTGTACATTCTCTGGGTTTGGACAAAAGTATAATGACGTACAGTTGATTCTTGAACATGGTTTGAACTGCATGAATCCACTTATACATGAGTTTTTTACAATATGGTACTGTAAATGTATTTTCTCTTCCTTATGATTTTCTTTTCTTTCTTTATTAATAAATGTATCTGTGTTTATTTATTTTGAGAGAGAGAAAGAGAGAGCATGGGTGGGGGAGGGGCAGAGAGAGAGAGAGTGAGAGAGAATTCCAAGGAGGCTCTGCAATGACACAGTGTAGAGCCCCACACAAGGCTCGAACTCACAAACTGTGAGATCACAACCTGAGCCAAAATCCAGAGTCAGACCCTTAACTGACTGAGCATCCAGGTGCCCTAATTTTTTTTTTCTTCTTCTCCTTTTTAAAATTTACTTTTAAGTGATCACTACACTGACATGGGGCTTGAACTTGCAACCCTGAGATCAAGAGTTGCAAATTCCACTGGCTGAGCAAGCCGTAGTTTTCTTATGATTTTAAAATGTTTCTTTATTTATTATTGAGAGAGAGCGTGAGTGGGGAAGAGGCACAGAGAGAGGAGACAGAGAATCCCAAGCTTCATGCTGCTTGGGAGAGAGAAAGAGGGAGAGAGAGAGAGGGAGAGAGAGAGAGAGAGAGAGAAAGCGAATCTTAAGCAGGCTCCACACTATCAGTGCAGAGCCTGACTTGGGGCTTGAACCCATGAACTGGGAGATCATGACCTGAGCTGAAATCAAGAGTCCAACACTTAACTGACTGAGCCATCCACGTGCCCCATCTTATGATTTTCTTAATAACATTTTCTTTTCTTTAGCTTACTTTAAGAATACAATACGTAATACATATACAAAATATGTGTCAATTGTTTTATTAGTGAGACTTCTGGTTAACATAGGCTATTAGTAGTTCAGATTTGGGGAAGTCAAAAGTTATACATAGATTTACGACTGTGCCAATATCATTCCCCTAGCCTCTGCATTTTTCAAGGGTTGATTGTATATCCATCATTATTGTATCATACAGAGTATTTTCACTAAAAATCCTCTGTGCTCTGCCCATTCATCCCTCTCCTCACCCTACCGCTTGCAACCACTGATCTTTTCATTATGTCCACATTTTCACCTTTTTCAGGATGTCATATAATTAGAATCATGCAGTATGTTACATACATATAGCTAGTATCATACGGTAGTAACGTTTTGAGATAGGCTTCTTTGGCTTCGCAATATACATTCAAAGTTCCTCCATGTCTTCTCATGACTTGAGAACTCATTTCTTTTGAATAGTGAAAAATATGCCACTGTTTGGGTATCCCAGGGCTTAGCGATTCATCAGCTGAATGACATCTGGGTTGCTTTCAAGGTTTGCCAATTATGAATAAAACTGCTATAGACATCCTCGTGCAGGTCTTTGTGTGAACGTAAGTTTTCGACTCCTTTGGGCAGGCAGATCATGTCTCCCGAAGTAGAGATAAAGCCAGACACTCGCTTTCCAAGCCTCACTGGAAGCTAAAGCATGTAGCCTAGTTCTGACCAATGAGTCACGCATACACACAAAAAACTCTGCTGGAGGGCTTCTGTTTGCAGTGCCAGGGCATCTGTTCATATGATTACTAACAATAACATGGTTTCATGCAGCTATTAGTTGGGGGGAGGTGGCCCACAGAAAGGTGCAGAAAACCCAAAGCCTGTGTGTATAGTTAGAGCAGTGCTGCTTAGACCCTATGGTGGGCATTTTGTGAAAATGCCCATTCTGGCTCAGTAAGTCTGTGGTGGGGCCCAAGATTCTGTATTTCTTTTTTATGTTTTTGTTTTTATTCTTGAGAGAGAGAGAGAGAGAGAGAGAGAGAGAGAGAGAGAGAGAGGGAACATTAGTGGGTGAGGGGCAGATCAAGAGAGAGACACAGAATCTAAAGCAGGCTCCAGGTTCTGAGCTGTCAGCACAGAGCCTGACGCGGGGCTCAAACCCACGAATCGTGAGATCATGACCTGAGCTGAAGGCGGCCGCTTAACCGACTGATCAGGACCCCCTACAAAAATGGAGACTGTCCTACTAGCCCAGCCCGGGTCACGAATCCAACCCCAAGCCAGCCTGCACTTACAGGAAACACCTGTCAAGGAAATTTAACACGCACCAGCCATACCCTCCAATGCTTACCACACCCTAGAAGTAGGACCTCCTAGCTCATCATGCTTCTGTTTCCAGTTGCCTCTTCTAAGCTCTATAAACTATAAAACCGGCGCTTGCCCCAAATCCCTCTGCAACAATGTGCTCCACTGCTTGCACTGCTTTCCTTTCAATAAAGGGCATTAGACTTGTTATTAAATTGTTTTAGTTTATCATTTGATACTAGCAAGCTTCCACGGACGCCAGTGCTGCTGGTTGTTGGGCCACAATTTGAATAGCAGGGTATTACACGCTTTTGAACACAAGTCAGAGAGAACCCAATTATATGTGACTTACCCCCAAAGGAAAGACATTCCTGAGGAGGTAGTTTAAGGTTGCTTGACTCTGCAGTTTAGCAGTCTCTTCAAGGACTCAGGCTCTCTCCCGCCTTCCTCCCCCCTCCCCTGCGTGGTTTGTGTTCAGTCCTCAGGCTTGTTGCCTCAAGGTCACGAGGCAGCTCCAGGGGCCATGCCCTGACACTACTGGACTTTCAACAGAAGAGAGCATCCCCTCCCAAGCATCTCTTTATCAGTGAAAAAATGTTTTCTGGGAGCCCTGCCACCACATTCCCACCCTCATCCCAGGGCTAGTGATTTGCACAATCCAGGGGTACCGTTTTAATAGACTACCTGAGTGCTGCCTCAGAAGCGCTGGGAAGTCTTCTCCTCATGCCCATCGGCCACAAGTGTGTTACACGTTCAAGCCTAACCCCCGATTGGCAAGGGGAGCATTCCTGTGCTTGGCTTAGACCTGTAGTTCTTGAAGGAAGGTACTTAGAGCAGTAGCATCAGCATCACCTGGGAAACTTGTTAGAAATGCAAATTCTTGGCTCCACCCCAGAACTTCTGAATTAGGAAGTGCAGGAGTGAGGCACAGCGGTAGTTTCACAGGGCTTCCAGGTGTTTCCATTGCATGGGTCTGCTCTGGCTGCACAATAAAGTCATCTGGGGGAACTCTTAAACTTCTCTTTGGGTAAAAATCAGGATGATGTTTCCCTCTGGAGGTGGGCTGGAGTATAGACCTGGAAGTAGAATGAGCAACTTGTCCTGATTTTCCCCGGAACTCTGTTTTTGCTACTGAGAGTCCCATGTCCCGGAAAAACCCCTTGGTCCTGGACAAGCTGGGATGGTTCATCACCCTACCTCGAAGGGACAAGATGGAACTTTGTGGGGTGCTCTTGGAAATGTTATGTCATTATCTGGGTGGTGGTTACGTGGGGTCTACACGTGTGTAAAAAATACTAAGCTATTCATCTGAAGTCAGTACATCTTATAAATGTAATGTTACACTGTAAAAAATACTGATGTCCAGCCCGGATTCCAGATCAACTGAATCAAAATCTCGGCAAAGGATCCTAGACATTCGTATTATGGGAAACTATCTTCAGGTGCTTCTAATGCCCAGCCAGGGCCGAGAACTAATTGTTTACATCACCAGAGATCTGGCTGAAATGAAGATTGTGGCTCAGTAGATCTGGGACGGGGCCTGAGAGTCACTTTTCCAACAGGCTCCCAGGTGATGCCGAGACTGGGCTGTGCTCTGGGTAGTGAGGGCCAGGTTGAATAAAGATTTACCTTCTTGGGACACCTGGCTGGCTAACTCGGAAGAGCAAGGGACTCTTGATCTCTGGGTCGTGAGTTTGAATCCCACATTGGGTATAGAGATTACTAGAAATAAATAAAAACTTAAAAAAATTGGAGGGCATTCCCTGACACTTCTTGGTGCTGGTTATAGAGGAGGGAAAAAATTGGGGGGAGATATGGAAGAGCGGTGGGGAGCAGAACTTTTGTGGCGTCAAGGAACCAATGTTTAGGGTAAAGTTAGGAAGAATAGAAGGGTACCCATGGGCAACCACACAAACACAGATGCTCAGACAACTGTTCCCAACCACTGACATGCCAACGCATCCATGTCCATGTCTGCCTGAGTCCTGGACCTGGCAAGGCAGGGCCGAGAACCCCAGCCTGGGCTCAGCTGGCTTGTCCTAAAGTCACCCAGGAACCTGCACTCTGGAGAAGGCAAGGCAGCAGCCAGAGGTCCCCTGTCCCTCTGCCCCCACAGACTCCATGGAGACAGATACGGGGCTGCCAGTTGGTTTAATTATCCAGATGGGAAGTTGGCAGGGGGAGCCCAGTCTTGGACACAGATTAATGACTCCATTATCTTCCTGGGCAATCATCCTATCCAGGCCCCGGTCTGGAATGTAGATACGAGGTGTAAATAAAGTCCTGTTCTGAGGAGTACATTTTTCATTGTCTCCAGATGGAAATTTGCCTCAGAAACCCTTGGCTCAACTCCAGGAGGTGACTTTGTTTGTCAGAGTGACCTGGTCCATTTGGGGGCACCTGGGTGGCTCAGTTGGTGAAGCCTCTGACTTCGGCTCAGGTCATGATCTCACGGTTTGTGGGTTCAAGCCCTGCGTTCGGCTCTGCTCTGACAGCTCAGAGCCTGGAGCCTGCTTCAGATTCTGTGTGTGTCTCTTTCTCTGCCCCTTTCCCACTTGTGCTCTCTCTCTCTCTCAAAAATGAATAAATAAATATTTTTTATATTTTTATTTGTTTTTTTTAATGTTTGTTTATTTTTGAGAGAGTGAGAACATAAGTGAGGGAGGGGCAGCCTGAGAGAGAGACACAGAATCCAAAGCAGGCTCCAGGCTCTGAGCGATCAGCACAGCGCCCGACGCAGGGCTCGAACCCACAAACCATGAGATCCACGATCCATTAAGTTGGTTGCTTGACCGACTAAGCCACTCAGGTGCCCCAGTTTTTAAAAGATAGTAATAAATTGTTATTTTAAGCCTGAAAATTCTGGAGTGGTTCATTATGCAGCAGTAGATAATGAGGCAGGGGTGAAGGGAGACTGAGCAGCCCTCCTGCCCCCTTCCGGGACACACTGCCCTGCAGCCCAGACCATGGAGAGAGGGGTGCGATGCCTCAGCTGGGCAGCTCACTGTACTCTGAAGGGTGGGTCCCCTTCTCCCTGCTCTGAGGTGAACAAGCTTCGCTGTGCACACAGATGTGGCACTTGCCAAAAGACTCAGCAGCCCCCAGGACCCTCACAAAAGGGCAGTACAGGAGATTTCCTGGGAACTGGGTCACCCGTCACTTGGATGCTTCAAACCCAGAAAGATGAAGAGAAGTCAGATAAAGGGGGCTGAAAACCACAGGAAGCTGCTGGTCCTTGTCACGGGGCGTGCTCAGGGACATGCCATGGCCAGGAGCGGCTCCCTGCCCCCGCTTGACCCTTACATCAATAGGGACTGCCTCTCTTTCTCTCTTTCTGTCTCTCTGCCATTCTTTTTTCTTTCTTGGTAGCGAAAACATTTGTAAATCAATATTATATATATATATATCTCAGTAGTATATATATAGTATTACATATTATATATCATTAGTATATATATCAATATACATATTGATACTATATGCCAATAGTAAATATATTACATAATAGTATATATAATATTACATATTATATACTATGTAATATATTGTAATATATAATACATAATATATAACATATATGGAATATATGTCTTTTATTATATATATGATTAAAATCCACCACCCCCATTCACTTCTCTAGAGGCAACCACTGTTTTTTCCCTACAGTTATTTGAAGAAGTAATACAGGCATAAGGAAAACATTTCCAAAGGGGGAACTTCACTCCTCTCCCCAAAGGCAACCATTCTTACCAATTTATTACATCTCCTTCCAGAGATATGTTTTGCATATGTCAGCATATAATATAAATATACTTTAACAACAGAAACGGTGACCTGCTACACTGTTATGCACCTTGTTTTTTCACCTCACAAGGCATCTCGAAGATCTTACACATAAGTACATCAACTACTGCTTTATTAATTTAGGAGACTGCACTATATCCCCTTGTAAGGATGGATCATGATAGATTGAACCAGCTCCTACTAAGGGACAGTGAGACTGATGCCAACTTTCTGACATTACAATGAAGTAGCAAAGAACCTTGTTCTAATGTTTTCCTGCACATGTGTGCCTCTATCTGTAGGGATTCCTGAGTCAAAAGTACGTGCTCTTATCGTTTTGGGAGCTAGTGACAAATGGTCCTCCAAAGAGATTATATGGATTTACTTGCCCACCACCTTCATACTCAAGGGTCCCTTTCTTCTTACCTTCCTCAATTCTATTTAAATAAAAACCAACCTTTCAGATCTTTGCTATCTAACTGGCAAGGAATGGCCTCTCTGTGCTTTGACACAGAGTGATTTGCAGTGTCTCATTAGGACAGCATCTTCATATGTTTAGTTGGATGACAACCACTTCTAACCTTTGTAGCTATTTCTTCTAGTTGTTAGTTCCATAGAGCTACACAATGTACTTATGTGGACATTTGTTGATTTATCAATTTAGACATTATCTATTGATTTTTGCCCCAATACATGAGGATTTAGCTCACTCATAGTAACCCTGTATGTCCTCTGTCTTTGTGGCCTTCCTTCCTCCTCCTTTTATTTATGAAAAATATGACTGACTTCCCACTTACGGTAGTGATATCTTTTCTTTTGGGGGTGCCTGAGTGGCTCAGTCAGTTAAGCATCTGACTTTGGCTCAGGTCATAGTCTCGGGGCTCTTGAGTTCAAGCCCAGTGTCGGGCCCTTTGCTGACAGCTCAGAGCCTGGAGCAGGCTTCAGATTCTGTGTCTCCGTCTCTCTCTGCCCCTTCCCCACTCACACTCTGTCTGTCTGTCTGTCTCTCTCTCTCAAAAATAAACATTTAAAATTTTTATTAGAAGAGACTATTTGTTAGCGAAGTTTTAGATTCACAATAAAATTGAAGAAAAAGCACAGAGGTCCCATAAATCTCCTGCTCCCCACTCCGAATCCCCCACTATCAACATGCCCACCAAAGTGGCACATTTGTTACAATCATGAACCTACATGGACACATCATTGTTACTAAGTCCATAGTTTATTTTATGGTTCAGTCTTGGTGTTAATAGTAGATATGGGTTTTGACACTGAATAATGACATGTATCTACTGTTACAGTGTCATACAGGATAGTTTTACTGCTCTAAAGATCTTTCATCCTTCCTTTTCCCTAATGCTGGCAACCACTGATATTTTTACTGTCTCCATGGCTTTGACTTTCCTAAATGTTATATAGTTGGAATCATATAGTATGTATCCTTTTCAGATTGGCTTCTTTTACTTAGAAACATGCCTTTAAATTTCCTCCATGGTTTTTCATGGCTTGATAGCTCATTTCTTTTTAGTGCTGAATAATATTCCATTGTCCGGATGTACTACAGTTTATTTATCCATTCATCTCCTGAAGGATATCTTGGTTGCTTTCCAGTTTTGGCAATTATAAATAAAGCTGTTATCAACTTCCATGTGAAGGCTTTTGAATGGACATAAGCTTTCAACTCATTTGGATAAATAACTCATTCGAGTAAATACCAAGGAGTACAATTACTGGATCATATGCTAAGACTATATTTAGTTTTGTAAGAAACTGCCGAACTGTCTTCCAAAGTGGCTGTGCTATTTTGCATTCCCACCAGCAATTATGACACTTTCTGTGGCTCCACATCCTTGTCAGCATTTGGTGTGGTCAGTGTTTTGAATTTTAGCCACCCTAGCAGGTGTATAGTGGTATCTCATTGTTGTTTTAATTTGTAATTTCCTAATGGCACATAACGTTGAGTATCTTTTCATATGATTATTTGCAATCCATATATCTTCTTCTGTGGGGTGTATGTGTAGATCTTCTGCCCATTTTTATTCTTTTATTTAAAAAATTTTAATGTTTATTTATTTTGAGACACAGTGAGCGAGTGAGCAGGGGAGGGGCAGAGAGAGGGAGACAGAATCCGAAGCAGCCGAGGCCTTCCAGCCGGGTTTGGGTCTGGATCCAATCGTATGTCTTCTAGCTCCTAATGTTAGGTTCCCACAAGTTTGAGTGGCTAATGGTGGACATTCAGGCAACAGTGAGAGGGAAAGTAGTTTGGGGCATAGTATATTCCTAAATCATAGCAAATGAGACTCCCCTCAGATTAACTTTGCTGCAGGACTGTCTTCGGACAACTTTTGTACTCCTGTCCTTTCTGTGCAGAGAGAGCACGCAGCGTGGGGTCATTTAGAGTCTGGGCTGACATCTCTGGTTTCCTTGTACGCACAAGAATGGGGGCCCCAGGGAGAGGACCAGGCAGAGGGATCAGTGGCACTTTCCCACGGTCTGACCCACACCCACAGAATCACAGGATGTTATCAGGTCTCCAGCATATTCCTTTGCATAAAGAGCTTGGGCTCATGGGCCCAGGAACCGCAAAGCTTTGCCGTCCTCTTTGTTTTATTCTTTTGGGAAGGCGGCAAATAGGCAGCAGGCCTAGGATCTGCCCCGTGGTGTCTGGGCCGGGGCGGAGCCAAGGGCTTGTGAACGGACCAGGGATAGGTTCACCTTCCCACCACCCAGGGGAGCAGGGCGGGAGGGAACGTGGGGACCGGTTGGGAGGCAAGAGACGGGGAGGAGAGAAGAGTGTATGTTTTTCATGAGATATTTACGAGTTCAAATTTACTGACTTCTGTAATCGATTGTGGTGGGCAGTGATGTTGAGGATGACTGAAAACCCCCTAACATTTACTGAGTAAATACCAAGTGCCAGGGAGGTACTGTTGTAAGTGCTTTAAATAAATTGTCACCTGTAAGCCTCATAACAACCTTACAGAATAGATGGTATTGTTATGTCCAGTTTACAGATGAAGAACTGAGGCACAGAGAAGTGGTGCCCTGTTCCAAGTTGTACAGGTATTAAGCAGCAGATCTGGGATTTGGACCCCAGCAGGCTGGCTCCAGACCGCAATAATATATGGTTGCTCAAGAGTTGGGGGGGAGGGGACTTAGGCATGTTGGCAGAGGGAGACTTGACCCTACAGGTGAGAGAGGAGCCCTTGACATTTCCCACATCTACTTCGCTGCAATAGGTGGTCACCTGCTGCGTGCCCAGGCCAGCTAGAAGCAGTCAGGTCTAGGAAGATAAGGCTCTGATTCGCCTCAGGCTTACAGTCCGTATTTGGGTAGCCATGAGAGAAATAAACGACTTCAGTCAGAGCAAGATAAGGCTTAGCAATGATTGGCGAGGATAAAGTGGAAGCAGGGAGCGGGTGGGGCTGGAGCAGTTAGCTGGAAACCAGTTTCACATTTTCCCAGTTCTTTACCGAATGTTTTCATGTATTTTATACTCTTTAATTCCCACTTCAACCCTGTAAGGATCAATGTCCTCATTTATGCACCCGTGTCTTCATTGTACTAACCCACGCTCTTAGGGTTGTGGCACAATTCATATTATGTAAGTGAAGAAGGGAATTTATTGGCTCAGGGAGCTGAAAAACAACCCATGGATTTTGGCTTCAGGCATGTCTGGATTCAAGGACTCCAAGGATAGCATCATGATTCTCTCTTTCCACCATTCAGCTCTGCCTGCGTTAGTTTCCTTTTCAGGCATCTTGTCACCAAGTGGTGGCAGAAGTAGTATCCAGTAGCTCCGGACTGGTGTCCCTAGTGAAATGAGAGCATCCTTTCCCCAGTTGTTCTAATCAGAATCCTAGGGATGGTTCTGTTAGGCCCCATTGGGTCACATGCTCATCTGGGACCCAATGGGCCATATCTGGGTCACATCCTCCATCCTAGGAATGAGAGAGTGAGGTCAGCCCTATTCAAACCCTGTGGATGGAGAGTGGGGAGGGTTGGTTCCTCTAAAGAAAACTTGAGGTGGTGTTACCAGAAGATGAGGGTAGGGAGGCTGGGAGGGCAGAAACCACAGCTGCCCAAAATCGAGCTGTGGGAGACCATGCATTGAAGGACAGTCAAAGTGAAAGCCTTGCTGAGATATTAAATGGGAGGAGGAGTGAGTGAGTGACTGCGGCTGTGATGTAAGGAACACTTAAGAGCTTTAGGCACTAGGCTTGGGGATCTCTATGATCCACGATCAAAAAAGACCTTTTGTGAACCACTTCAATCAATAGGAGACAGGAAACACAAAGGATTTCAGGCAACAGTCTAGAGCTAGAACTGCATTCCAGAAAAATCCTTTTGGTAGGCAGTGAGGAGGATGGACAGCCAGGGGGCGGGGCAATGAGGTTCAGAGAAGAAGGTGGGGTTTTGGATTGTTCAGAAAGGCGTTTCCCCAGGAGCTTGGGCCTGTTGGAGTGGGGACAGGGGGTCCAAAGACTGTGGGAAGTTCGATCTGGCTCCAGGCGGCTCAGAGGAAAAGATGTTATCTGGGTCTCCAGGGCTGGGTGAGCAACCTTAAACCACCCCCCCCCGACCCCTTGTTTTTAGCTAGAATTTCTCCTTTACTCAGAAAAAAAGCGGCATGACCTTTTTTGAGAAACATTGCCATCTGGTGGTATCTTTCTGCAATGCCAACTTGTGGCCCTATTTCTTTTGCTGCTAAGGTGAGATTTGCTCATTCGTTATTCACGGACTCACTACTTACTGGGTCGCTATGTGCCAGGAACTGTGTGTGGCGCTGGCATTCAGCAGGGAACAAGGACCCTGATTCCGTGGAGCTGACATTCTAGTGGAGGAGGCTGATGACATGTGATTCATCACACGAATGCATTGAGGTCATGACCCCATGAGGTGAGATGTGATGACAGTTCCCTGAGTGTCACATGTGCATGCTCCTTGCTGACTTCGTAGATGCCAGCAATGTGGAAAGAATATTTGTAGAGTGGTATTTGCCTAATTTTCTGCAAAATCTCTCACCGGCTTGGCAGGCAGGGTCAGGGGTCATGGCGGGACTTTGAAGCCAGTGCCTGAAATTGACCTGCAGTCTCCCTGTCAGGTGGTCCAGCCACTCTGTGAGTACTTCCAGTGATATAGAACTCCTTTCTTCTAGAAGCTTCTACTGTAGATTACATGCTCTTGTTTGGACAACTGCAGGGGTCTCCCTGTTTCTGCTCTCCCTGCATGCAGCAGCCAGAGACGTCCTGTTAAAACCTGAAATGTGGGGATGCCTGGGTGGCTTAGTCGGTTAAGCATCCAAGTCTTGATTTCAGCTCAGGTCTTTATCTCGCAGTTTGTGAGTTTGAGCCCCACGTCAGGCTCTGCACTGACCTTGCGGAGCCTGCTTGGGACTCTCTGTCTTTCTCTCTCTCCCCCGCCAAAATAGATAAATAAACATTTAAAAAACCCAGAAAGGTGATCATGTCACCCCTCTGCTCAGAATTTGGTAATGGCTCTTTTTCAGGCTTAGAATAAAATCCAAACTCCATCCAGTAGTCATCAGAGAGCCCTGGAAGCTATCACTATTTCCCTTTCCTCACCTCCTACCACTTTCCGTCAGCTTGTTCTGCACCAGCCTCACTGTACTCCTTGCTGTCCCTCCAGCATCCAACTTTGACCCTGCCCCAGGGCCTTTGCCCTGCCTGTTCCCCCCTGCCCCCCAGATGCCTACACAGTCCCCTCCCTAACCTCCTCAGACATCCTTTGCCATGGGGGCCTTCTGTGACTTCTCCATCTAAAACAGCGTCTTATCACCCCACCGCTCTCCTCTTATTCTGCTTTGTTTGTTGTCAGAGCATCAGTCTCTGAAATTAAATAATATACTGTTTACTGTCTGTTTCCCCGACTGAATGTTGGCTCCTTGAGGTCATGGCTTTCTCTGCTTTGCTCATCTGTGTTCCCAGAGCCCAGACCAGTGCTTAGCACACAGTAGGCCCTAAATAGTTGAATACATGCATCAAGACCCCTGTTGTATTGAGCATCTACAATCTGCTCAGTGCTTCTCTTTTGTCACTGCACCAATCCTGTGAGACTGCAGTTTGAATCCAAGTTTGTCTGACGCCAACGCCTTGCCTCGGCTCAGATATTCCACCCCCTTAAGCCCCACTTGCCTCCCCTGCGAGATGGATTTGACAAGAGTGCAAATACATGTGCAGCCGGGGTCCTGGCAGGTGACAGATGGTACCCCCAGAGCAGCTGAATGGGAGAGAACTCATCTGTGATGCACAGGCTGCCTGAGGGGACAGGGCCAAGAAGGATTCAGAAGAGCACAACATCCTGAGATTGTTGGGAGGATTCCATGAGGTCAGTGTGTGACTTAATCAGTGTCATTATTAAGTGGATGGTGAAAGCAATCAATGATTTTTAGGCGGTCATACTTCATTCCCCGGCTTCGTTTCTTCCTCTGAGCATTTCAATTCTGCTATGAGTCGAGATCTATACAGGGAGTATGTGCTTCCTGAGGTCTGTTTTTGTAACACAGTAACCTCATTCCATCAGTTCACGGATGCACACGTTTGTTTTTTCACATCATCACGTTGCTGAATTGGGATGCGTCTCATAGCTGATGAGTGCTTTTCATGAGGACAGGTGTCATCTTTCTTGTTCACCATTGGACACTGCCTGGCTCATAGCGGACCCTTGACAAATATGTGTGGCATGAGTGAATGAATTCTGACAGTTGTGGCTGCCTTGTGTGTGCACGAGTGTGTGTGTGTGTGTGTGTGTGTGTGTGTGTGTGTGTGTGACTGTTGGCTTGCTGGCACATCTGTAGAAATTCTCTTCCTGGTGAAGTCCTCAGATCCTGTGTTTTGGCTTGATTCTCTTCTCTGCCTAGTTTGGTCGAGTCCTCATCTGGGACTATGGAATTGGATAAAGATGCTGAAGATCCCAGGGGTCCATCATCAGAAAATGCCTACCCACTCAGCCCCCAACCATCGTAGGCACCTAGAATATCTCAAGGACCCTGACACCCAGCACCCTCCTTCTTTTACTGTGACAAGCCATTTCATACATACTCCAATGTAGAGAGAATAATACAACAAACCCTCATGCGAAGCTAAGAAACAAGTCTTGAGGATTGCCACAGCACGTCTGTGTCCCCCACTACCCCACCCGGTCTCTCTCCTTCCTTCTCTCCTCAGAGGTAACTACTATGCTGAATTTGGTATTTACAATTCCCGTGCATATGTATGCATGTGTTTACATACATAAATATATGTATATATGCATATGTATTAATTACACATTAATATATATATATATGTACACACACACACACAAACACACACATATGGTCTATTCTCACGATTCGCAGTAGTTACATTCCATGAAATCACAGCAAACACTGAATTGATAAATACCGAACCGTTGCTCCTAGGGGAAATAAGTATACACATATCTCACAGAGACTATAATCTTAAATCCTAAAACAACTCATTTTGGTAGATTCTAATTCCTTTGTTTTACAAAGGAGGAAGCTGAGGCTCAGGAGTGTCAAGGGGTTGGCCCGAAGCCGCCTCACTACCAGGTGCCAGAGGTGGGATCAGTGGCCGCGGGGTGGGAAGTCCATTGCGCCTCGCACCCCACCTGCAGGCTCCGCCCAAGAAGGCGCATCCGGCCTGTTTGGCCTCAGCCGAGAATGTGGGACTCAAAATTTTTATTGCTCTGCCCATGTCTGTGAATGACTGCAAAAGCACCTTAAAGTATTGATTTGGGGGTTACGAATAAATTTTAGCAAAAGGTGAACTGGCAAATACAGAATCTGGGAATAATGAAGATGCATCATATATATTCTCATATATATGAGTCCTGGATGAATTAACTTTTTAAAGTTTATTTATTTATTTATTTTGAGAGAGTGCGTGTGGGGGTGAGGCAGAGAGGGGGTGGTGGTGGAGAATGAGAATCCCAAGCAGGCTTCGCACCAACAGGATGGAGCCCCATGCGGGGAATCCAGTGAGATCATGACCTGAAATCATGACCTGAGTCATAACCAAGAGTTGGACACTCAACCGACTGAGCCACCCAGGCACCCCACCTGTATGAACTCTTAAATACTATACAGCACTGTCTTGTAGGTAAAACTGTAAATACTAGGGGCTTCTTTCCACTCTGTGATGTTGGTGGTGTAGCTGTGGCTCATTTCACTTCTGCAGAAGAAGCGCTAGTATTTACTGACACACCAGTCACGCTTGCTATGTGCTGGGAGCAAACACTTCATGTTCACCTGGCTGATCCTCAAGGTCACTCTTTCGGATGAATACTGTTCTTATTCTTGTTTTGACAAAGGAAGAAACAGGCACGGAGAGGTGAAATCAGTTGCTGTTAAGAGCTTAGGAAACATTTAATTTTTTAAAAAATGTCTATTTTATCTTTGAGAGAGAGAGAGAAGACAGGGAGGGGCAGAAAGAAGGGGGGGGCAGAGGGTCAGAAGCAGGCTCTGTGCTGACAGCAGAGAGCCCGATGTGCGGCTCGAACTCTTAAACGGTGAGATCCTATCCTAAAGCCTGTCAGTAGCTTAACCGACGGAACCACCCAGGCGCCCCAGGAAACATTTACTGAAGGAATGAGTGATGGAGACAGCCCCGTGGTCACGAGCAGGATGATGGGCAAATAAGACATGGAATTCTAAGCTCGCTTGGACCTATAAACGGTTGTCATAGAGAAATTTTCAAGGAAGGCACGGACTCAGGTTTGCAAGAGTTCTAGGCCCTGTGCGGTATTCTGGGGGGTTTGGCGTGTGGGGAAGACGAAGACCTGGCCCGTGGCCAGCCACATTCCACCCAAGTTACCCTTGGAGACCCCGCCTTCTCTTCCAGGGGTCCCATGCGCTGTGGCAGAGCGGAGTGGCTGGCGTGGCTGTGATCTCCCACTGCGTCCGCCAAGGGCATGTCCTACGGGAGCCGAGGAAAGGGGGTGCCCACCCCCTGCTCGAAGAGCCTGCGGGCTGTGTGGATTGCCAGAGCCGCCAGGAGGCGGGGTGCTCACAGTGTCTAAGTGCCCGGGGTGGAGGTGGGGGGCGGCTGTCGGTGGGAACGGCCTGGCTGCACTGGAGGGCCTTTCACGGGTTCCTGCGTGGGGTCCGAGGTTAGGACTTTTGTCTTCCTTGACCCTGATTTGCCCTCCTCACCTTGTGAATGGGGTAAGGAGCTCTGACTTCCTCTGGGCATCTGGGTGCCAAGCACTTTGCCACATTATTGACTCTATGAGGTCAGTGTTACTGTTCTCGTTTTACTGAAGGGAAGCCAAGACTCAGAGACGCGCAGAACTCTCCCAAGGTGCACGGCTCATTCTCTAACATCTTATTTAGCTTTCACCATAACTCTATGAATAGGTACTGATATCATCCCATTTTGCTGATGAGGAGATTGAGGCTCGGAGAGGAGTAGTAACTTGACCAACCACTCAGCTGTAAGAGGAAGAGTTTCTCCGCACTCTTCTCACTGGTGCACCAAAAAAGAGGCACAATGGGTGTTGGAAGAGAGGAGGAAAGGCAAGTTGTTATTACGTATGTTATGGCAAAGATCAAACCTAGTCTCTACAGCAGCAGCAGGAAGAGAGGCCTGGGGTGCCCCGGTGTGGCCCTCGCCTAGGTCGCAAGCATCATTAGTTCAACGCCGAATCACTCAGGGAACGGGGAGAGGTGGGGATGCCTTTGGTTTTTCAGTTTTCCTGAGGAATCTCCATTCTCTACGGACCAACTCCCTGTTCACCTCCTCTTTGCTCTCCGTCTGTTCTAGGAAGAAAGAAACTTGGAAGTTGGCCCAACAAAATACTTTCATTAATTCATTTATCCATCCATCCCCCTGTACCTCCTTTCTTCCATTCTTCCATCATCCTATCCATTCATTCATCCGCTCATCTGTCTACCTTTCCATCCGTTGGTTTCTCTTCTCTCATCCCATTCATCTCTCCATCCACCCTTCTTTCCATTCATCAGCTCTTCTGCCACTCATCCATCCTCCCCATTTATCTATCCATCAGCCATCCCTTCTTCCCTTCTTTCTTCCATCATTTCGGCTAGCCAGCCTTCCGTTCACTCAGCTGTGCGCTTTTATCTACTCTTTTTTACTCACGTATTCATTCATCAAAATCATTCATGGGAAAAACTTCCATTGAGACCCCCTCTGCAGCCCACTGTGCTAGGCCCTGAGTCACAGAGCTCAGTCGGACCCTGCCTCCGGCATTGCCTGAAGGGTACATTACACGATCCCACGGTCTGCTCTGAGCTGCCACAGAAATAGCTCGAACACCTGCAGTACTTGACCGTGTTTCCTCCCTGTGGCGTCATAGTCTGGGGGTGCTGGGCTACCTAACTCTCTTTTCTCCTTGGCCCACAGTCCCTGCTCTGATAGCCACAGGTGGCTACCGGAAGGAGCGGAAAAAGCAAGGTGTCCCCAAGGAACAAGAGACACTAGGGTAAGTTAATGCGAATGAACCCAAAGTCAAAGTAAAATTTCCCAACGCTTTTCCTTGGAGTAAACTTCCATCCTGTCTCTCTCTCTTACTTTGATAGCATCAATAGCTCCCCATTTCTTGTCCTGGTTCATTTGTAAGCTCCTTAACATCGATTTTGAAGTCTTTAATAATGGGTCTCCATTCAACTTCATTCATTCACTCATTCATTCATTCACTCAGTGTTTATTAAGTGCCCATTATATGGTACTTGGAGCTGTAACTAGGAACCAAAAAGGATAGAACTATTCACAGGGCACTCACTGGACGAGGGCAAGAATTCTCCAAATGAACCACCAAAAGGGGAAGAAGCAGTGTGTTGGGAAAACAAATGTTCCGATTTGCACAGGCTTTTGGTAAAGGGCAGATTCCTGAGGGCCTTCGGGGGCAGCTCGGAGCAGAAGGGGCTGTGGGCAGCTCTGGCTTGTCCTGGAAAACAGTCTACGCCTCAGGCCTCCCAGAGGCTGTGGCCACCAGGGGGCAGCAGCCCCACACAGAGTCTCCCCTGAGTCCCCCGCAGGCTGCGACTCTTCCCGCAGGATGGGGGGAGGGAGAGGCACTTACCGCTAATTGTAGAAAAAGTTGGGTAGAAATAAAATTGTAATTGGCTCTTATTTCAGATACTCCAGAATGAGGAACCGCCCTTTTAAATAATTCCCACGATACCTCTTTTCTATAAAATAGGTTCTTTTATAAAGCTCAGTGGCGTGCTGAAAAGTGTCAGTTTGGGCTTTTTTGGGTTTAGGTGGTTCCATTTTAGGCACCAACACTGAGTTGCTGTGCGGCTCCAGGCACGTTCTCTCTCTGATGCTCAGTTTCCTAATCTGTAAAGTGGGGCAACACTGAAATGATTCATTCAGCAAATTTTTATGGAGCCGGATACTATTCTAGGAGTCGGGCACAACTGTGAGCAGAATAAACAGGAGTTCTGCCCTTGCGGCACTGGCATTAGAGCGGGGACGCAGATGAGAGAAAAGCCACAGTCTTTTGGATGTGATGCTTGAAGAGGCTTGATACACGGAAACCCTCAGTGACGTTACTTTTAAAGAGTAGAGCCAGTCTTTTGTTTTATGCAACCTGTTGATGAATATTGGGTGGGCTGCCCAAAAGGTCTCTATTCTCAGGGAGAAGTTGTACCAACCTGGGTTTACATAAGGTGAGGTACCCAGTAGGTGCTCCATAAGTGCGCACAGGTGTTTGGGGGTGGTGTCTCCCTGTGTGGCTGCAGACACCGTGTTCAGTTCCAGCTGGGGCCCATTCCAGGGAGCTGCCCGCAGGTGAGGGCACCCCATGCCCAGTGGACAAGGTACCTGACCCAGGGCCACATGGCCCAGGATGCCATGAGCCGATGCTGCTACGGGGATGGCGGTGGGGCGAGGGGGTAAGCAGCGGAGCTTGGGCTTAGGCAAGTGTGATTGTAGAGTCGGGGCTTCTCTGCTGCCTGGGAGACAAGGGTGCTGTAGGAGTGAGATGCTGATTCCTGGCTGGGGTGGGGCCCATGAGGGTCCTGGTCCCAGTGTCCTAGAAGGAGCAGCTCCTGCCTCTTCCAGCTGTGTGACCTGGGGCAATCTCATGACCTCTCTGAACTCCAATTTCTTCATCTGAAAATGCAGCTAATAAGAGGGTCTCCTCATGGGACAATGGTAAAGGTTAAATGAAATTGTGCAAATTGAAGAGATAGCATAGTTGCTGGCATCCAGGAAGCATCCAAGGAAAGGGAGATGGTATTATTATTGAATCTTCACAATTTCCTTAAATGCCAGCTTTGGCTACCCTCATTTTATAGATGAGGAAACCAAGGCTCAGAGAGGCAGTGTGACTTTGTCAAGATCACACAGCAGGATTTGACCCAAATTTGGCTATTGTCAGCCTCTTACACTGCCTCCCACAAAGGCAGATGCCTTAGAAAGCACTTAGTATACTAATTATATTAGTAGCTAATATTTACTGAGTGCTTACTATGTGTTGAGCACTATTCTAAGCTCTTTTTTTTAAATTCATTTATTTAATAAATATTTGTTGAGCACTTACTATTGAGCATGCCAGGCAATATTTTGGGCACTGGGGAGATGCAATGAACAAGCAGATGTGGTCCTTTCTCTTACAGAAACAACATTCTGCTGTGTGGAGACAGACATTAGGCAAGTAAATCTGTAATTTGTCAGATGCGCAATAAGCATTAGGGAAAGAAAGCAAAATCGGGGGAAACTTTGTCATTTTTTATGGAAAGTGACACTAAGGAGGTGACATTTGAACAGAAATCTGAAGGAAATGAAGACATGGCCGTGTGGATATCTGGGGGAAGGGCATTCCAGACAGAAGGAACAGCAAGTGCAAAGGCCCTGAGGTGGGAGTGTGCCACCATTGTGACCAGAGTGGAGTGAAAACCAGGAAGAATATGGAAGGAAGTGGGGGACACATGAACACACATGATGCCGCTGAAACATTCCAAGGACGCCAAGTGGATACTTTCAGGACTCCCTCTTTCCAGATGGGGAGATGGAGGTGCAGAGAGGTGCCCAGGGTCACACTCCTAGCAAGTGGCAGAAACAGGATTTGAACCTGAACTGATCAGACCCCCGAGCCAAGCTCTAGAGACTGGTACTGTCTCCCACTAACAGTGCTTTCCTGGTGCGGGGGTTATTATACGAGAGCTCTCTTCTGGGGTCTGACCAGGGGGTTATTCTCACACTTGCAAGGGTATTAATTTCCTTCCTGTTCAAATTGAGCAGCCCTGCTCGCTGCAGCCCCAGAACAGGGAACGCCGATGCCGGATGGCGTGGTAGGGACGGATATATCTGAACAAGAGGCATTGTCTGGGTTTAAATGCTGTCTTTGGCTCTTACTAGCTGTGTGGCTCCGGGCAAGCCCTCCTCCTGACCCTGACCGTCTCCACCTCTCAGGCTGTTCGGAGAATCTGGAGGCCTCTGCACAGCACCTGGCCCCTCGGAGATGCTTTGTAGTGGAAGCTGCTATCATTACATCTAACTTACAAAAATAGGTATAATAATACGTACTTTGTGAAAATGAGAAGGAATGGGTGTGATGACCCTGGCATACAGTAGGTATCCAATAAATAAATGGCAGTCATTATGGTTACATTCTAGGGAGTCTCTATCTGCCCATCTGTCTCCAGCTTCTCTCCCACTTACCGGTCTCAGACTGGAGATTTTGCCATTACAGATTTCTTCTTTGGGTTAGACGCTCAAAAATTAGAGCCTCAGTTTATCCATCCATCTTTATAAGCCTTTCTAGCCCTAAAACTCTAGTCTCCAGTTTCTCTTTCGGATGCAAATGCTCCAGGATGAGGAACATGGCGCTTTGCTGAGGCTAAGATGGGGGTCACAGAAAGCCCTGCCCCCACCCCACCCCCACCCCCAGGGGCCAGGCTCACGGAACAGGTGATGGAAGGTCTGATCGGGACATGAGCTCACCAGGCAGGATTGGGCAGGAGGGGGATCAAAGCGAGGATAGAGACAAGCTGTCAGCCAGATTCTTTCCGTGGGCAGCTGGCGAGGGCGGGCATGCAAAGGGCACGGGCCTGGGGAGGGATTAGCCTGTCAGTTGGGGATTTCAGGAGGGCTTATGTAGCCTGAGAAGTGTCTGTGAGTTTGGGACAAGCAGAAGGAACACCCACAATAGCCGTGCACCTACTGTGTGCTGGGTGCCAAGTAGGTGCTTTACAAGTGAGTACTCATTCAGAGCTCACGAGCCCTTTTGAGACAAGGGGCATTGACTCCATTTTATGTAATGAGGATGACACAAAGAACGGTACTGTCATTTGTGAAGTGAAGTCCCTCTTGTGTGTCAAGCACTGTGCTTAGAAGCCTAGGACAGTGCCTGGCACATAATAGGCACCCAATCGGTGTTTGCTATTATTGTTAGTTTTTATTTTGCATTTTTTAGAGATTTGAATTATACCTACAGAGAATTGGCTGAAACATAGATGAACAGCTTATCAACATGTTTGGGGCACCTGGGTGGCTCAGTTGGTTGAGTGTCCGACTTCGGCTCGGGTCATGATCCGGAGGTCTGTGGGTTCGAGCCCCGTGTCGGGCTCTGTGCTGACAGCTCGGAGCCTGGAGCCTGCTTCCGATTCTGTGTCTCCCTCTCTCTCTGCCCCTCCCCTGCTCACCCTCTGTCTCTCTGTCTCTCAAAAATAAACATTAAAAACATTTTTAAAAACTTGCCTTTATACAATACAGCCATCAACTACGAATTTACATTTTCTCACAGTGGAAGGGGCTCACCAAGGCAGAGGCCCCAGGAGCCCAGGAGAGTCCCAAGGCCCCTGACCCAGCCCCGTGTCGGGCAGGGACCAGCTGCTTCAGGGGCAAAAGCAGCTGGCCGCCGCCGCCGGGGCTGAGGGGCCTGGGAGAGGCTCGGGCAGCTCCGGGACCGCTCCTGCCCTGAGGTCCACAGCCTCGTCTTCATCTAGCGCCCGGGGCCTCCTACCTATCTAGATCCCCTCTTTCCAGAGCCTCCCTGGCTGGCAGGAAGGCCCCCAGGGCTTGGGATCCCGCAGGGTAAGGCAGTGCGGGGAGAAGTGGGCAAAGAGGCGATTGGAGGAGCAGCCTGTCCTGCTGACCCTGAAAACGGCTCTGTGCTCTCCTCCTCCGTGCTGGCTGAGTCATAGCCTCCCTGACATCTCCCGCCCATCCAGGGCTGCCTGGATTTCATCTCTGAAACACGCGCATGGGACTTTTACCCTATTCTCCTGGCCTGTAGACGTACCTTTTTATGTTTTTACTCTCCACCCTTACTTTTTTTTTTAAGATTTTATTTTTAAGCAATCTCTATGCCCAACATGGGACTCGAACTCCCAACCCTGAGATGAAGAGCTACATGCTCCTCTGAATGAGCCAGCCAGGTGCCCTCACCCCTACCTCTCTCTCTCTCTCTCTCTTTTTACTTAAATAGATTTGTTTTAAAAGGAAGCTTACACTTAAATACATGTGTTTGAAGAGGCAGTGTTTTGTCATTAGAAATAAAAATAAACAACATAGCCAACTTTTATTAAGTACATACAGTGTATCAAACACTGTCCTGACTCTTTAAACATGTTGTCTCACTGGATCCTGAGTGAGGCGCAATTATTATCCCCATTTTACGTGTACAGGTATTGAGGCACAGAGAGGTTGAGCCTCTTGTCCGAGGTCACACAGTTAGGGGCAGAGCCGGGGACTTGAACCCAAGAGCAACATCTCCTGCTAAGATTCCCTGCACTAGTGATGCATCTGCTCCCGGAGGGCAAGCTTGTTGTCTTGTTCCCTGCTGTGTCCCCTGTGTTTAGACCATGTAATAATGCTCAGTACACATTTGTTGAATGAATGAATGAATGAATGAGTAGATGGATGATCATATGCCATACTTTCAAGGCAATCCGAAAAATAAATACAATGGAAACCAAACAAGTCTGGGTAGGTATTTCCTGCCCAAGGAGCCAAGCGTGAAGTCTGCTCTCTTCTCATTCAAACAAGAAATTAGCATGTGTCTCAAAGGTAGTATGGGCATCACTCGTGTCTAATGGAGACTTGTTCTTTGACAAATGGAAAGAATTATACAAGGGATTTGAAAGAGAGACTGATTTCTCCCTTTCCGAGTCAACTGTTATTAATATACTTTAAAACACCTTTACTGAGATAAAATTCACATACCATACCATTTACTCATTTAAAGCGGACCATTCCGTATATTCATCAGGTATATTCTGTATATTCATACAGATTGTGTAAACATCCCATGGTCTAATTTTAGAACATTTTTTGGTCCCCCCGCTCCTCAAAGGAATCTCATATCAGGAGTCATTACTCCCCCCCACTCATCAGATCTCTCCAGTTCTTAGCAACTACGAATCTACTTTTTGTTTCAAGAATTTGCCTATTCTAGACATTTCATGTGAATAGAATCATATAAACGGCCTTTCGTGTCTGGATTTCTGTCACCTATCGGCATGGTTTCAAGGTTCACCCCTCTCGGAGCACGTAGCTGGACAAGAATCAGTTCTTCCATGCCCCGTGCTGGGTTCGTGTAAAATCATCTCAACAACCACAACCAACAATCCACGGAGAGTGGATTGCTCCCCACTGCTTCTCTCCGCTCGCTCGGCGCTGGCCCTGCTTTCCCTGCCTGAGGACCCAGGAGCTCCAGGGATGGAGCTGGGGGAGGGGTGTAACTTTCAGCTGTCCTTGGGGCTGGGCAGGAACTGGCCCACATGTTGCTCCTACTCAGTCCTCCTTCCTAAATCAGGACCCTGGGCACTCCTGGGAATCACTGTCTGTTCCCCTCTCTGGGAGTGCGAATGAGTCACTGGGCAAGCATTGGCGCAACACCTGCGTGTGCCAGTCTGGGGCGGGAGCTGGGGCAGTGGAGGGGAGAGAGGTCCAGACTAGCCAGGAGGAGAGGGAGGGCATGGCTTGACTCGCATCCACGCCAGGCTCCTTGGGAACAGGATTTCCCTGCCTGTGTGTGTGTGTGTGTGTGTGTGTGTGTGTGTGTGTGTGTGTCGAGGTCCTTTTGTATGTGTTTAGCTGCCGTCTTCCCAAGCCAACCATAAGTGCCTGAATTGCCCCAACTCTGAAGTATGTACTTTTTTGGAGCCCCTCACAAGCTACCACTCTCCCAGCCCCCAAAGACTGATGCCTGTTCTAATCCCCTCCAGGGCCCTGTAAGTCAGGTGATCTTTTCCCCATTTCCAGAAGAGGAAACTGAGGCTCAGGAAAGCCAAGTGACCAGGTCTCATCAGAACCAGCTCTCATACGGGGCGCCTGGGTGGCTTAGTCGGTTAAGCGTCCGACTTTCACTTAGGTCATGATCTCGTGGTTCGTGGGTTCGAGCCCCGCGTCGGGCTCTGTGCTGACTGCCAGCTCAGAGCCTGGAGCCTGTTTCAGTCTGTGACTCTCTCTCTCTCTGGCCCTCCCCTGTTCACGCTGTCTCTCTCTCTCTCTCCTAGAAATAAATAAAAAAAAACATTAAAAAAAAAAAAAAAAGAACCAGCTCTCATGGTTAGGAGATGCTGGAGCAGGACTCGAGCCCGTGCCCCTGACCGAACAGGACGGCAGGAGCGGCAGTGATGAGTGGCTGGGCTGCAGGTACCCGGCAGGCAGAGCCATCTCCTGGGTGTCGTGAAATGAGGCCTTTACCTTGGGTTCTCCCTCTGGGGAGTGTCGCTAGAGCTTGTGCAGAGCTGAAGACCTGCTGGGGAGGGAGAGGTCGCTCCATGCAGCCAATACTTAAAGTAAAAAAGATCAGAAATGTGTTGGAGGCAGGAAGCAAGCAGTGTGGCATCCCGGAACCGTGCACCACACCTAAGGACTTCACGTCAAAGGCCTTTGGGGGATGAGTGGCCGAACTCAACCAACTTCAGGGAAAAAAAAAAAAAAGGAAGGTTATTGACTCATTCAATTAAAATACCCAGCATAGGTCTGCCTTCAGGTTTGGCTGGATCTAGGGTTTTAAAGGTTGGAGCTCATCATATCCTTTTCCTTTGGCCTTGCTTGCCTCTGTGTTGGCTTTACTCTTAGGCAGGCATCTTGTGGTGGCATCGATGGCTTCCAGGAGCTCTAGACTTTCTTCCTCCCCATCCAGCATCACCAAGAAGAGTGCTTCTCCTTCCCAATAGCTTTATTCTTAGCTAAATGCTGGGGTCGCTACTCACCTGTCTCGCTCATCTCACCTATTTACCCCTGGACGAATCAGGTAGTAAGTAGGGAATGGAGCTCTCGGACCGGCTGGGACTGCACCAGGCACGCACCCCTGGAGATAGGGGAGGGGTCACTCCTTCTTGAACCATTGAGACCAAAAATGGGGAAGGGGCAGGTCCCTCAAGGAAAACACAAGGTGCTGGTATCAGCAGAGGCAGGAACGGGCGCCAGGCAGGTTGCAAGATAACAGATATCTTCCTCCTGGCAAGTGGAGGGGCTGTTACCAAGCTGTCTGTCTTTGCCACCAACTTCCTGTGTGGCCTGGAGCAAGCCCTTTCTCCTTTCTGAGCCTCAGTTTCCCCGTCTGTATGTGATTATCTTCACGGATTCATCCAGCTCTGAGCTTTTTGAGGCCAATAGGCTTCACTTAGCCAGTGGCCCTGCCTCCTAGCTTAACAAACTCAAGCTGCGGCTTAGGAACGCATGGCCTTCACAAACCCTGAGATTGAACTTGGGATGGGACACCCAGCCTCCTGTTACTGCCCATCCCGGCAGGGTACAGCCTGTAATGGTGGGAGGGAAGGGCTCCAAGGAGGTTTCTTTGCACATCTCCAGTGTTCTCCATCTATAATTGGCTCCGAATGAAATGATCTCATCTCCAAACACTGAGAAAGAAGGGCGGTTTGGGGGGGGGGGGGCAGCTCTCTGGCAGCATCTGACATAATTTGTGACTAACCCGCTTCTCTCCGGAAAGAGAGATGGTCTGCTCGCTCGAAGGAGATGTAGAAGTCTGAAAAAATGCCTTTGTAATCCATTGAGGAGCTTCCAGCTTTTTGGGCTTTTGAGAGAGGCCCGAGGTGTCTCTTCACTGCATCTAAACCAGGTAGCTTCTGACTGTTGCTCCCAAGTCAACTTGGCCGCCTGTCACATCAGCCGCTGGCCAGGGAGGAGGGGAGCGTGGCCAGTCCATCAGGCAATTTGTCTTGCATGGATTCTTGATGGGGTTTTGTGGCCAGCTGAAACTCGTTTAAATGCCCATACATTAATTTTGAAAGATGGGCTCCTAATCAACTTTGAAAAAGCTTGCCACAGCACCATCTGTTTGGCGTTTGTCACCATTACATTACATAAGAGGAAAGACATTTTTAAAGAATGCGGCTGCATTTAGTAATTGGATCGCCGGAGAGGAGCCAAGCCGGGGCGGATGGGACCGTGATTCAGAAATGCCACAGGCCCTCCTCCCAGGTGCGGACGCCTCCCCAGACTCCACTCGGTTTTGTCAGAGACCTGCGTGTAGCCCAGCTTCGGGGGGACAGGCCCGAGACGGTTTCTTTCCTTCTCCTCTCTCTCTCCCTCTCTTACTCTTCTCTTTGCTCTCGTTCATTCTCCCTCACCTGCCACCTCAGATCAGTTCCAATCTCAGATCAGTTCCAATATCAGCAAAACCAAATGACTTCACTTCCCCAAGCCCCGATTTCCTCATCTGGAAAATGGGAATAATAATATGGTGTTGCTGTGTGGGTTAAATGCATTAATACATCCAGGTTCATGCCTTGGGCCTACCCTCTTAGAGCTATAAACATCATTTTGAGGGAAAGATCTTCTGTTCCTTAAGTGGGCCAAGTCACCCCCACCTCAGGGCCTTTGCACATGCTCTTTCCCTATATCTTTGCATGGCTGTCTTCTCATTCTAGTCTGGCTCAGATGTCGTCTTCTCAAAGAGGCCGTCCCCAACCACCGGAAGTAAAGTCCTACACATTCACCCATGTTATTTTCTTCCTAGAACTTGTTTTCTGTCTCCCAGAGGACCTGATCTGTCTTGGTCACTGCTGTATCCCCAGCACCTAGACTATTGCCTGGTGCGTGGTAGGTGCTCAATAACTATTTGTTGAATAAGTGGCTAACCTCATGAACTCTTCATGACGTCCTATAAAGCAGGGGCAGGGGGGGAAACGACTGCTCAGGGTCACATAGCCAGGAAAGGGCAGGAAGGGAGATGGGGGATCCAGGTGCCCTGCTTGCAAGCTTCCTGTGGCCCCAGGTGGGAACAGGATAGCCATATGGACCTATGAGCCCACCCACCACCTAGAAGGGTTCAAGCCGGGAGTAAGGCCCAGGGAGCAGCCTCTGAGAGGTAAGAGTGGGCCAGCCAGGCAGCTAGGAGGCAAGACTGTTTACAGGAGCTGGGGCCGTCTCCATGACAACTGGACAGCCTGCAGCTTCCTGCATCCCCAGGGAGGAGGTTTACACTTGGCCGGGACATAGTCCGGACAATGGGGACCCTAAACACCCAGTACGGGGGAAGGAGGTCTTGTTTCTGAGAGTCGCCTAAAGGCTGGAAGGGCCTGGTGATACTACGTAAGTTTGTGTGTGCGTGCATGTGAATATGTGTGTGTGTGTGTGTGTGTGCGTGCGTGCATGCGTGCATGTGTCTGTATGTGTGCATGTGTGTGTGCATGTGTGGATGCCTGTATGTGCGCGCGTGTGTGTGCGCGCGCATGCCTGTGTGCGCATGTGTGTTCGCGCATGCCTGCGCGTGCGTGTGGATGCCTGTGTGTGCACACCTGTGCGTTCGTGCGTGCATATGCGTGCCTGTGTGTGTGTCTGTGTGTGGATGCCTGTGTGTGTGTAGGGGAGAGTCTGGGCTGTGTGCAGCCAACCCGCCTGGATTTGAATCCTGGCTTTGCCACGTCTGCACTGTGACACCTTGTGCAAGTGAATTAACCTCGTGGTGCCTTAATTCCCTTCAGCGTAAAGTGAGCAGAGACAGTAGTGTGTTATAGGGTCGTTGGGAGACTTCAATGAGAGAATACTCTTACAGGCCTTAGAATGCACCCGGCGTTGTTACTGAGTTCTGGAAAACAACTTACATCTGACTTGGGGTTGCCTTCCTGCAGCGGTAGTGGGGGATGTGGTCTCAGTCCTTCTCAGGCACCTCTGCTGCCCTGGCTTTTTGCATTCACTTAACAAACATTTATTGAGCAGCCACTACGTGCCAGGCAGTGTTCTAGAGGCTGGAAACAAAGCAGACAAAAATCTCTGCTTGCGTAGAGCTGACGTTTTTGTAGAATAGATAGACATTAAATATGATAAAAGGGAAACATACTATGTTAGATGATTTTAAGTGTTAGGGAGAAAAATAAAGCAAGGTTGGGGGATGTGGACTGTGAAGCGGAGGCTACAATTTCAGACAGTGGCAGCATGTGAGGGTGCCAGAGCTTCAATAAGAAAGGGACTTTGGGCACAAGTTAAAGAAGGTGAAAAAGGGAGCTGTGTGGCTAACTGGGGCAAGAGCACTCTAGGCAAAGGGAACAGCAAGTGCAAAGGCCCTGGGGCAGGAAGTGAGCATGTTTGAGGTTGTGTAGTATAGTTGTATCTCTTGGCATATCTGCATGTGCTGTTAGATGGCACACATTTCCTGGTATATGGGTGGTCATGGGTGAAGGTGTTTGTACATGTTTGTTCATGCACAGGCCTGCGGTGTTCAGCCACAGAGGATGCCTGGACGTCCCAATGGATTGAACATCCTGGAGATGTGCTACACAGCGGCCCTGTGCTTATTTATGAGTAAATATTATAAAAACGTGTCTGTAAAAATGTCTCTGTGCATGTGTCTAGATATTTGGATATAAGTGATATGTAAATGTGTGTATATGGACACATCTTTATTTCAAATGTTAATCTTTGGTTTTTCATGAGTTTTTGCATTAATGTTGATTTAAAAAATAGGATTCATCTCGATTACAGAGTTTTTTCGGTGCCCCCTTACATTTCATGCCATGGCAAGTGCCTCAGTCTCCTCCCCTAGTCCTGGCCGTACTCTGCCCCAGGGATGGAAGATGAATGTGGGGGAGGCCTGGCTGAGGCAAGGGAAGCCTTTCCTTCCAGGTTCTTCCAGTGTCTGTGCTCAATCAGAATCCAAACCCAGTCTGAGCACTTCTTGTTCCTTGCAGATAAGATCTACTGAGTACTGACTACATGCCTGGCAGGGACTTGCATACATTATTTCGTTTTATTCTTACAACCAGCTTCTGGTGTCGATATTTGTTCATTTGATTGAACGTATATTTATTTATGGCCTACTATGTGCCAGGAGTACATCTCGGATCCTGCTGGTCCAGCTTTGATGCCTTATTTTTCTGGTAACAGCACCCCAGTTTTTCTTTAGGGAACCTCATCTCTCCCCCTCACAGTCCAAGTGGATCAACCTGGGCTTTCTGTACCCCTCCCCCAGCTCCAGGGGTCGGCATGCGACTCGGGTGGCCCAATCAGCATAGTCCATCCCTCCAGCTACAGAGATTGAGAGATTGATTATGGGATGCGTATATTACCCACGTTGTTCCAGAGTGAATTCTGGCTCTTTTGCTGCCTTTTTTTGGAAAAAAGAGCTCTCTTTCAACTAAGAGTTGTAGCTATACGAATGATATAACCCTGGAGCTCCTAGTGAGGGTCCACTACATGGAGAGAGATAAAAAACTGAGCACTTACAACATTTTTAGAGCCCTTAGATCCAGCCGTACCTGAAGCCATTACCCTAAGTCTTTCCAGTTCTAAGAGTTTACTTAAAAAACTTCTTTAAATTAAGCCAGTTTGAGGGGCGCCAGGGTGGCTTAGCCGGTTGAGCGTCCGACTTTCGCTCAGGTCATGATCTCGCGGTTCGTGGGATCGAGCCCCGCGTCGGGCTCTCTGCTGACTGCCAGCTCAGAGCCTGGAGCCTGTTTCAGAGTCTGTGACTCCCTCTCTCTCTGACCCTCCCCTGCTCACGCTGTCTCTCTCTCCTAGAAATAAATAAAAATTTAAAAAAATTAAGCCATTTTGAGAGGGCATCTGAAATCCTGTGCTTGGTATCTTTATACATTATCTCCTTTAATTCAGGGATGAACTCTGTGAAAAAGGCGCTATGATTATAAAGAAACTGAGCCTCGGCGGGGTAAGTGGCCAGTCCAGGGTCACACAGCAGGTCAGTAGGGGGAGCTTGGACTTATACCCAGGTCCTTCTGACTCCCGAGACTTTCTTCCATTCCACATTGTCTGCGCTCTGGACAAGAGGGTATGGGGGTAATAGACAAAAGAACTGAGTCTTAAATTAGCCACCATTTTGCTTGTGACCTTGATGAAGTAATGTCTTCAATATGAGCCACAGTTTCCCCATTTGTAAAATGGGGAAAATAGTGGTGGCTGTCCTATTAGGCTGCCGTGAGGGTTAAATGTGATATAACCAATGTGAGTGAAGTGCTTAGAATGGCTGGGCATGAAGCAGTGAGCATGAGCAATATATTATGGCTCTTTTTCTGTGGGAAGGAAGTGGGTCTGGGGGTTTCACCCTGTGCCCACAGCCAACGTGCTCTCTGCCGTCCTGCTGGGCACAGGCCCCCAGCGGCCTTCCAGGGGCGCCTTCCTCCATCTCCTGCCAGATGTGCTGACCTGGCCACTTACCCGGGAAGTAGGCACTTAACGAGCCACTTCCCCAGCTTCTCTTTTAATTTTCGTTACATAAATTTCACATTTCCTGGAATAGAGATCTTGAACGGCTGGACTCATTTGGAAATCGAGTCTGCAAAGGACCTCATTTATATTAATGGGGCCTCGAGTCTGGCTTGTAGGGAGGATGGATGGTAGGGAGTCCTGGGCTGAGCTGCTCCAGGCTGAGCCCAGACTCTCCCTTGGACAAGTAGATGCCTATAGATTTAGGCGGGGACCATTCTTGTTCTGTGGGAGGCTCCTGGAGGCAAGAACTGTGTTGCTGCCTGGCTTAGCTCCCCCAGTGGCTGCCCACTGTGCAGAGTAACCCTGCTTGACAAAGTGCCATGTGATGGGCCCCAGGTGACCTCTCCCATGTCCTACCTACCCCTCTTCTCATACATCCCTCTCCAGCCAAGCTGACCTCCTGAGACTATCCCTGCCTCAGGGCCTTTGCACATGCTGTGCCCTCTGCCTAAAACATCGTTCTCCCAGCTCTCCGTGTGGGTGGCTCTTTTCTGCCAATCAGATCTTGTCTCATGATCACCACCTCTTGGGAGGTCTTCCCTGATTGCTCATCTAGAGTAACACCTCTCAGTCGTCCTGTATCTTACAGCTTACAATCTGGTGCAGAGAGGGACAAGCCACAGTACCAAATACACATTACTGACTATGACAAGGACTTTACAAGACAGAACACAATCAGTCCTCACCAAAGCCCTTGGAACTAGCTGTTTCTTGTACCAGTTCATGTAGTGCAGAGAGGTTGAAAGTACTTGCCCAAGGTTACACAGCCGGAAAGTAGAGGAGCCGGGATTTGAACCCAGGCCATCTTGCTCCCACATTTGCTGGCATAACCAGCTCACTGAAGTCACAGGAAGTGACAGCCTCCTGCCATAAGGGCTGCAATGATGTAGGCTCAGGAGGCCGTGGGAGGCCAGGAAAAAAACCACCTGATCCTGCCTCTGAAGGATCAACAAAACTCCCTAGAAGATGTGGTGCCTTAGCTGTTGTCTAGAATTTATTTATTTTTACGTTTGCATTATAGCTTAAGAATTTTCAATATCTCCACACTGTCCACAGTTAGATTTTTAAGTAATGCATATTATTCCAAGGAGAGACAGTGCTATTCATCATTCTGGGGCATTTGTGTGCTTGCAATTTTGATGTTCTTCCAGATGCTGCAAGGTTCGACTTCCTGAACTTATTGAGGTAATGGAGGCCCTAAGAGCTTGGGCTCCAGACCTGGGTTCAGCTCCAGCTCTTCCCTTGGCTCCCGGGATTCTACCTGCCTGGGAAAAGGAGCATCTCCAAAGTCGCTGAGGTGGTTCGATCATCGATAACTAGAAGGCTCTGTCCGCCGCCACTGCCTATGCTGTGGTGCGGGTGAGACCCAGGCTCCCCAGACCCAGGAGGGGCTGAGGTGACCTTCTCTCCTGCTTAGCAGGTCCTTAGAAATTAGGCTAGTTTGAGAAAATAAAGAAATGTGGCATCTCAATGAGAACTTGTAAGAGTAGTTGCTTCTGGAGAGGGAAACTGGGTGGGGGAATGAATGGGGGGTAAGGGAGATCCTCCTTGCTTTACCCTTTCATACCTTTCCAGTTGGACCTCTTGAAATTATTACCTGGTAAATAAGTAAACATTTAAAAAATTAAAAAGAAGGGACTGTATTATTTTCACATATCTCTGTGGATTAAGTTTCATTTAAGTTTGTGTTCATTTCCTTTTTTTTTTTTAAGTTTTTTTTTTATTTATTTCTAGAGAGAGAGAGAGAGCGTGAGCAGGGGAGGGTCAGAGAGAGAGGGAGTCACAGACTCTGAAACAGGCTCCAGGCTCTGAGCTGGCAGTCAGCACAGAGCCTGACGCGGGGCTCGAACCCACGAACCGCGAGATCATGACCTAAGCGAAAGTCGGACGCTTAACCGACTAAGCCACCCAGGCGCCCCTTGTGTTCATTTTCTTTATTCACCTCAACAACCTGGGAAGTAGTTATTATTGCCACTGCCTGACAGCTGAGGGAACTGAGGCCTGGAGGGGCAGGGCCTTGCCTGGGGTCACGTGGTGAATTAGTGCCCGAATGGAGACCCCAACCCAGGCCTCCTGACCTTCTCCCCGGGCAGCCTCTGCCCCACCAGGCACCATTTCCTTCGTCAGTGGAAGCCATGTTGAGGTGTGGACCGAGGGGTGCTAATACCATAAAGTGGTTGTACTTCGACTCATTGTGATCCGGGTTCAAACCCAGGGTCTTTCCTTGCCTGTTGTGTGACACTAGGTCAATCACTAACCTCTGGGGCCTCAGTTTTGCTGTGGCCAGCCTACAAGATGGCGGCCAGTGATCCTCACCTCTGCTTTGGGTCATCTCCTTCCACAGTAAATAGGGCTGGCCTGTGTGGCCTATAGGATATTGCAGAAGAGTGTGTGTGGCTTCCAAGTCTGGATAATAAAAAGACAGTGGAGTGTTACTCAGCCTTAAAAAGGAAGGGAATTCTGACACAGGCTACAACACAGATGAACCTTGAGGACATTATGGTGAGTGAAATGAGCCAGGCACCAAAGGACTCATACTGCATGATTCCATTTATATGAAGTACCGAGAGCAGTCAAAGTCACAGAGATGGATAGTAGAAGGGTGGAGGGGCGCCTGGGTGGCTCAGCTGGTTAAGGGTCAGAATCTTGATTTCAGCTCCGGTCGTGCTCTCGTGGTTCATGGGTTTGAGCCCCGAGTCAGGCTCTGCGCTGACAGTGGGGAGCCTGCTTAGGATTCTCTCCCTCTCTTTCTGCCTCTTCCCTGCTCACTTACTCTCTCTCTCTCAAAAATAAATAAACTTAAAAAAAAAAAAGAAAAGAAAGTAGAAGCATGGTTTCCAGGGGCTGCATGGGGGGAGAGAGTGGGGAGTTACTGTTTAATGGGGACAGAGTTTCAGTCTTGTAAGATGAGAAAGTTCTGGGGATGGACGGTGGGGTTGGTTACACAGGAGTGTGGGTATAATTAATGTCACTAAACTGCACATTTAAAAATGGTGGGCAGGGCTCCTGGCTGGCTCAGTCGGTGGAGCATGCGACTCTTGATCTTAGGGTTGTGAATTTGAGCTCCATGCTGGGTGTAGAGATTGCTTAAAAATAAAATATTTGAGAGGAAAATGGCTGGGGATGGTAAAATTTATATGATGTGTATTTTGTCACAAAAAAAACAATTGGGGGGAAACACGTTGGAGCTTCTGTCTTTTTCTCTGGGGAAGCCCCAGTGGTACCTAAGGACACTCAAAGAACCCTATGGACAAATCCATGTGGTGAAGAACGGAGGCTGCCTGCCAAAAGCCCTGCCCCAACCTGTCAATCATGTGGGGGCACCATCTTAGAAGTCGGCCCTCGGCCCTCCGGGCCAGTCTGGCCTTTAGATCTGGCTGCCATTTTATTGTAACCCCCTAAGTTCCAGAGTCACGCAGCTAAGCCACTCCCCAAGTCCTGAGCCACAGAAACTGCGTGAGATAATAAATGTTTATTGTTGTTTTGAGCCACTAAGTGTTGGGGTAATTTGTTACTCAGCAGTAGATAACTGACATATTTCCTCATCTGTAAAATAAGGAGGATGATCATTTCATAGGGTTGCTGGTAATGGTAATTTTACGATGAAACCCATGATGATAATTTCATAGGTTGTATTTCATAGAGTTGTTGCTAAGAATTAATTAGCAAATGCATGTAAAGTGCTTGGGACAGTGCCTGACATGCAGTAAACCTTCTATAAATATTAACTCATATGGTCTCATGTTCTCCGTGATTTCTGGCGTTGCTAGGAGCTCAGCCTAGACAATAGATCTCTATTAAGATATGGATCTAGGCTTTAGGTTGGAGTGGCAATAATAATTGTGGTAGCAATGAGAGCTACCATTATTGAGCGCTCACTGTATGCCAAGACTTGGTCTAAGCAATTTACATATTTTCGTTGAAGCCCTCCAGCAGCCCCTCAAAGTGGATGCTATTATTTTCCTATTTTACAGACTAGAAAATCAAGGTCCAGAGAGAGGAAATGACTTGCCCTAGGTCACACAGCAAGGACGTGCTGCAGCCAGAATTGGAACGCAGATGCTTCGGACCCCAAGTTTTCTCTTCGGCACCACTAGACTGAGCTGCAGATTGACGGGCCCTCCCACCCTCAAAGCCCTTTGTTCTCCCTCAGTCATTTCCTGTCCATCAGCACAGGGGTAAAATTGCCAACACATCTGCCAAAAGAATCATCGTTCCGCATCTCCCTTCTGCCAGTGTCAAGCTCCCTTCTCCTCCGGAGATCAGAGAGTAGGTTCCCTTAGAAATGTTCTCTTTCTGATTCCAGTGTCCTCTCCCGGGCCCTCTCCTTCCACATCCAGGACTGGGACTAAGAAGAATATACACATCCAGAAAAGCCCCCAAACTGCCTGTTCAGCCTCAGTTCTCTGTGGTGTCTCCTCAGAGGCAGTTTAATTAGCCCCAAACCTTTGCAGCCAGGCACTTCCAGACACGCCGCCAGCTGGCTCCTCACAAAAGCTCTCCTAATATTTGCTGTGGGGACATGTGGCCATCAGGAGGGGCATGTCCCCAGACAGGCGATGAGCTCAGGACACGGACATCGCCACACCTGCTCCTCTCCCCGAGGAGGGGGGAGCAGTTGGGTAACTCCTGATAACACAGCCATTTTGGAGCCTGTGTGTGTACTTGTGTATGGGCAGGAGGGCAGATGGAGCCTCGAGGGAGGGACAAGGGTGTTTGCACCTGCAGTAGGGTGGTGGCGGTGCTGAGCTTGCTTTCTCCCATGTCACTGCTTCTCAGCTATTTCTGAATTGCAGGAAGAAGTACATTTGCACCATGACCTGAAACACACACAATTGAAACGGAAGTCTCATGAATCTGTACCCACACTATGAGCAATGCATTCTATCCTATCCTATCCTATCCTGCTCTATTCTATTCTATTCTATTCTATTCTATTCTATTCTATTCTATTCTATTCTACTCTATTCTATTCTATTCCAGCCTATACTGTTCTTTCATTCAAAAAGTACTAGCCATGGGGCGCCTGGGTGGCTCAGCTGGTTATGCATCCAACTCTTGATTTCAGCTCAGGTCATGATCCCACAGTTCATGGGTTCGAGCCCCACATTGCTCTCTGCAGTGACTGTGGGGAGCCTGCTTGGGATCCTCTCCCTCCCCTTTCTTTCTGTTCCTCCCCTGCTCCTTCTCTCTCTCTCAGAATAAATAAATAAACTTAAAAAAAGTACTAGTCATGACCCATGAAATAAATTTCAAAGTCCCCTAATACAAGTTTGTAACATGGATCCGTGAACTTGCACGGGACAAAATTCTGCATCTTTATTTTCACTGACCTCTAGCTGAAATGTAACATTTCCTTCTTCAGTTATGAACATGGGCAGCAAATCATAGTGTCAGCTGTACTTGTGACATTGTCACTAATAAAAATCATAGATTATTCTCTATCCCATCATAGTTGTTGTTCATGACTCAAAGCAGCATTTATGCTCTTCACAACCTCGATGTCTTGGTAATCACTAGACCCACTGCTAGATCTTGTTATTAGTTAATAAAGAAGCACATGTATTACTATAGCACAGTTAAAATAGTTCGATAATCGCATTTCAATAGGTTTCTTTTGTAAACCCTTGCATTTTATTTCATGCACTTGAAATTATTTTTCTGAGAAGGGGCCCATGGGGTTCATCAGAAAGCGTGGGGGTCCAGGACACACAGAGTGGAAAAGCCCCTGCACAAGGGAGCCCCAGCTCACGGTTTATGAAACACTGTCCTAAGCTGTAAACTTCAGGGGAGAGTGCCCTGGGGTCTCTAACCCGTGTGAGGTCCCTGAGCCAGCACTGAAACCACACTAATGGCCAACGTTAGGCACACATGTACCCATCTCTATACAAGGTACTTTATGCAGATCATTTGGTTTAATCTTTACACCAGCCTAATGAGGTGTGTGCTATTTTTTGCCCCATCTCTCTTTACTCAGTTTTATTTTTCTTCTTTGCAACATTGTGTCAGACATCTTAATCTGTTTATTGGCGGCCTCCCTCTCTACCACCTGTTATTCTTTTCACATTTCTTGCAAGGCAGGTCTCCTGGCAACAAATTCCTTCAATTTTTGTCTGAGAAGGTTATTATTTCTCTCGCACATTTGAAGGGTAATTTTGCAGGGTATAGAATTCTAGGTTGGTGGGGATCCCCCCCCCCAACACTTGAAATCTTTCATTACACTCTCTTCCTGCTTGCATCATTTCTAAGAAGTCAGATGTGATTCTTATCATTGGTCCTTTACAGGGTGAAGTGTTTTTTCCTCTGAATTCTTTCAGGGTTTTTTCTTATCTTTGATTTTTCTGTAGTTTGAAAATGACATGCCTAGTGTAGTTATTTTGGGAAAGTAATGCTTCTTGGTGCTTCCTGGATCTGTGGTTTGGTGTCTGATTTTAACTTTTGGAAATTTTCAGTCATTATCATTTCAACTCTTTCTTCTGTTCCTCTCTTTCTTCTCTTTCTGGTATTCCCATTATGCAGATGTTATGCCTTTGGTATAACTTGTCCCACAGTCCTTGGATCTTCTGTTTCTTTTAATCTTTATTCTCTTTGCTTTTTAGTTTTTGAATTTATGCTCCACTGGAGGGAGGGATTTATGATCTATTGGAGGGAAGTAAACAATATAGTGTGTCAGAGATGGTGTCATGGAGAAACGACAAAGGATAAGGGGATAGAACACGCATGTGTGTGTGGGGGGGAGGAGGATGCTATTATAACCAGGATTGTCAGATAAAGGAGATGCTGAGAAGGTGACACTCGAAGCTGGTGAGGGAACGAGCTACGTGGCAGGCCTGGAAAAGATGTTCTAGGTAGAGGGACAGCCAATGTGGAGACCCTGGGGTGGAAGTGTGCTTGGTGTCTTGGAAAATTGAATGGCAGCCACGGTGTCTGAAGGGGCGTGAGGGAAGGGAAGAGTAATGGGACATGCGATCAGAGAGGATTGAGGGGTCTGGGAGGGGGGCTGGAAAGGGACAGCATCCTTGGGTGAGTCCACACTGGGCCTGTCTGAGGAACAGTCAGGAGGTCAGTGACAATGGAGCCCAGCACCCTCGGGGGACAGCAGGGGAAGGTGAAATCAGAGACAGGTGGGGCCAGGGGACCTACGGTCTTGCAGATAGCGCCAAGGACTTTGGATTTTATTCAAAATGTGATGAGAAGCCTTTGGAATGTTTTGACAACGAAGTGACATGATCAGACTGACAGTTTGACAGGATCCCTCTGGCCACTGTGCTGAGAAGAGCCTGAAAGGGATCAAGGATGGAACCGGAACATGGTCCGGGGGCTGCTGCCGTCATCAGGCAATAGACAATGACGGCGTGGCCCAGAGGTGCGGCAGTGCAGGGCCCAGAAGCACAGGCTCTGGATCTATTTTGGAGGCAGAGCCCACAGGAGCGGCTGACAGGCCATTCATTTTAGCACTGTTTGTCATCGCAAAAGTTTGGAAGCAACCTTAATGCTCAGCTGTAGGAGACTAGCAGTTACCGTGTACAACAGAACACAACACGGGCTCCCAGGAGAATGAGGAAGGACTCTTGTGTTAATATAGAAATACAGAATGATTTTCAAGATATGTTAAATGACAAAAGCAATATGCAGAACAGTGTTTATGGTGTGTTACTATTTGTGTGGGGTTAAAAAAAAGAAACAAAGCAAAACACACAGACAGATACACACACGGTCCTTGGGTGTTCTGTTCTGCTTTTTGTTGTTGTTGTTGTTTTGTTTTGTTTTGTTTTGTTGTTAGTCTTGATTCTCTTTGCTTTCCAGTTTTGGAATCTGTGTTTTCTCGGAGGGAGGAACTTACATTCTATTGAAGGGAGATAAACAGTAAACATGTAAATAAAACACAGTGTGTCAGAGGTGGTGTTATGGAGAAGAATAAAGCAGAGGAGACGGATTGTAAAAGGTGTGTGTGTGTGCGCGCGCGTGCGTGTGTGTGTGTGTCCCCGCAAGGCACCATGAGACATTTTGATGAGAGACAAGTAGAAAGGCCGAGAACACCCAAGTACAGCCGATATGAGAGCCAGATAACCAGAACTTGGGCTTTGGTCCATCAGCACAGCACCGGGTGCGTTACCGCTGAGCCTACTGGGGTGACAAGCCAGTTACATTTTCATGCCGTCTTTCAGGTCAGGAGAATCAGCTAGTGCTGCCCCTCCAGGTCCCCTGACCAGCTGTCGTGCAGACCTTCACGCCCCCGTCTCCCTGTGCCCTCCAGAAAATAAAAGCAAACTCCACCAAGCTTGTTTTCTCCATACCTTTTTATTGAACTGTGCATACTTCATTAAAGGACCATTTGCTTAGAAATTCTTAAACATTTGAACATATTTTACAAGACAGGACAGCAGCTGGAGGTCACAATTTCATCCCATCACATGCATAAAAAGACACGGGGTTTTTCATTGTTTGGTTTCTGTGTGTGTGTGTGTGTGTGTGTGTGCGCACGTGCATGCACACACAATGCTCATTTTCACCTTTACAGGAAGGACCAGAGACATCAAATGACCAGAGATGAACAGGACCCACAAATGCGACCCCGAGAAAAGAGTGGCTAAGGACATTGGTCATTTATGGCTAATGTGATTGGCTTGGCCCCATCATGGGCGGGGTCATCAGAATGGCTTTGTTGGCAGAAAAGCCTCAACCTCACACCATGGTTGGTTCCTGGGTGAGACAGAGGGTCTTCGCTGATGGAGTTGGGGCACGTGCTACCATGGGGGACACTGGGGCTCAGAAGATAGGAAGACCCGTTGGCTCTCAAAGTTGGAGGGCAGGCTGGCCCCCTTTTCCAGCTGGACTCCCATGGCTCAGGGATTGCAATCCAGTTTCCAGACATCAGCTCCCAGATTCCTGCCCCAGCGAGTCCCAGACCGGGAGAAATCCCTTCTTTGTGAGCTAAACTCGAATATGAGGCTGAAAATGCAGGATAGGAGAGTAGGAAGGAGGCTGGGGCTGCCCCATGGGGCCCCGGGAAGTGTTGCTCTGAGAAGACCAGGGCCCTGAGAACAGACGAGTGTCGAATTTGGACATCCCCTCGGCCCCCAATGGAATCAAAGGCCAGATGGCACTGGTGGAGCTTACAGGTTTTCATGGGAGCCCCTCCTCCCCCATTTCTCCTTCCTTCCCAGTTAGCAATGCTTCAAGCCAGGTAAGAACTAACGAACTCCTATATTCACTCACACATTCATTCATTCAGAAGTCAATCATTTACACATTCATTCACTCAAAAGAACACAGGTTGGGTGACCACTATGCGCCAAGGGCATATACTGGGGGATAGCCCTGAGTTCCTGGTGCAGAAAATGGTGTTCCCAGCCTTTGCCCTTGGACTGAAGCCAGGAGGGGTCTGGAGAGCAAAGAGGCAGCTGCCCCCAGCTCAGCAGCCACAGATCTTCCTCTTCCCCACCCATTAGGCACATGGAGCTTAGATGTCAAGCCTATCTACGGGAGAGCCCAAAACCCTAGTGAAGACTAGGGGCCAAGAGCCAAAGCCATAGAGAAGTCTGAGTCTCCTGGGCACCTTCTCCTGCCCTTTCCTCCTTGCAGCCCAAACTTGGATTCGCTCAGGGAGGCAAGAAGTGTGGGACAACCCACGTATGACCCTCAAGAGCATCTTAATGGGACAGAATTGGGAGTTTCCTTTGTTTTCCAGAATCGTCATGCCTTTGTAGCCATTAACGCGAGCTACTTCTTTTTTTTTTTTTTTTTTAAATGTTTTTATTTATTTCTAGGAGAGAGAGAGAGAGAGAGAGATAGCGTGAGCAGGGGAGGGTCAGAGAGAGAGGGAGTCACAGACTGAAACAGTCTCCAGGCTCTGAGTTGGCAGTCAGCACAGAGCCCGACTCGGGGCTCTAACCCACGAACCGCGAGATCATGACCTAAGCGAAAGTCGGACGCTTAACCGACTAAGCCACCCAGGCGCCCCAACGCGAGCTACTTCTGCAGGACAGAGCCTGAAAGGGGGATCTTGGGAGCTGTGTTTTTGTTGCATTTTGTTTTGAAGAAAGTAGCTGATCAGGCTATCCGTGCAAACCTTCTGTCCTACCTCACTTCATATAATAAAACCACCTACACCTCGCCTGGACTTGGGGTCATCCGAAGGACGAAGGCCCACCTCCTCCAAACCCACCAGTACACTTGAGGGGGAGGGTTATTTTAAAACCTCTTCTGTCAAATGCTCTCCTTGGAGAAGCAGTAAGTACCCAGATGTACTCGGGAAGGGGCTAGAGATGTGGGCGACTGGGCAGGCAGAGCCTTGTTTTGCTGTAAAATTGGATTACAGCTGCTTCTCTCTTTTGGTCCTTCTGGATTTACTTCATTGGGTGGGGATTTTCAAACATCTTAAATGGGATTTTCTGTTTTGTTTGCCAGGGGGGGGAAAAAAGCCCTTTTGGAATGGTGCCATCGGCTGTTGCCTGGGCGGTGAGGCGGCTGGCTAGTGGATCAAAGACCATTGCATCTGGTGTACAGAAAGCCTCGGGCCTTATGAGGACACAGAGTCTGGGCCGAAGAGCAGCACCGTGACATGGTCAGCCGGAGACGGACTGTTCCTTGGCTGGTCGGGGGAGGGTAGCACGAGCCTCATCCCAGCCAGTGTGGTTCCTGTTAGGGCCCTGCGGAGAGGCTGGAGGAGTGACCAGCAGGGGTGAGGCAGGGGGGAAGCGGTGTATCTGGCTAGCACTTCCTTCCCTGGCGCCCCTGCAGAAAACTCCACATCCCGGAATTTGAGTTCCTGCTAACTGTATCCCCTGCTTTTGCCTCAATGCCTTGAGCCCATGCCTAGATGTCCAAACCACACACACACACACACACACACACACACACACCCAGAGAGAGAAAGAGAGAGGAGAATTGCCCTGGTTTTCAGTCCCCTTGCCATGCAAAGCAAGGGTCTCTCTGCAACATCCATTTTGTGCATGATCTAGCCTCTTTTTATGCAGCTCATCCCGGACACAGCACCGACTTCTGTGGTGAGGCAGCCCTGCCTGGGAGAAGCACTTTCTTTTCTCAACTTGAGCTGAAATGGACCAGGTTGTTCCTTTCACTTCAGAGGCTCCTGCAAGCCACCGGGCAAGCAGATGACTTCTTCTTCAGGAGAACTGCCCCCCTCCCTCCCCATCCCGGCCAGCCCTTAGAAGATCTTTTCAGGATCTTTGCAGAGAGGAATGGAGAGTTAGAATCAGAGGGGCAAAAAAAAAAAAAAAAAAAAAAAAAAAAAAAAAAAAAAAAAGATGAGGGACCGCTGGGTTCAGCAGAGCCCCTTCCAAACCCGGGTTCAGCAGAACCCCTTCCAAACCCATTTCTTCCGGTTGGCATTTGGGAGAAGTTCAGGAAAAATTCCAGGTTAATACAAAAGAAGGGGCAGTGGATGGGAACTCAAATGACACAGTCTCTCTCTAGATGAAAACAGCCACAGGCTAGAGTGTTTGCTTATCTGGGCGTCAAACCTAGCAAACTACTAGGAGACAATTTTGTTTTGTTCTTGTGCAAAAGTTAAAAAAAAAAATCTAGTCTGTTTTATTTGGCTCTGGTTCAAACCATGTTACCAGGAATTTTGGGGGGTGGGAAAACTCCTATTAGGGTCATCGTCCAGAATAATACATTTGTCCTTCGATTGGTTTCCTCTTGGGGTTTATTCAAAGGGATGGTTCACTGTCACCGGAGTCCAGATTCGGCTCAGATCCCTGATCTGGACAGAGGCCAGAGTCCTGGAGCTGATAGTGAGGCAGGTGGGGTATGAACACGTAAATGAATGGAAGTTGGAGATTATCTGGCCTTTTCTTCATCTTCCTGCAGGAGTTGAAGAGTGGAGAATCACTTTCTGCTGATGATCCTGCTTCGTGAGACGGCCTCTGCCCACCAGAGGCTGGAAGCTGCCTGGGGGGATTAATCAGGACATTCCAGAAACTCCCTGCTGCCCGATAGGTGGGAACTGCAGAAACACACTGCCCTTGCCACACGTCTCTGATGCTAGGGAGTCAGGCGGCTGGGGAGGGATGGGGAGATGTGCTGGCAGATTCTGGGGGACACGTCTTCTCAGGGTTTGGCTGCAAGCCTGTCTATTGCTTTTTGGTGAGGCTGTCGGAAATGGATTAAAATGAGGAACTGGTAACGAGTTGATGAGATCTGAGGCCCCAGCATGTTCTCTGAGGTCTGCACGAACCTGAAAGTGCTCTGGCCTTCGGATCCAGTTGATGTTACAAGGGAGCAGGGTGTTTGCAACAGGCCAGCCAAGAGGGGCTTCGGTGTGTCCTGGGCCTCAGTGGGAAGCTTGCTTGCATGAGATTTTTGGTTCCAAGATCTCTGGGGATGAGAAAATTCAGTCTCTTCCAAGCGCCAGCAGAGGGTGGGGGAGAATGAGCTGAACCAGCCCACGTTCTATCCCGATGGTGAGGGCCGTCCGCAGCCCTGCCTCCCCTGGCCTCACTCCTGGATCCATGCCCAGGATTCTTAACAACAATAAGTAAGAGAAACACACAGAACGAGGCAAGTAACAGTGTCCACAGACTCTAGACCAAGTGTCAGGAAATGCCTGCACGAGGAAGTCAGAACCCAAAGTCCTTCCCCATCCCCAGAAAGTCAGAATCAAAAGGAAGAAAAGAAAGCAAGCCCAAGGGGCCATGGGGGGAAATGAAAAAGACCAGAGAATATCAGCTATGCTAATGACCAAGAATAAAACTCCTAAAATGTTATTCTAGATTACAAAAGAAGCAAAGAGACTAAGTGGTCCTATTACAACTTTGCCAAAAACACATATGTATCTATATACTTTTTATCTGAACAGGGAGAGAAACTACATGGGTGTCCTGCGATGTAGACCCGCATCAGACACTTCTAGAGCCAGAGAAACGGCAACAGGAAACGCAGAGGTAACTTTTTATTTCTGGGCGTAGCCAGGCTGGTTTGGGTCCCCCTGGCTGAGTGAAAGCATTTGGATGCTGTCACGTAAGTGGTGAGAAATGAGGAAACTACAGCTCAGGGCTGGAGGCTCTTCACTGGCTGGGGGCCGCAGAGGTGAGCCCTTCTTCCTCCCGCCACAGGAAAAGCCCTTTTCCAAAGGATCATGTCCTAGAGGCGCTTTGCCTCTGCTCTCATTGGATTCAAAGTTACGTAACTGGAGCCTGAAGTCGGGGGTTACCTTACTTGGGACTAGTTAGCAAAGAAATAAGGAGCGAGGGGGTGGGGGGAGGGCGAGAGACAGAGAGACAGAGACAGAGAGACCTGGCTCTAGTGACCTTTGTCCGTGGTGAAGTTTAAATTTCCCCTTGTCCATGGATTAGACACTCCAGCCATGACTTGGAGCAAGACAGAAATGTACATTAGTTACAAACATGAATACATCACAGTTTTACAGAAGAGAATACGGTTTCTTTTTCTCCTCAGAAAAGTGGGTCTTATTAGGAGAAAGGGCAGGGGTGAAGCTACAGTCACCAAGACGTGAGGGGGGAGAGCTGGGAATCAGTTTGGCAAAGTCTGTTGTCGCCAGCACTTCTGGGGTGGGGGAGGGGGGCAGCCGGGCGAGTTGAAAGGAAATGGGCTCCTCAGGATTTCGCTGTTCCTGGTCTTCTTCTTCTTCCTTCTCGATCCCCAGTGCTTTTAGAGAAAGGGACTTCACGGTACCAAATGTCCTCTCCTCTTTTTTTCTTTCCTCATTAAGTGTGCTTAAGATAAAATTCCTAGAGAAGGCACTGAGAAATCTACTGCACCGAAGTCCTGTTGTTTTTCTTTACCCAAAGATTTAAAAAAAAAAAAAAAAAAAGTGAAAAAACCGACTCCTCCAGAGGTGGCCCACCTCTCCCTGCAGGTCGCAGATTCCTCTGTGTGGTCGGGACACACACAGCCACCTGGTCCCTAGCCCTTACTGATAATGGTGGAAGCTGGAAGCCACGTTGGGCTGGGTTGACGAATCTCACTGACTTCGCCAAAGGGACCAGGCACTCACCCACTCTAGCCCCTAGCTTGCTTTCTTTGAGTCGACTTTTTGTGTTGTTGTTGTGTGTTTTTTTTTTTTTTTTCTTTTCCCATTTTTGTTGGTTCAGGAATTGGTGGGACATAGATCACCAAGTAAAAGTGGGTATTTGCCTCCAAATCATGCTTTCTTCTCTTCCCATGAGTACCTGTCTGTGAAGGTCAGCTTCTCAGTGGAGACTCTTAGGTAGATTTCCCAGTGCATGTACGCAGGTACAGGTAGGGTGTACACATATTAAAAACCGGGGTATGTTTCTTTTTGGCAGGTGGGGCCTGGGAAAACTTAACAATACTCTATTTTGAATTGGGCACAGGGTAAAAGCTATATTCCCACAATACATACACAAGTAAAAGAAAAAACTGAAACAAAATGCAATACTTTCTAAGCATAGTATATGCTGAGTTTCAATTATTTTGTTTCTATAAGAACTCTATAGGACTCTGGCTAGTAAGCCTGAAAAGGTAGGTTCTTAATGATACTTCTGAATTCGTCCTTCAAAAGTGACTCCATAAAATGCTACTTTAAGGTCAGACAGACTACACAGGGAAAGAAGGGTCAGGTCCTGTGTGACCACACAAGGCAGAAAGGGCCTTTGGTTACAAGGAGAGTTGCACCAATCGGTTATTAGTTTAAAAAGAAAGAATGAACGAACGAACTCAGATCCAATCTGTACACTTCTCGTCTGCTTCAACCGACAAATGAAATGCCTTGATTTGAAGAAGGGGTGGTAAGTTCCTTCTCGCTATATATGGCTATATTTAAACATGTTCACTTTCCTGATATGTAAAATAGACTATATTATTGTTATTAATTTTTACAGATAGCATCAGCTCTAAAAATATCTGAATCGGAAATCACAACTATTTACTTTTATCAAAAAGCATTTGTTTTCCCTGAATTTTCACATTTGTGCTGATGGCCGACGTAAATGGTCATGAAAACAAAGAAGAGACAGGTGAGGTGACATGGGCCGGGGAGGACTGTCCATCGGCCGCTCCTCAGTGGGGCCCCCAGCCCGCACTGCGTGCCCGGCAAAGCGCTTGGGGGCGTGGCTGCTTCCTCTCTCTCTGGGGAGCTACCAGCACAGGATGACCTCACACTTTCCCTGCCCCTTAAGTCCCTTTGCAGCGGCTGTGAAGGTGAAGAAACCTCAAGCAAGATACTTCGGCATTGGCATCGTATCCTTCATTAACACAGCAAAGGACAGGACTGCAGCCTCCCGGAAGGATCCACAGTCCTTGGAGACACTGAGAAGCAGTGTGAACCAGGTGCACATTCAGCGGAGTACATGTGTTTTTAAGGGCGGTGGAATGACTCCGTGCCATCACACCTGTGACAGGCGGCCAGCCTCATGTCACTGTACAGAGGGCAGGCAGAAGGACTCCGTGATTACCTGTGTACTGACGGGTGGCTCAGGCCATTACACTAACAGGCAGACCAATAACACACTGAAGAACAGGCGACCCACACCATGTATGTTCCATCAGGAAAACGTATGCCTGTCACGGTGCAGTGGGTTGGCAGATCTACACTACTGTACTTGGGACACCATCCATCAAAGTTGTGTTTAGAGAGCAACATCGGTCCATTGTACTACAGACAGGCAGGTCAACGACATGTCATCTTTACCGACAGATGGGCCAACAGCATGGTGTCATGCTAACCAGGGGCTCAACCCAATGTTGGGCTCAATGTTTCTGAACTGAGGAATGGCCCAATGCCACCATCCTGTGGACCGAAATCACGCAGGCCAACGCCAGGGCATCGAACTACGACAGGAAGACCAACACTAAGAAACACACCGGAACCATTCACAACGCACACAAATACTTATTGCTTTTGTCTGTACTGGCTGCATTGATGGCTGCAGAAGGGAGAGCTGAGTTCAAGTACAGACAGTGACACTGAAAACACACCAACAGCTGGTTGACAAGAAAGAGAACAGAGTAAACACCCAATGCCCACCGCCTACTGTATTCTTCTGAGATGCGCGTGTTTCCCGTACACATGACTCCATGAGAGGCCCCACTCAAGGGCTCAAGTACCCTTCCTCGCAAGGGGGCTGACAGGAAGCTTCAGAGGGACAGGGAAGGAGCCCACAGAGTTTGACACGGCAGACAGCAATCCCAGCCCAACATCACCCACTGCGGCCAGACACAGGCTTGTAGTCAACAACCCAACTGCAGTCCCAGAAAGTGGCCCACGGGAAATAGTGCTTGTTTTAAAGTGCGAGATCTCGACACTGTCCCTGGTAGAACCTATTTTTGAAAAACGTAAAGTGCTTTTTATTTTAACATTTTTTTTTTAAACTTGAATACCACAGGAAACAAAAAAGAATTTCTATTATAGTAGATGCTTTCCTGCTGCCACAGGAAGTATTCAAAAGTCTGAACTGGGCATTTCAATTGGGGAATTTTTTTTTTCCCTTTCATTTTCGCAGGTAAAAAAAAAACAGATTTTATTCTGTTCTTCGATAACATACAGTCCCTTTGAATAAGCTATTTCTTTTGCATATTTGACACTTGCATATCTTTTGAGTCTACGCTAATGATGTACAGAGAGGGTTTTCCTTATACAACCCTAAAGCAATGCTCACAGTTCACACTGTTGGCTGAGTGCCTGCCGTCTGAACCCTTCCCAGATTGCCAGGGGGCAATTAGAATCAAGTACAAGTGGTGCAACTCACCCTGATGATATCTCAAAATAAAATCTCAGGTACTACGGAACACTGAAGTCAATGAAGACATTTGACTAAAGGTTTTGCGCTGGGACCGTGGTTTATGGTGCAGAAACTTCCCCATGACGTGAGCATCCTCTGTAGCCTTCTATCAGTGGGATCCAATCGGGAGGTGATGTGCAGGAGTTCCTCGCGGTGGCTAGGCCACACCCGGAACTGAATCAGACAACCTGGCCACTTGTTGTCCGGCATCCTTCTCCAGCCGAAGCCCGAGGGATGGAGATGTCACCCCCTGAGGCCGTGATGGAGAGCCGTGACAGAAGAGTAGGCGGCCTTGGTTAGGTCTAGCATGTGGTAGTGGTGGCTATGAGTTCTGCCCGTACCCTCTCCCAAAGAGGGCAGTAGAGTTGTTACAAGGAGACGCCATAGCCTGTGGCTTGGCCGACTTCATTCTATTGTACCTGTCATGGCTCTCAGGGCCCTAGGGAGCCTCCTCTGGAGTGCTTCTCCTGTCTGCGGGCTCTGCAGAGCCTTTCTGTTCCAGAGTTCGTGCAGAAAAGCTCACAGCACGCCTCTGAGGTCTTTTGCCACAAGTCTCTGCTGCAGGTGGGGTAGCTCAGAGGCTCTGATCCCGTGTGCTTCCGTGGGCCCCTCCCCCTGGCAACACGCGGACGTCGGGGGAGATGTGGTTCTCGAGTTTGCACTTTTCCTGACCACCGGGGCCTTTTCCAGTCAATGCTTCTGTAGAGTAAATACAGTTCTGCCTTAAGAACTTAGGGGAGGTGGGTAAGGGGGAGCTTTCAAAGTGGTTCTTCTCTGATCTTGTCCCGACGCTGAACTTGGGACTGGTGCTCACATGCACGCTCTTGGGAGGGCTGGAATCCACACTGTAGAGAACCTGCCCCTCGTCGTCCGTGTCCGCATCAATGTACTGGTGGATACCTGCTTCGAAGTTGAATGCTATTGCTGTGGGTTTCTCAGGCGACCGGGGGGGTGTCCTAGCACTTGCTGTGGTATAGACGGAGGACTCTGGACTCAGTACAGGCCTGTCCAAGAGTGTGGCGCACTCTAGTCCAGCGACAGCAGCTGCAGCGCCCCCCCGGTTCCTGAGAGGGTCATGGTACATCCCCAGAACGGGGACTAGCGGACTGGGGTCACCCTCCATGAAGTTGACTTTAAGTGCTCGTAGCTTCAGGGGGTTGCTCGTCTTCATAGAACTCTTGGGGCTCTCAATGAAGAAAGTAGAGCGTTGGCTGGCATCAGGGGTGGGGTTGGCCTCCACAAATCTCCCACCACTGGCACCCAGAGCTCCCCTCCAGCCCATCTCTGGGGCCATGCTGCCCCCAGGCTTGCTGGGAAGTGACGCCAAGGGGCTGTGGGAGAATCTGGTGGCTTCGGGGAAGTCTGTGGCACAGCTAATGAAGCTATCAATACTCGACATGCTTCGCATATCGATGACACCTTCTGTACGCGTGGGCAGAGGGGCTACGGGGCTGGGGATACTCTCCATTTCAAGTTCTTCCTTTGGTTTGCTCTGTGTGGCTGACTCCTTGGTATTGAGGATGGGCTGGGATTGGGTCTTGGCCATCTTATTGTACATGTCTTCCAACTGCTGGACGTTCAGGTGCTGAGGACTAGATGACGATCTGGCCTTTTCAGGGGACCCCTGCTCCTTGGTTTCAAAGGACTTACTTGAGCTAGTTTCAGACAGTGTCCTCTTTGTCCATTTCCATTTGTTGGGAGACAAGTGATTATCTTGCACCTTGTCCTTCTTACTCATATTTTCTCCATTTTTCTCCACCACGATGTCCATCATCTCGATGCTCCGGGCAAAAGCATCTTTCATGTTCATGGATACGATGCTGCCATTCCTCTTGGCTCTCTCCAGAGCCTCTCTCCGCTTGATTGCTTTCTCCTGCCTCTTCTGCTCCTTGTAGAACTCAGAGAAGTTATTGACGATGATTGGGATGGGAAGAGCAATCACCAGCACCCCTGCGATGCAGCAGAGTCCCCCCACAATCTTCCCCAGGAGAGTCTTGGGGTAGATGTCTCCATACCCAACTGTCGTCATGGTGATGGTGGCCCACCAGAAAGAGGCTGGGATGCTTTTGAACTTGGTGTCATCCTCATCCTTCTCAGCAAAGAAGACAAGGCTGGAGAAGATCATGATGCCCATGGCGAGGAAAAGGATGAGCAAGCCCAGCTCGTTGTAGCTCCTTCGCAGGGTGAAGCCCAAGGACTGGAGGCCAGTGGAGTGGCGTGCGAGCTTAAGGATGCGGAGGATACGCATGATGCGGAAGATCTGGACCACGCGGCGGACATTCTGGAACTGCAGCACACTCTTGTTGGATTCGGTGAGGAAGATGGTGACATAGTACGGCAAGATGGCCAACAAGTCAATGGCATTGAGCGGGCCCTTGAAGAACTTCCACTTCTTGGGTGAGGAGAGGAACCGCAGCAGGTACTCCATGGTGAACCATGCAATGCACACGGCCTCCACGTGAGCCAGCTGGGGGTTGTCTGTGGTCTGGCCGAACTCGTCCAGGCTCTGCAGCTCGGGCAGCGTGTTGAGCGACAGAGCGATGGTGGAGAGGACGATGAACATGATGGAAATGATGGCCAGGATCTGCAAGGAGAAGAGAGTGGGATTGAGTTACTAACCTTCGAGAGGATGATCTTCCTAACACCCTGGTCTGCGGGGGCTCCTCAACCGTTCAAGAGCATTTTCATATCTCACTAGTCACTTAATGGCTGGGTGTTTGAGCTAAAAAGGTCATTTATTCAAACCATCTTTTGTCACATGTAGAAACCAAAGCCCAGAGACTGCAATGATTTGGAGCTAAGGAGGTTTGAAAGAGAGCATAGGGCAGCAATTTAAGAGCTTGGGCTCTGGTGTCCGGTTGTTTTGGGTTTAAATCCCAGCTCGGCCACTTCTTACCTTGAGACAGTTGTTTTTTCTCTCTAAGCCTCAGTTTCTTCATCTGCAAAATGGGAGGGTAAATAACAGTGTCTATCTCAGAGAGCTGCTATGAAAAGTAAATGTGTTAACGTGTGCAAAGTTGGGACAGCTTCCAGCAGCACACAGGGAGTGTCTGATAAACACCAGCGATCTTCAAGGGGGCGATCTCTCAGCCCACACCCCACACCAGCCCGTCAGCTGAGATTGCCCAGGCTCTGAGTGGCATGGCTGGTCTTTGCTTCCGGCCCTGTTCCAAAATGGCCTGCTATATCCTGTGAGCAAATGCCGTTGCTGCCTGCATGTGAAAGTTTTCCATTCTTTGCAGTCAATCCCTACGCACAACGCATGGTGGTCAAGCCTACATTTTTACTTCGACCTCTCTCTTAGGGCCTCTCCTGCCACAGGCTCCCAAACGTCACATTTCTCTGGCCACATCAATCCCGCGTGTCTGTGTCTCTTCTTCTCTGTTCAGTGAACTCCAGTCCATCTTTTAAAACCCAGCCCCTGTGGCCCCTCTCTGCAGAGGTCATTCCTGCAGAGGGACTGGCCGCTCCATTTGGGTTCCCTCAACACTTTGCCTTACCTTGGGTGCTTTTACACACATCCCATTACGGAGGTGTGTGCGTCCATCACTGCTCAGGGATGGGTTCAGAGCCTGGTCTCCGTAGCCCTAGCACCTAGCCCAGGGCAGGGGCTCCCCAAGTGTTTGCTCACTGCTGCCCAGGTTCCAGAGTGACAAGTGGAAGTGCTGGCTTCTGTTTATTTTTATTTTTTTATTTATTTCTAGGAGAGAGAGAGACAGCATGAGCAGGGGAGGGTCAGAGAGAGAGGGAGTGACAGACTCTGAAACAGGCTCCAGGCTCCGAGCTGGCAGCCAGCACAGAGCCCGACGCGGGGCTCGAACCCACGAACCGCGAGATCATGACCTAAGTGAAAGTCGGATGCTTAACCGACTAAGCCACCCAGGCGCCCCTTTAATGTTTTTTTTAAATCTTTGCGAGAGAGAGAGAGAGAGAGAGAGAGAGAGAGAGAGAGAGAAAGTGTGAGCGTGGGAAAGGCAGAAAGAGGAGACAGAGGCTCCAAAGCAGGCTGTATGCTGATAGCACAGAGCCCCATGCGGGGAACCAACTCATGAACTGTGAGATCATGACCTGAGCCGAAGTCTGACACTTAACCAACCGGGCCGCACAGGTGCCCCCAATGTACCCTGTGTCTTTAATACAAAAGTTTTGAGTGTTAATTCCTTGATTTGCACACACCAAAAAAGCAAAAACTTTTGTAATCACTGTAAAAAGAAATACCCAATACACGTAAAAGTAGGTCAAGTTTATATATATTTACGAAACATAATCAAATGGACACCTGTGAACCCACCACCCAGGAGAACACACCGGGTGTGGAACAGAAATGCCGGCTGACCTTCTCGCAGGTCCTTCCTCACCCCGTGGGTAACCAGAACTTTTTCTCCTCCCTTGTCTTTTCTGTAGAGTTTTTTAAAATTTATTTTTGAGAGAGAGAGAGAGAGAGAGAGGGAGAGAGGGAGGGAGGGAAAGAACTCAAGTAGGGGAGGGCCAGAGGGAGAGGGAGAGAGAGAATTCCAAGCAGGCTCCACAGTGACAGTGCAGAACTGATGTGGGGTTCAGCTCCACGAACTGTGAGATCATGACCTGAGCCGAAACCCAGAGTCAAATGCTTGACCGACGGAGCCATGCAGGTGCCCCATCTGTAGAGTTTTAGTACAGAGGTAGATGTCCTTAACAAATTACTGTTTTGTCTTGCTCAGGACTGACATCCTTCTGTACGCATCTTTTTGCTGCCTGTACTCTTTATTCGATAGTAAAACAGCAACAACAGCACACACTGCTCACCTTCTCTGTTCTATTTTAGCCTCGCCCTAAGAAATGACATTTGCAAAGATGCTGAGTTTGTGTGCTAGGGGAAGATGTGTTAAATATTCATTAACATAAATGTGTGCTTATTGGAATAAAGCATTTCGGCAGCACACTTTGGGAACTCCAGCACTGAGTTAGGAGTGTGGGTCCTAGAGGTAGACTCCAGCTGGGTGGCCTTGGCATTGAAACTTTCCTTGCCTCAGTTTTCAAATTTGTAAAATGGGGATATTCTAGTCATTCACAACTGGGGATGATTTTGACCCCCCAGGGGATTTTTGGCAAATTCCATAGACATTTTTGTTTGTCACAACTTGGGGGAGGGAGATACTGCTGGCAGCAGGTGAATGGAGGCCTGAGACGCTACATCCTACCTTGACCTCGCACAAGCCAGCTCCACAGTGAAGAATTATCTGGCTCAAAATGTCGATCGTACGAAGGTTGAGAAGTCCTGGGCTATACTGATAGCCAGCCCCTCATAAATTATAGAGTGGGGGACAAGGAGGTTACGCACGTAGAGTTACCAGCACAGGGTTAGACACAGAGTGGGCCCTGGCTTTCTGGGGACCCCCAGCCAGCGCCGTAGGCTGAGCCTGGCAGGCTGCTGTTCTGGGCACTGACCCCCCCAGCCAGGAGGGAGCTGATTCTGGGGAGCCTGTTCCTTTAACAGCTGGGAGGTCCCATTTCCCCCAGAGGCTGGCAAGGGAAGCCTGCTCCAGTTTCTAACCCCCAGACAACTCCAGGGAAGGCCCACATAATTGCTGTTCTGCTGACAGACGCATGAATTATGCACCCGGCATATTATGTACAGTCCTTAGGGCTTGTTATTTTAAAGAGGGCACCACCTTTGTACCTGAGAATGCACCCTCCCCTTCCCTCCTCTTAGCCTCAGGATGCCTAGAAAAGAAGAAAAGGGGGCAGAGGCTTCACTGGATCCTGGTGGGGGAGGGCCGCCTGCTGCTCAGGGCTGTGTTGGGAAGGTCAGAGCGCCTCAGGCCTCCTTCCCCAAGATGGCATGCAGGGTCTTCCTCTGCACCCCCTCCTGACCCTGCCCACAAGAGTGTTTTCTTTCCTGGACCCACTGGAGCCTTTAGAGTCAGGGCCACACAGGGCATCTGGGTGGCTCAGTCGATTAAGCATCTGACTTTGGCTCAGGTCATGATCTTGCTGTTTGTAGGTTTGAGTGCCACGTTGGGCTCTGTGCTGACAGCTCAGAGCCTGGAACCTGTTTCAGATTCTGTGTCTCCTCTCTCTGCCCCTCCGCCGCTCACGCTCTGTCTCACTCTGTCTCTCAAAAGTAAATAAATGTAAAAAAAAAAAATTTATGGGGCGCCTGGGTGGCTTAGTCGGTTGAGCGTCCGACTTTCGCTTGGGTCATGATCTCACGGTTCGTGGGTTCGAGCCCCGCGTCGGGCTCTGTGCTGACTGCCAGCTCAGAGCCTGGAGCCTGTTTCAGTCTGTGACTCCCTCTCTCTCTGACCCTCTCCTGCTCACGCTGTCTCTCTCTCTCTCTCCTAGAAATAAATAAAACATTAAAAAAAATACTATTTAAAAAAAAAATTTAGAGTCAGGGCCACACTTCCTGGCTGGGGCACTTCCAAATGGGAGTTAAACCTGCTGTACCTCAGTTTCTTTATCTGTAAGATCGGGGGGCGGGGGGAGGGCGGTGTCTAGTGCAAGGCTGCAATGAGAATTGAGTGAATTCATAAGGCCCCTAGATCAGCTTTTATTGCTACTATTACTCCACAGCCTTATACTTATTTATGAGCTGGTTTTGGATCTGGGTTTGAGTCCTGACACTGTTATTCCCAGCTGTGTGGCTTTGGACAAATCCTTTCCCCTCTCCGAGCCTCCATTTCCTTATCTCTCGAATGGAGATGAAAGTCATCTGGAGATGAAAGTAATCGAGCACTTAGCACATAACGGCCACTTAATATACATTATATTATTAAATTATTATTTGGGTAATTTATCGTCACCCCCCCCCCCCAGCCCCGGGACTGGTTGCTGAGGTCTGTGGACCCCAGTGCCTGGCGAAGGCAGCAGACACTGTACAAGCTTGGGCTCTGTTCTAAAAACCAAACAGTTTTGACCCAGTCTCCAGGACGGACCGCAGGGGCGGGGGGCAAGCCAGCAACCGGAGTCCTCCCGTCCTTGCTCAAACCTCTGTCTGGGCCTCGGCATCTCCAGCCCTATTTGCTTGGGATCTGAGCCCAATCAGGTTTGGGCAGGACTCCAGGAACCCAGGGAGCAAAGGCAAAAGCCAGGACAAGGGACAGAGAGGCAGGCCTCCAACTCCCTCCCTGTGACACAATTCTGGATCCTGGAACCCACCTGTCTGCATCAAATGGGGGAGGCGGCTTCGGTCCTCTGGGGGGAAGAGAGCAGCATCGGGAGTCCTGGGCGGGGGTCCAGGGGTGCTGGAGCTAAGCCCTCCTCCTAACTGGTGGTTGATCACGGGGATGCCCACCTTTGGCTCAGCAGCTATAAATACAAACTGTTTATCATTTCCTCCACACACTCCCCTGCTCTTCCAGGAATGTGAACAAGGCACAGAATATCTGTGCATAAAAGGGCACAGGCTCCTGTCTGGAAAGATGGGGAGACTCGAGCAAAAAGCAGCGAGGGGATCCATTCATGGTTACACAGCCCATTGGGGTCAAATGTGTACAAGTGACCAGAAGCTCTATAAGCTGAGAGCTGTTCAGGGCTTGGAAGCTGCCTGCCCCTCCTCCCCTTTTTAAACAAGGGTCATAGGGACGCCTGGGTGGCTTAGTCGGTTGAGCGTCCGACTTTCGCTTAGGTCATGATCTCGCGGTTCGTGGGTTCGAGCCCCGTGTCGGGCTCTGTGCTGACTGCCAGCTCAGAGCCTGGAGCCTGTTTCACAGTCTGTGACTCCCTCTCTCTCTGACCTTCCCCTGCTCACGCTGTCTCTCTCTCTCTCTCTCTCTCCTAGAAATAAATAAAACATTAAAAAAAAATAAAAAAAAATAAACAAGGGTCATAAACAATTTCTTTTAATTTTAACTCCAGTATAGCTAACATACAGTGTTATGATTAGTTTCAGTGTACAATACAGTGATTCAACAATTCGATGCATTACTCGGTGCTCATGGTGGTTAGTGTACTCTTACGTGGAAAAGTCTTCACACACAAGCATGTTCACAGCAACATTATCCGTAAATTAAAAAGTGGAGTCAACCCAAATGTCCATCACCTGATGACTGGATAAGCCGTGGTCGATCCACAGAGTGGAATATTATGTATCAGGAAGAGGGATGAGGGGCTGACACTTGTTACAACACGGATGAACCTTGAAACTTGATGTTAAGTGCAAGAAGCCAGACACAAAAGGCCACATACTGATTGGTTCCATTTAAATAAAGTGTCCAGAGAAGGCAAATCTATAGGGATACAAAGCAGATTAGTGGCTGCCAGGGTGGGAATATGGAATAGCAGTTGTGAAGGGGCATGAGGCATCTCGCTGGGGTGATAAAAGTGTTCTAAAACTGATGTAAGGGTGATGGCTGCACAACTTGGCAAATTCACTAAAAAAATCACTGAGCTGCACACCGGAAGTGGGGCAATCATAGGATATGTAAAATAAGACTTGATAAAAAGTTATAACATTTTTGCTTTCCATAAAGAGTATCCCATTGCTTTTTCTTGTCTGTTTTTGTTTTTGTGGTTTAAAGTAGGCTTCACACCCAGTGTGGAGCCCAATGTGGGGCTCGAACTCATGACCCTGAGATCAAGACCTGAGCTAAGATCAAGAGTCAGAGGCTCAGGGCACCTGGGCGGCTCAGTCAGTTAAGCATCTGACTTCAGCTCAGATTTTGATCTGTTTGTGAGTTTGGGCCCTGCATCGGGTGAGCCCTGCTTCTCTCTCTCTCTCTCTCTCTCTTTCTCTCTTTCTCTGTCCCTTTCTCTCTCCGCCTCTCTCTGCCCCTTGCTCACTTGCACCCTCTCTCTCTCAAAAAAAAAAAAAAAATCAGATGCTCAACTGAGCCATCCAGGCGCCCCTATTCCATTGCTTTTAATCCTCAGAGCCATATTGATAGATCATAGGAGAGAAGCAAAAACCCAAGCCCGGCTGTAAACCTTGCAATGACTCCACAAGCTCTTGGATAAAGTTCTAATTCTTTGCATATAGCTGGCATGTTTTTACTGAGTGCTTACCAAGGGCTATGCTAGTTGCTGGGGATGTAGCACGGATAAGAAAGACCATTTCTGTGGCCTCAAGGAGCTACTAGGGAGAAGTGGACAAAATAGCCCATAAGCCCAGGAGAGAACAGGATGATGTCAGATAGTGTTACATGTTACACGTTACTGAGAAAAAACAAACCAGTGGGATCAGGAGAGAAGCAAGGAGGCTTGCTGGGTAGTCAGGGCAGACCTATTTTGGGAGGTGTCCTGGTTGCTTAGACTTGAGGATAATCAGCGTGTCTTTCAAAGGTCTGAGCATTCCAGGTAGAAGGCATAGCATGTGCAAAGGCCCTGAGGTGGGAATGAGTTTAGCTTGATCAAGCAATAGAAAGAAGCTCAGTGTAGGAGGGACTGAATAAGAGGAAGTTGGAGGAGATGAGTTTGGAAAGGTTGGAGGAGGAACTGATGAGGAATGATAAAGAGATTTGGATTTTTATAGTAAGACTACCTTTCTTCTCTCCCTCTCCAAATTTTTCTGAATTTCCCACTGCATAGTCCATACTGCATCCTGGTGAAAACACAGTTCCCAAGCTGTACCACCGGGGTTGCTCAGACCTTGAGATTCTCACCGTGCTGTTCCCTCTGCCTTCAGTGCCCTTCCTCTCCTGCTTCTCCTGGCTGATTCCTACTGTCCCATGAGGCCCCAACTCAGGAGCCATTGCTCCAGTGAGCCTGCTCGGACCCCCAGGTCTAGGTTGGGTGTGTCCATCCTCCAAACCCCCACATGGCACTGATCTTGCTGAGCTGGAATTTTCTCCTGTGTCCCACAAAAGAACGCTAGCTCGTGAGGACCCAGGTTGAGTCTGTCTTGCACTGCTGTGTCCTTAGCTCCTGAAACAATGCCCGGCATAGAGTGGGTACTCCCTGAATAGTTGATGAATGAATGAACAAGCAAATGATTGAAACGGAGGCTCAGAGAATGAAGTGACTTTTCCAGGGCCACACAGCATGTTAGAGGTAGATCTGGGACTTGATCTCAGGTCTGTGGGTGTCCTGAAGACATTTTCAAGGACACAGTAGGAGGCAGCTTCCGGTCCATCAAATCTTTCTCTCCTTTTATGGCCCTTCCGCTTCCACAGCTTTAAAGGGGGATTACAGCTGGGGAGTTTTAATTAGAAGGGTCATTGGCACAGATCCGATTAAAGGGATTGGGAGCAGGCTGATGGTTGGTGCCCCCTCCCCGGCTGGTGGGGGCTACCAGTGGGGGATAGGTAAGAAATTGGAATCAGAAGGCTGCAGGTGGCGCTCCTGGGCACAAAGGGTCACGAATCCAGGGGTAGTGTGCTCGGACAACAGAGGAGGAAGGCCATGGGGTGAGCGAGGCAACAGCGGCTGTCACCATCAGAGGGCAACCAAGTCACAGAGGTGGAAAGTGGGTACAGCTGCATGGCTGGGGATATCTTAGGCATTATAAACCAGAGGCCTTGGGGGGGGGGTCTAAGGAATTTATTTTTACTTATTTGTCTAAGTTTCAAGATTGTAAGATTTCACATAAAAATCTAGATTTTCACATTCCCTTGGAAAATCAGATGATGCCTATACTCACCCTGCATTCCTGACAGCCACCACTGCCTGGAGCTAAGGAGTGGCTGCCCCTTTAGATGGCACATGGGCTCCCCAGTTTCCTATGCACCCTTTACTCCTTTTGTTATCTGTCAGGTCACTGTAGGTGCTGGGTTTGCAGTCCTGGACCTACTGATACAATATTGAAGATTGTAACCATTTATTGCTACTGTATATGAAGAACTTTCCAGACAAGACCTGCATCTAATTGCACAAGTCAGGCCAGGGGTATCCTTGTCCCCATATCCAATCCATCACCAAGTTGTGTCAATTCTGGCTCACAAGCATCTTTAGGTCTGTTCCATTCCCTCTCCTTGTGAGGCACCACCCTGTCCCAAGCCACCATCACCTCTCATTGGACACTGCAAACAGCCGTCTTCCTGGTCTCCCAAAAGACATCTGGCTCACTGTGGCAAAGACCACTAGATGTCCTCAATATCTGTTCTCCCTTCCTTCCACTGTAATAGAATGTTAGCTGGACATGAGCTACCCAGAATAAAGACTACATTTCCCAGTGTCCCTTGCAGTTCAATGTGGCCATGTGACTAAGTCTGGCCAATGGAATGCGAGCAGAAATGATGCTTGTCTTTGTTTCCTCTTTCTTGCTAGCTGGAAGGCAGATGTGATGGGCAGAGCTGAAGCAACTATCCTGGATCTGAGATGGAAGCTAATCCCAGCCCTAGACTGGCCCTTTAGTGAAAAAGTTTGCCAACTCCTAGTCTACCTTATAACATCTATCTTGTTTAAGCCACTGTATTTTGGGGTCTCACTGTTATAGTCACTTAATCGATACTCTGTTGAACTCTCCAGCCTTATCCTGTACCATGCTCCCCTTTGCTCTTTCACCTCAGGTGCATTAGTCTTCCTTTAGTCCCTCACAGTTCTCATGATTCTTCTGGCCACAGGGCCTTTGCCCATGCTGTTCCTTCTGTCTGGCAGGCTTTTTCCTTCGCTGTGTCTGGTCAGCTCCTAGTCATCCTTCTTATCTCAGCTCAGCCATCACCTCCTCCAGGAAGCCATCCCTGACCTTGATTTGATCAGGTCAAATCCCTAATTATAGACTTTCTGAATACATATCCTTCTCTTCATAACACTGTCCAAATTGCAATGTTACAATAATGTCTACCTCTGTAGAATGTAAGCAATTTAAGGGCAGGGTTTTTGTTTGATTTTTCTGAATCTTGAATCCTCAGGGCACATCACACATGCTTGATACATATTTATGGAATTTCATCCCAAAAACCACCTGCAAGTTGTGCTGTACCCTTGTACCCATTTTATAATTGGAGAAACTGAGGCTTAGAAAGACAATATCCAAAGTGACAATGAGGGAAGTGACTGAGGCAGGGTTTAATACCATGTCTACTCTTCTCTAAAGCCCTTCTTTGTTTTAACATGCAAGGACCTTTCTTATCCTAGAATCCTGGGGTTTGGGTTATAGTTTTTAACACATGTCATCACTTGAACCATGTCCCCCAGGTGACCTGACTCTTCTCTAGGTTGGGCATCCTTCTCCTAACAGGTCAGTTAAGCTCCCATGAGCCTTGGCAAAGCAGGGATTCTGGGAGCTGGTGACATTACAATCTCCTGCCCACCTAAGGACAATGTCTCTGGTGGTGGTGGCGGCCGTGGAGCCTTGACTCTGGTCCCTGCAGAGGGAGGGGTAACAGTGAGAAACGTGATCGGAGCAGTGTCCTTCCTGCCTGAGTGATCACCAATTCCCTGTATCTGCTGAGGGCGTGCGGAGAGGGAAAGGGACAGTCCGGCTCAGCAGTGATGAATGGTATCAGTCCATCCATGCCACAGAGAGCAGTGTATTGAATAAAAAACAACGAGCACAGGAAATGTTAGGTAAGGACAGTGTCCAGGAGTTCTGCTGAGCCACAAAGCTGTCCCCTTGCCCCCCTGAATCTGGCAGGATGGGCCAGGGGAGGGCAGTCTCTGAGCGCCTGGCCAGGGCAGCTAGGAGTGTTAAAGGAAGCTAAGCACATTAGTCTGGATGCTGGGATTGGGCGCCACTCTGGTTACTGTCAGAATGATGGTTCCACGAGTGGTCATTCTCAAAAATAACCAGATTTGCTGGTTAGTGTTCAATATACATTTAGGAGACATTGGGGTAGCTTAACAAGAGATCTTTTTCACGTAGCATTTTTTTAATATTTATTTTTGAGAGAGAGCGAGAAATCAGGAGAGAGAGGTAAACAGAGGATCTGAAGTAGGCTCCGTGCTGACAACAGAGAGAGCTCACGTGCTCATGAGCCGTGAGATCATGACCTGGGCCACAGCTGGACACAGAACTGACTAAGCCACCAGGTGCCCTTTCCATGTAGCATTTTAGTCTCACAAGAGATTCACAATGAGGCTAAGTGGATGCGTATCTGTTCTGGCTGGACATCCTTAGGCAAGTGTCTTCACATCTCTGGTCCTTCTCATAGAACAGCCACGGAGAGCCTGCTGGGTCCCTGGCATAGCCCCTTCCCAAGTGGTGACTGGCATCTGATGAGTGAGTCATAGAGGCTGCCAGCCGGCAGTGTCCGCGGAGGCTACAACACTGCAGAGGACACGAATGTCAAGAGGGTAGGTATCACACTAAGTGTGTTCACCATAATAAAAAAATAACTGGGATAGATTTAATAAAAAATAATAACATTAGAGGCATATTTTAAAGGAGAGAGAAATTACTGGCATTTCTACTTTTTAGCGTAAAGAAAATAAGAAATCCAGTTTTACTGATGTTGAGTCCATGCATCAACACTGGCTTCCTGCTCACTCTGTATGTGAGTCGGCCGTCGGGGAGGTGGAAGTGCCCTGAAGGAGGTGGGGGGAACCTCAGCCCAGTGGGTCGGCAAAGAAACTCTCACATCTTTGAGTGCAGCAATGAGCGCATGTATGCCTGGGGTGGAAGAACCTTCTAGCACTCACACCTGTCTGGTTCTTGTCTTCTTCCTGGGCACATTGGAAGCCTCTGTTTTCTCCGTGCAGAACTGGGTGACACACTGTGGCCAAGGGGCTGTGCACAGAGATGATGTAGGTCATCTGGGCTGAGGGTGAGTGAGTGTGAGTTGTCTTCCTGTCCTCAGCAAGAATGGAGGCTTTGGACATCTGGATGGGCTCAGTCAGTTGAGTGTCTGACTCTTGATTTTGGCTCATGTCATGATCCCAAGGGCATGGGATCAAGCCCGGCACTGGGCTCTGTGCTGAGCGTGGAGCCTGCTTAATATTCTCTCTCTCCCCCCTGTCCCCCTCTCTCTCTCCTCTTCTGCTTTTTTCCCTTGCTCTCTCCCTCTGCTCCACTCCCCTGCTTGTGCACGTGTGCTCTGAAATAAAAAAAAGAAAAAAAAAGTATGGAGGTCTTGTATTGAGCTATAAGACCTGGTGTCACCACTTGGAAGAGAGCTGCACTGCACGGTTACTGCATCCACAGGGGCAATCACACAAGTGAGAAACAAAACTTCGATGTGTAAAGTCATGAGATTGTGTGTTTCTTCGTCAGTGCAGCATAATCTAGCGTATCCTGACTAATTAATCTAGTTGACTTGGAGTGCAGATTCTCTTCTCCAGTTTTAAGCAAACTAGTCCTTGCAGACAAAGACAAATGGCTTACAAAGACCTTGTAAAGAAACAACAGCTTGGAGCAAGTATTAGCGAAGTGAGCCCAGGTAAGCATCAAGATAGAGCTAAACTGATACCTCTCCTCGTATGAGCGCATGGGCAGTGACAACATGAGGTTAAAGACAATAATAATCTCATCAGATCAGACAAAAAGTTAACTAAGAGGGTCAAAGTTATCAGGAAGACTCTATCAGGAAGACTCATCCTTTTAGAGTGAACTCTGTCTTCATTCACCCATTAAACACAGAAAGAAGGCATGATAAATGAATAGACAAATGAATGAATAAACTAAGTCCAGCAGGAGGGAGACACTAGAATGTACTGGTTAAGAACTCAGACCTGCATTTTAATCCCAGCTTCCCAATTTCCCAGCTGTGAAACCTTGGAAAAGTTACTTAACCTCTCTGAGCCTCAATTTCTTCATCCGTGCAATGGGGATCACCATAGTTCCTCCTTCATTAAGGGTTCAATGAGATCATGCACACAGTGCCTGGCGTGCAGTAAGGACCCAGGGAATGTTTGCTGCTCGTTTGTTCAAAACTGGAAGAAAGATGTGAGCTCGATAAGACCATTTTAATGTAGGCCCTGCTACAGTGAGCTATTATTACTCATTGGCAGGAGTGCTGAAGAAAAGACTGGAGTTGTGAGATCTGGGTTCAAGTCCTGCCCCTGGACAATCAATGCTCCCTATGGGCCCCTTAAACAGCTATATTAAGTTTACACAAGGAACTTCACCTCTCTGAGCCTCCATTTCCTCATCTGTAAAAAGGGAATAATAATATCTACATGGTCAGATTTTTATAAGGATTAATCTCATTTGTTCATTCGTCCGTCCGTCCTCCATCCATTTGTTCGTTCGATGATGTGCCAGGTACTACCTGAGGCTCAGGATTCAACAGTGAACAAAGCGGCAGAGATCCTGGCCTGTGTGGAACTGACCATCTTATAAAGGGAAAGGCTACACAGTGAACATTAAAAGGTCAACAGGATAATTTTGGGTGATGGCAATTACTCTGAAAAAATTAAGCAGGTTGGTAGGAAGGGGAATGACTAGGAAATGTGGTCAGGTAGGGCCTCTTGGTGGAGGTGACATTTGAGCTGAGACCTGAATGATAAGGAGGAGCTGGTCATGTGACCATCAGCGGGGAAAGCATTCTAGGCAGAGGGAACAGCAAGTGCAAAGGCCCTGAGGTGGGAACATGTGGGGCCAGCATGGCTTGAGTAGGGGAACTGAGGAGTAAGAGGGCGTGAAGCAGGAGAGAGAACAGGGGCAGAACTTCAAGGGTCTCCAGACCACCCATGCAAAGTGCAGAACACGCTATGGCTCTTATTAATATTGTTAGCGATAGTCTTCCTCTGCCTCCTTCATGCCCCACTAAGGGCCTGCTTTGGAAAATAAGGACACTCATTCTTCTGTCCAAGAGTCCCTCAGATATTCAGTCAGAATCTGCCCTGCTTGTTTTTTAAGCTTTGCTTAGTTTGAGAGAGAGAGCATGAGCAGGGGAGGGGCAGAGAGAGAGGATGAGAGAGAGAGAAGCCCAAGCAGGCTCCGTGCTGTCAGCTTGGAGCCCGACGTGGGGCTTGATCCCTTGACAGTGAGATCATGACCTGAGCCGAAATCAAGAGTTGGACGCTTAACCGACTGAGCCCCCCAGGTGCCCCCAGAATCCCCCTTAATGTGCTGTTTTCCCTTAGTGATTTTCCAACCACTGAAGTCACCCTGCTCCTCGGCTATAAATTCCCACTTGCCTGTGCTGTGCTGGGGGTCGATCCCAACCTCTCTCCCCATTACAGCGGCCCCTGCACTTGCTGAAATGTCTGCATCAAGTCCACCGTACCATCTATAACAAGTGTCATTAAATACTTTTCTTTAACACCTTCCTTCTCTGGATCCTCTGACGCACCTCATTTTCCTGTTATAAAAGAGAAGTCAGCAGGGGCGGGTGGCTTAGTCGGTTAAGCGTCAGACTTTCGCTTAGGTCATGATCTCACGGTTCGTGGGTTCGAGCCCCGCGTCGGGCTCTGTGCTGACTGCCAGCTCAGAGCCTGTAGCCTGTTTCGGTCTGTGACTCCCTCTCTCTGACCCTCCCCTGCTCACACACACTCTCTCTCTCTCTCCTAGAAATAAATAAAACATTAAAAAAAAAAAAAAAAGAGAAGTCAGCAGAGCCCTTAGCACCATTCCTTTGCTGTCCCTTGAGCCTGGAGAGCCCCTTTCCCGTCCCCTCCTGCACCCACAGCTGGCTCTTTCTTTCCGGACTTGGCAGAAATGTCATCTCAGAGAAGCCTTTTCCACTTCTCCCAGACTGAATTACATCCCCTTCTAATGTGTCACTCAACCCTTTTATTGTCTTTAAGGGACTAGGTCTTGTCACTCCCTTTCTTTCTTTCTTCCTTTCTTTCTTTCTTTTTTTTTTTTTAATATTTTTTATTTATTTCTAGGAGAGAGAGAGAGAGACAGCATGAGCAGGGGAGGGTCAGAGAGAGAGGGAGACATAGACTCTGAAATGGGCTCCAGGCTCTGAGCTGACAGCACAGAGCCCGACGCGGGGCTCAAACCCACGAACCGCGAGATCATGACCTAAGCGAAAGTCGGACGCTTAACCGACTAAGCCACTCAGGCGCCCCTGTCACTCCCTTTCTTAAAACCCTCCAGCGGCTTCCTTCTGCGCTCAAAACAAGTCCAAACTCTTATGGGGCTTACAAGGCCCTGCTGACCCGGCCCCCGTGTTGACCTTTTAGGTCTTCTCTCCTCTTCTTTTTCCCACTCTCCTCCAGCCACACTGGCCATCGATCTGCTCCTCAGCATGCCAAGATCATGTCTGCCTCAGGATCTTTGCACTTGCTGTTTTCTCTGCCTGTGATCCCCTCCTTCCAGATTTCTCTATGGCTGGCTCCTTCATATCTCTCATATTCCCTCCTTACAGGGACTGTCCCTGACAACCTGATCCAAAATAAACAAGAGTCCTGGGGGCTCTTGCTGGTCTTAGTTGGTGGTGCGTGCGACTTGGGGATGTAGGTTCGAACCCCACACTGGATGTAGAGATTATTTAAAAATGAATATAGTCTTAAAAAAATAAACTCCTCTCCACTTATTCTTCCCACATTGTTTTACCTCCTTGGTGATTTGTCACAATGCAGTCATCGGGGTTATTTATTTGTTCATTCATTTATTTCCTGCTTTCCCGCCGACCTAGGTTAGCACTGTGATGGTAGGGACAGCGTCTGTCTTGCAAAGCTGGACCCCCATTGGCTGGCACAGAGGTTTGGTATGGTATTGGCACTCACCGAATACCGGTACGTTAAATGCAAAGTGGATGGACGGATGAATGGATGGTTGGTTGGAAGGAAGGGTGGGTGAAGAAGGCATGACCCAAACTGGAGCACTCAAAACGCAACGTTTATTGAGTCCTCACCCTGTGGGAGGCACTATGATGAAATACAAGCTGAATCAGCAGCTGGATGCCTAATAACAATGACATAATCATAACAGCCAATGCACATCAGTTTCTGCCTATGGCGGGCGCTACGTCCACTTCTCTACGTGGCTCATCTCATTTACTTCTTATGTCAACCCTAAGAGGTAGGTATTCTCAGAATCCCTGTTCGCAGCCGGGAAGGCTCACAGCGGTGAGGCTTCATGGAGGAGGGATCATTTGGGCTGGGCCTTGAAGGATGGGTTCCAGCAGACGGGATGGGAGGCAGAGGTGGCTAGGTAGAGGGAACCACGGGCTTGGAAGTGGGGAATGACAGTCAACCCAGTAGGGCTGGGGCAGGTGTGGAGAGAGAAGGCTCGTGAGGGTGGAAGCCACCACTTAGCGAGTGCCTACTGCATGCCATGTCTTTACTCACGACTGTCCGGGAGGTAGGGCCTCTTCTCATCTCCTTTTTTCAGAGGAGCAATCTGAGGCCTGGAGCAACTAAATAACTTGCCCAGAGTCACGCATCAGAGTTAGGACTGAACTCAAGGCCACCTAACTCTGGGGTGGGACACGCTGGGTCAGAGAGGTATTGGGGGTCCGAGAGGGAGAAGACAAAGGCAAGCTGCTAACTGAGTGTGTACTAAGAACCACGCACAACATATTATCTTGCTCAATCTGTACACGTACCCAAGAGGTATTACTGCAGTGGATATGATTTTGGACTGTTGGGCATCATTTTTTGAGAATCACGCCTTCTCCTCTCTTGCATACTGAGCCGTTGCCCCATTCCCTAGTCCCAGTGGGTAAGAGTGAGACCCAAGTTGACCAGTGAGGATAATCCATATCCTTGGCCACAGTAATTGGCTTAGCGGGGTAGACATGACTCACACTGGCCAATCAAGTTTCATCCTGTAATTTTTTTTCCCCTGGAATTATCAGGGAAGAAGCATTCTCTTTCATCAAGGGCTACCGACTCATCAGGGTGTCAACCTGCAGGGGCCAGAGGGTCCTCGTTGGCCCTCTGGAAAGAATCTTTCAGAGAATATAGCCAATGCTGAGGGACTTTGTGCCAAGAGACAAAGGCAGGTTGCCCTATTTAAGCACCTGGATACAGCCATTCCTGAAGCCAGCCTCCCTGGATTTTCCAATGACATGAGCTGATCAATACCTTATTCTGATTAGGCCAGTTTGGGTTGGGTTTTTGACCCTTGCAAATAAAAAAATGAACTGGCCACCAAAATTCTCAGCTTCATTTAGCAGGTGAGATAACAGATTCATAGAGGTAAAATGACTTGCCCAGGATCAGACAGCCAGGAAGTGGCTGAGTCATACTGAGATAGCACATAGAGGGCAGTTGGCATCTAACAGGTCCTCGACAAATACCCTTGTCTCTTCCTCCACTGACCAAGGAATGGCAGACCAAAGGACTAGAAAAGATATACCACAAGGAGCCCCCCAAGCCCCAAGCTTTGGGCCGATTCTCGATGCCTTTTGGAATCTTCTCCACTGTATTGGGGTCTGGCAGGAGCTGGGGTTGGCAAGTAAAGTGAACTAGCTGCCAGGATGTTGGCATGTGACCAAAATTTCTGAGGTCCCCACTCCTCCAAAAAAGGCCCTCTGAGGCTCCTGGCTGTAACCCAGGGTTTCCAGGGAAGGACCTGAAGTCTTAGCACTTACTTACTTACTTACTTACTTATTATTTAAAGTACAGTTGACCTTCCTTCCTTTTTTTTTCTTTTAATTGACCTCACACTTCTTAGCAACTTATGCTTAGTAGGAGCTCGCACAGATAATAGATTCAGCCCTGCCAAAGCTTCTGCAGGCATTTGAGTTTTTCAAGACTCCTTCACATTGGAGCTGAACAGAGAGTAGGGGCTTGGCCTGCACACTCTGATGCTGGACTTGCAATTGGGTAGCACTCCTGGCTCCTGCCAGCTTGGTGTCCTCCAGTGTGTAACTTGACCTCTCCGAGCCTTGGTTTCCCCTTGTAGGAAATGGGCAGACTTGGAAGAAGGAATAAGACAAAGCACATAGAAGCTCTTAGTTCAGACATTGGAATCTCTTCAGCTTTGGGGCCATGCTAGTGAGTTCTACACATAGGCTGGGCCCTGGCATATGGATAATTAAGTCAATTCTCTGAGCCTCAGTTTTCTCATTTGTAAAATGGGTGTTTATGAGGCAGTGATGAAAATCGTGGGTGGAAAACGTGTGCAATACTCCAGGGCATGCCACTTGGTGCCGGGGAAGGGTGAGCGGCCACGCCAAGTGTGAGTTGAGGCCGCTTTGCCAGCTGGAGGGCTCCAGCTACCTGTGGGCAGGTTGTTTGGGCCCACACAGTGGGTTCTTTGCCAACATTTATTTCCCTATGAATCTAGATTTCCAGCTTTCAAAAAAAAAAAATCCTACGCTCTGGCTACTCTGGACTGTCTTCCTGTGTGGCAGTCGGGCTGGATCTGAGCACCAGCTAATCCAGGCCCGTGTTTTTAAAGTCTTACATGTGGCCTGCAGGAGTTGTTTATGAGGCCTGCTTGGTGTCTGCAAGGGATCTCGGTTCGCGAGCTGAGGAATAAATCATTACGATTGTGGCCAGCGATGAGGGAAAGGACTAAACAGTGCCAGGGAAGCAGTCATGGCTCGCTCAGAGTGCTGGGCTTGCAGCTGGGTCCATGGTGTGCCCTGAATCAGGGAAGAGGGGATGCGAGCCCCTCATCCATCTGTACCGTGGCCTGCCTGTCCTGGTCTGGGGGAAGCCACGTTGCTGCTTCCTTAGAGTCCCTGGCTGCATTTCCTCCTCTGTCTCTCCTGTTTCCAGACTTCTTGAAGCCCCTTCCTATTCTTCACCACCTGCTCTGCCAGTAAAACAAAGTGATGAGGTAACAAACAATAGAGTGCCCCAGGAGGGCCTCTCTGAGGAGGTGACATTGGAGTGGGGATCTGAGGGATACCCAGGAGCCAGGCATCTGAGATGGGGAATTCCAGGAAGAGGCAGCAGCAAGTGCAAAGGCCCTGAGGCAGAGAAGAGATTGACCTATAAGAAAAGAGAACAGTGTATTGGAGCTTGGGAGCAAGGCAATGGGTGTCAGAGATGAGGTGGCAGAGAGGAGTGAGGAAGGCCTTACAGACCCGATGAGACCTTTTTATTCTGAGAACCATGGGAGCCAGAGAGGGCTTCTGAGCACGCCAGTGACATGGCCACAGTGGGCTTAAAGACCTTCCAGCCGTGTTTGGTAACAGCCTGTAGGTGGGTTGGAATAGATACAGGAATCTAAGTGAAGAGGCCTGGCAGGTGTCCAGGCGAGGGACGGTGGCTGTTGAGCATAGAAAGAACAGGTTCAAGGCATACTTTGGAGGTGGAATTAACCAATTTGCTGATGGCCCAGATGAGTGGGGTGAGGCAAAGAAAAGTCAAGGAAGAGTCGGGGCGGGGGGAAGGAGCGTTCTGAGCAACCAGAAGGATGACAGTGGATTTCCAGCAATAGGAGGGTGGAGCGGAACACCCCGGAGAGGCTGGAAGTGTACCCTGGGGTCAGGGCAGCTTGTGGACACAGGCTGAGGGGTCTGGACGAGCCCTGTGGGTAATGGGGAGCTATGGAAGGCTTCCTGATATGTTTCCTTTGATACCTCAGTTTCCCATTGTTTACAGTTTAGGAATACCGAAAAAGGTTCACTCTTAATAAAACAGTGTTACAAAAAAGAAAAGAAAAACGGCAGAATATTTATTCATTCTTTTAACACATGTTTATGGAGATAGGTGATTATGTTGTGCTCTCCCAGGCAGCAAAGCCCCCCGCCCCCAGCTATGGATTTGGGAGTACAAACCACCTTCCTGGAAGCCAAGTGTGGATCAAGGGATCTCACCAGCTGATCCATTGATTCCCTCCCCTATTCCTTCCCCATCCCCTGCTTAAGGAGCTGAAGTGCATTAAAAAAGTCTTTATTTAATTACTGACTGCCTGTCTTTCCCTCTAAAAGCTCCGTGAAAGCAGGAACCATCTTCGTAACTTCCGTGTCCCCCATTGCCTGGACCTGTATCTGGCCCACAGCTGGTGCTTGATGACTACTTACTGAGGCACTGAATTAAGAAGAAAAGGGCTCAGTCTGCCATCTCGAAGGATCAACGGAGATACTGTGACGTGCCGGGCTCAGGGCCTGGGAGACATTAGGCATTTGAGAAATGGAAATGAAAATGTACAGAAAATAGTCACAGGGTCTGAAGCCCTGGGCCAGTCTCTGGTGGGTCTGGAGGCTTCTCCAGGGCGGGATGGGCCTGAAGGGTGGGAGGGAGAGGCGGCCTGTGATCCTCCCCGGCCTGGACAGGATAGGTGTGGTGTCTGTACTAATCCTGGCTAAGCGGCCGGATGTGTGTAAAGATGTGTAATCCAAGGCCTCAGCGTCCTGTTCTCCTGGCTTTAGCCTGACCTTGGCTGAGGATGACCCAAGTTAAGGTGGCTGTCCCTGGCTTCCCAAGGCTCCCCAGAGTTGAGACCCTTCATACAGCCAGGGACAGAGACCAGAGGGGCAGGGACCTTTTTGAGGGGCAGATGGTGGCAGGCTCACCCAGGCTGCTCCCTCCCTCCACCCCTGACAGTCTGGAAAGTGCATCTCTTCACTCCTCCCCTTGCATCTCTGTCGTACAGCCCTCCCTGTTGGGGGAAATGCTGTGCAAAGACATTATGTCAGGGAAGAAAAGAGGAATCCATTCATTCATTTAGCAAACATTTACGGAGCCCAAAGTATGTGTCAGGCCCTGTTCTACATTCTCAGGAAACAATGGGACCAAATCAGATCTTCTTCAGGGAACTGACATTCGGATGGGGGTGGGGGAGCAGATATTAAAAGAGGAAACCTAAATTAGCAAGGTCACTATGGGCACTACAAAGACAAGCAAATGGGCTACTTGGATAGAGAGTGACTGGGTGTAGGGGGGCATCATTAGCTATGGTGGTCAGGGAGGGCTTCTTTGAGGAGGTGACATCTCAGCTAAGACCTGAAGGAAAAAGATCCAGCTGTGTGAAGATCCAGGAGAGGGGCACCCAGGTAGAGGAAAGAGATTTTAATCCTCACAAATCCTATGCTTGACCCTATTATTCATTGAGCACTTACTCATTCATTGAGCACTTACTATGTGCCCAGCTCTGTTCTAAGAACTTTACATGCAATGCATTGTTTAATATTCCCCTGACCCATCATTGTCATCCAATTTTACAGATGAAGAAACTGACCCACAGAGAAGTTAAGTCCTTTATTCAAGGCCACACAGTTAGCAAGTAGCAGAGCTGGGATTTGAGCCTAGATTTGCTCTAACTTCCAGCTTCTGTGGGTTATTCTCTATCCTCAGAGCACAGGGAGGAGAAAAATTAATTGTTGAGCACCTACCAAGCACCAGGCTGTTTGATTTCTATCATCTTTACCTGCTCTTACCTCTGAAGGCAGCCCGCGGTCCCCTGCCTGTACATCTCTTTCCTCCTCTCTGTCATCACCTGTATCTACTTCCAGCTCCGATAGTGGCCATGTGACCCATTCTGGTCCAACCGCCATACTTCAACCTTCCTATCCACAGTGATTGGCTAAAGGACAGGATGTGACCAAGATGGGCCAATGAGAGCGAATCCTGGGACTTTGGCTGAAATGTTAGGGAGGAAGAGTTCTTTTTCGAGGAGGAGGATCAAGCTGGGAGACTGGAAGTGTGGGAAACCGGAGAGCTTGCCTGAGAGTGGAGCTCGCCCAGGGGAAGGCAGAGACAAAAGGCAGGGAGAAATTGAGTTGCAATGACAAGTCCTGACGATATGGCTCGAGGGGCCGTGTGTCCAGGGCCAGAATCCAGAGCTACTTCTGGACTTGCCAGTTGCCTGAGCCAATAACTCACCCCTCTCTTTCTTTTCTAGCGTGAGCCAATTTGAATTGGATTTCTGTCATTGCAACTGAAACGAGAACATTTTTTTTCCTCCTGGAATGTCCTCCCTTCTCTTCTCCCCTGCCATCAACACCGCTGTTCTTCCTGCCACCAGGAGATAACCAGCACTGCCGTCACCGGGGCCATCACTACCTTCCTGAGTACCTGCATTGCCACTGCCAGTAATCACACCATCACTGTCACTGCGAACCCCATTACCGCTGGGGCCATGATCGCGCCTACGATCGAGGCCGGCGCGACTACTATGACCTCTGCTAATGTCACGTTCTCCCTCTGTAAACCTGTCCCCAGCACACAGGGCACTTTCACAACCCAAGCTAGGTCCCACCGCGGTCCCATTGTAGGAGCAAGAAAACCAAAGTTTGCAAAGAGGATGGGATCTGCCTACAGCCGTAGGCGCTGCTGCTCAGGTTTTTATTCATTCATTCATTCATTCATTCATTCATTCACCTCCTCATTCGTTTCTTTTTTTTAAATTTTTTTAATGTTTTATTTATTTCTAGGAGAGAGAGAGAGAGAGAGAGAGACAGCGTGAGCAGGGGAGGGTCAGAGAGAGAGGGAGACACAGACTCTGAAACAGGCTCCAGGCTCTGAGCTGGCAGTCAGCACAGAGCCCGATGCGGGGCTCGAACCCACTAACCGCGAGATCATGACCTAAGCGAAAGTCGGACGCTTAACCGACTAAGCCACCCAGGCACCCCTCCTCATTCGTTTCTTAAAGAAATGTCACTGGCTGCCTTCTGCATGGAGATGGGCTCCCCTAGATGCTAGAACGTAGGGGTGAACACAGACCTGGTTCCTGCCCTCACTGAGCTGGGTCAGGTGGGCTCTAGAACATTCCAAGGAGACCACACAGGAAGCCAGGATCCTTCTCTCCTCCTCGGGGTTCTGAGACTATGATGGAGGAGCCCAGCTTGTAGGCAGAGCTGAAGGGCTGCTGTGATTTTTTTACCTCCTACCTGAGCCACCTCGGGCAGTGGGCAGCCTCTGAATCTTGCTCCCCGGCAGCCAGGGAGTTCCTTGTGTGGGTGTGTTGGGGTGAGTAGGGATCCTTTATGGCCTTGACTTCTCTGTCTCTGCACAGTGCCAAGCTTGGGGCACAGAGTAGGCACTCAGTAAATGCTTATTAATGGATTGTTTCTCAGAGACGGAACTAGGGCTCCTTCCTTCCATGCACCCACGTACTCATGCACCCCTCTACCTCCCATCCTTTCTTCCCCTTCCCTTCTCCCCTCTCTCTGCCTTCATTCTGTCCTCCCTCTACTCATTCTCCATTTTTAAATTCATTCATCTTCCACCTACTTAGCCAGCATCCAATGTCCTTTAGTTTTCTATCATATATTCACCCCTTCTTCTCTGTCTTCCCTTCCTGGATTTGTCTTTTAAATAATCCATTATTTAAATCAATTCTTTATTCATCCCTCAAGGCTGTCAGGCCCTGCGTCAGCTGCCACGGGTAAAGTGAGCATCATTTGATCCCTTCCTCGGGAGACAGCACACTTGAACGTCACCCTGTCCCCACAGTCCGTCTCCCGAGCTCTTCGAGGGGCCCCAGCTCTCATCCAGGCACACGAAGCTCTTCCCTCATTTTTTCTTTCTCGCCTGTGTTTGGAATCTTCCCTAGAGTTTCAGCCTGCAGAGCAGGCAAGGGTTGTAAACACAACCACTTTCTTTGGCTGTTCAGGGAGCTGTTCTTAACCCCTGCCCTCAGAGAACACAGCCCTGGGCAGGGCCCAATTGCTGCACAACTCTGTGCGGCTGCATACAAAAACAGCACAGCACTGCTTAAGTGCCTACTGTGTACTGGCCTCATGGGGAGTGTAATGAGGACAACCTTAAAAATTTCTGAGCCCAAAGGCCACTTCCCCCCTCAACCTTTCCCTTTCCTTTCACCCTTCCCAGGTAGGAGGCTCGGGGATGGGTGACTAACTGGGGCTGGGCTGCGGCAGAGCCGGGACTGGAGTCGGGGGGCTCCCACCTTGGTGCTCCGTCCCCCACCTGACTGCCTCCAGCCCCCTGTCTGTTTTCCTGGGGCGATGGAGGAAGGTTCCAGCCTCTAGGTTTTTGTTCCTGCTACGCTGCTTCCCACCCTCCCTTCGCAGACTGTTAACGTTTTCCGAGGTCTTAGCAATTTGCAAGGAGCAAGCGAGATTGAATAAACAAACAAAACCCCTGATTCTCTGAGCCACTCTCTGGAGCACTCTCATTCCTACAGGACTTCTTATCTTTCCTGACAACCCAGGCCTGATCCCATGCTTCCTTTTAAGAAACCTTCCTTCCGGTTTCCTGAGCAGTGTCTCTCCACCCCCTCCCCCCCCCCCCCCCCCCCCCCCCCCAGCATCCCGGGGTCCAACACGCAGCCATCCACGGAGCCAGGCAGGAAGTGCGAACAACCCACGTAGGCTGGATGTAACCCGCTGGAAAGGGTGAGGGGTGTTCAGGCCACCTCTCACCAGCCCCGGGAGGGCACAGAGATGGCTCAAAGGTGGACTCCTTTTCCAGCTTCTCAAGAGAAACAAAACATCGAGTTTTTCCTCCCGAAATCTTCCAAATTGTTAATGCTGGCGACCGATTAAAATACGTAAATGCAGTTCAGTTCAAACAACACACATTAACTGGCTAGATCTGCGCCTTTCCCCTTGACAAGTCATCTGTGAGCCGCTTCCTCCTCCCCCACAAATTGCCACGAGAGAGCCTCTGCTCCAAGATGAGCTTATTGCTTTGAATACAAACGACTTAATAACAACAGTAGCAGCTACCACACATTGGATAGCCAAACCCTTAAATCACTCCTAGGAGATACTGTTATTGTCATTTTACAAATGAAGAAAACAAAAGGCCCAGATAGGTTAAGGAACCTGCCCCAGGTCACACAGCTAAGTGACAACTTGGATTTGAGCCTGGGTCTGTGTGACTCCAATACTGAGCTCTAGCTCAGTGGTGGTGGCCCTGACCCCTGGCAGGCATTTCTGATGGTCACAGTGCCGGGGTGGGGGTGGGTGCTTGTCAGTGGGTGGGACCTTCCCTGTGCCAATATGCCCCCAGCTTTCTCTCTCCCCTGACATTGGCAGCCATTATTGAGTGCCAGCTGTATGCCAGAGGTTTGAGATCCAGTAGGCCGGATGAAGTAGGTACTATTAGTATCCCAACGTAGAAGAAAGAAAAACTGCAGTTTGGAGGTGGGGTTACTGAACGTGAAGGTGAAGTAGCAGCGGGGCCAAGACCAGGGGAGCCCCCCCCCCCCCAACTCAGGAATCCAGATAAGTAACTTTTTTTTTAATTATATATTTTTATTTTATTTCTAGGAGAGAGAGAGAGAGAGAGAGAGAGAGAGACAGCGTGAGCAGGGGAGGGTCAGAGAGAGAGGGAGTCACAGACTCTGAAATAGCCTCCAGGCTCTGAGCTGTCAGCACAGAGCCCGACGCGGGGCTCGAACCCACGAACCGCTAGATCATGACCTAAGCGAAAGTCGGACGCTTAACCGACGAAGCCACCCAGACGCCCCAGATAAGTAACATTTTAACGCAACATTTTAGAAGATCAAAAAAGTTAAAAAAGATGAACAAAATATCTAAATTTTACAGCCTTTGCCGTGTCGATCCACCCCGGAGTCTGAGAGAAAAGGACAAGTCAATCACACTGACCCTGGGTTTTTGTGCCTGAGGTGAGCGCCTCACCTACCTCACCCAGCCCAGACCTTGAGCAAGAGGCAGGGTTCGAACCCAAGGCCGCAGGTACTAGTGGTGCCCACGGGGCCTCTCTGTCATGAGCCTCAGGAGGACAGGGAGTGTGGGGCAGCCAGTCTTTCCCCCTCAGCTCGCCGGGCCTTGATTGTAACTGGTTAAATTATAGGCCCCTGAAAGCCATGATTTGTAAAGCAGAAGACAGGCCTTTAATTAGAGCCAGGCGGGTGGGTGGCTGGTTAATACTAAGTTCCGTAATAAGTGCTGTATTTTTGAATTTGTTGGCTTGATCACACACATTCTGGAGGCCTCTTTGGAAACCTGTTCACAGAAAATAGGGTAAACAGCTATTTCCACCCTGAGAGAAGGAAAATGACTTTGCAGCAGGGTGACTGCTGTGTGGCCTGGGCCGAGCCCTCTCTGAGCTCCCGGTTCCTCATTTGCAACGTGGGGATGGGAAGATGAGGTGGTGAGGAAGATGAGAAATAACACCCGTGCGTGCCCATCTCTCAGAGGCTTGCCCCCAAAGGTAACTGTCTTCATTTACTCTTGAAAATCCCTTTCAACTGTGAGGACCGGAAACTTGCAAGTCCAAAAGGCGAGAAGTAATGAACTTTATTTTGGACGGGTCTTCTTCTCTGAGGCAGGATGTACATGACTGATGGGGAGCGGGGGGTGGCTGGGGAAAGGAGAAGGAATACGTGAACTTTTCTCTCTCTCTTCCCAGATCTCATGCTGGGGGATAAGGAAACCTACTGCAGCTCAAAGTCTGGCAGGTAGAAAAAGCTCACGATGGTTCCAGTTCTAAGAAGCAATCGGCACGGGCCCCAGACCCCATGAGCTCCCAGTTTGTGGCTAGAATCACACGTGGGAGGTGGCTAAGGTCCACAGTATTCGTTCGTCTAGAAGGGCCGGGACCTTCTAGTTGATGCCCCCAGGAGCTGCAGACCTCCATGGGCATCTCCAGCAAGGATGAGCAGTGAGGCTGGTTCAGACCAGTCAGGAGATCATGTGTGCTGGTTTTGCCTTCTTGGTAATTAGCAAGGATGTGCACAAATTGGACAAAAAGACAAGCCACTTGCCGTGTGCAAAGACTCTAAGGCAGTGTAAATAAACAAACCATTAGGCTGAGAACGGAAGTAACAAGAACAACAGATAACAAACAGACCCTCTACTCAAGAGCCTGGCTGGCTGCTGGCTGGAGGCTGGATCCAGAGATTCTCGGTGGGGCGGTGCTGCTCAATGAGGCATGTTCTGGAAATTCATGAGGATGTCCCGAGGGCGGGGAGGACACGGCAGGCACCAAGTGGGATGCCAGGTGACCTTTAATACTCGAGACAATGCTGCTTAGGGTTTCCTGCACCTAGGCTCTGATTGTTTTATATATAAACACACCGAATAGCTTCTGCCAAGGTTTTAATATGCCCTGAATTTTCCAGAAGTGCAACCACTAGATTAAGGCAGGAGAAGAAGTGAACTTTCCTCTGCTCAGAACTTTACCAAGAGTTAGTCACCCCCTCGGACAAATCACGTGGCTGGCTGACGGCGTTGCTGCTGGTGGTATGTGAGCTGCCAGCACACCTGTGGCTCCCTGTCTTTGTCTCTGTCACACTCACATGCTTCTATGTATAGTGGAAGCACCTGACACTTTCATGGTGTCTTCTGGTATCTTTGTCGTGATCAGGCATTTGCTTATTGAAATGCGTACTCGTTTAATATAAATTACTTCCTTCGTCATTCTCCTTTCTGCTACACGCAATGTGTCCCCTGGATTTGGTTGTCACGCTGGACTTGGAGTGGGGAGGGGGTGGATGATGGCTAGTGGCGTCTAGCGGGTGGAGGTCAGGGAGGCTGCTAAACCCCCAAAGTGAGCAGGACAGCCCCCACAGCAAAGAATTTTCCTGCCCCAAACATCAACCATACTGTGGTTGAGATGTCCTGCCTAAAAATGAAGTCCTTCTTCTGGGCCACATCAGCTCCTGGGAAGCTGTCTTTCTACTTGGTGACTAATCACCAGCCTTTCTACTGCAGTCTGGAACCATTCTCTGACACCATGCTTTCTCCCCACAGGCCCTGGGCTCCCCGCTACCCCCAGCTCTCCAGCTCACACTTTGACTTCTCTGGTTCAAACCTCAAAGCACCCTGGACAGAGGTGCCTGGATGTTAAGAACCCTCTTTTCCACAGGGGCAGACAAACACAGAGAGTGTCACCAGCTTGATCAAAGTCACACGGAGAAGTGCAGGAGGCTGGAATTTGAACTCAGGCACTGTGACCCCCAGCTCGTTCTCTGAAGTTGAGATTTGAGAAGTGACCTCCTCGGGGTTCAGGTTTCCTGTGACCTCTCTGCTCACCGTGTCTCACGCCCCTCTGGTTAGAAAGGAATCCTGGTTCCACTTCCCTTAAGTTATAGTGGAAACAGAAACAGAAGCTGGTTTTGAATCCTCTCCCTTGGTGATGGGCTACGGCTCTGAGGTAGATCTTGGAAGGACTTCCTAGTGATGGCGTGTTATGTACAGGGAGACAGAATGGGGGCTGGGAAAACAGGCTCTCCCTCCAAACTGGGGTCTGTTGTCTGGTTTCCACCCCAGACCTTGGACAAATTCCTTCAGCTTCCTGAATCTCAGTCTCCCCATCTGGGAAATGGGGCAGTGATACTTCCTCAGTAACACTGAGGAGTTGTGAGGATTTAATGGGAATATTCATGTGGAAGGCTGGCCCAAGGCTTGTTCAATGAGGGGAGCTGGGGTGGCTGTTAGCTCCAGGGTCTGTGGAGGCAGGGGGATACTCTGGAGAATTCTAGAAGGTGGCAGTGTGTCCTCATCTCCAGAGAGCAGAGGAAGGAATCTCTTTGCCTATGTTCATGCCACAAAGTCATCATGCCAAACCCTTAACCAGCAGCCCCCTGGGCACTGAGTGTTTAAACAAGAGGCAACCCCAGATGCTCGGCTCAGCCCTTCTCTGGCTTGGGCATGTTTTCCATTTTATTTTCATTCAGTCACCATACACTGAGCACTTTCTGGTTCCAGGCACTGTGCTAAGCTCTGGGGGCAGAACAGGAATGAAGTAGCAAGTTGCTGTCCTAAGGAAGAGGTAGAGCCAACACACACACACACACACAGACACACACACACACACACACACACACACACACACTTCAGAGGGAGTTAATGGGTGACGAGGAGAAGTGTCTGTTGGAGGTAGGCAGCTGGTCAGGAAAAGGCCCCCTGAGGATACTTGCTAGGCTGAGGTCTGAGGATGAGCATAGTAAGATATAGGGAACAGAAAGTGCAAAGGCCCTGAGGCAGGAACAAGGTGTGTTTAAGGGCCAGAAAGGAGGCCAGTGTGGAAGAAGCAGGGAAAGGGGGCTCAGAGATGATGATAGAAGGATAGGCAGGAGCCAGATCATGCAGGGCTTTGAAGGCCAGAGTGGGGAGCTTCCGGTATATTCTAAGAACCCATAGGAAGAGGAGGCTCTGGGCCCTGAAGGGAAGAGATACCTTATACCTTGGAGCACCAGGGCTCCTTGGAGAACCCTGGCAATCTGGCTGGTCTGTGTATAGCCTGCCGCTGGGTACGACACCTCACTGCACATGCTGGCCCTGGTCCTGCCTTCCCGCCTTTTCTCAGGCAGGCTCCTCTGCCCTGAATGCCTTTTCCTTTCCCTTAAATGGTCTAACTCCTCAGCCCACCCTTCCTGAGGAGGCCCTCCCTGACAGCTGCAGCCCATGGGAACCTCTTCCTCTCCAGAGCACCTCTCTGATACCGACATCCCTTGGGGAATTTTGCTGGTAATGTTGATTCCCCAGAGACGCTGATTCAGGAGGGTGTGGTCGGGCCTAGGAATCTGCATTTTAAACAAACCCTTCAAGGAAGGGGACTCCATTACGGGCCTTGGAGAGATCGAGCTGTGGCGTCTTCCCAGACCCAGCGACCCAGCTCAGGCAGGAGGGTGTGACAGGTGTGTGCGTCGGGGGCGGGGGGGGGGGGAGGCTGGTCAGCGGGACCAAAAGACGGTGTGTTCAAATCTCAGGTTTGCCCCTTATAACCAGCTGGGTGCCCTTTGGCAAGTGCCGTCGCCTCTCCCTGCCCCATAGCTGCTTCCCCAGGACCTGAACGAGACCTACAGCCTGAGGCTCGCTGTGTGCCGGGCGATGTTCTCTATCCCACGGCCGGCACGCTTTTCCTGTAAAGGGCCAGATGATGAACAGTTCAGGCTGCGGGTCATGTGTCTGTCACAGGCGACCGCACTTTGCGCCACAGCACAAAGGAGCCAGAGACGAACCGAAACAAACTGGCGTGGCTGCGTCCCAACACACCTTTATGGATGGACACTGAAATTTCAAGTTCGTATCATTTTCACTTGTCATGAAATGGCATCCTTCTTTTGATAATTCTCAATGCCTTGGGAATGCAAAAGCCATGGGTACAGCTTGCAGGCTGTACAAAAACAGGGAGTGGGCTAGATTTGGCTCGTGGGCCCAGGGTTGCTGACCCCTGTTCCCCACACGTTGCAGGGATTCGCGCCTGGGACCCTTATGAGATAAGCACGTTATTACAACCTTGGTTTCCGATGGGGAAACAGAGGCTCAGAGAGACTGAGACCGGTGCGCAGGGTCCATTTGGTCTGCGTGGAGAGCGACAGCGGTAAGGTCTGCGGTCGGGCAGAGCTGGATTCCCAGCCCGTGCTGTGCACCACTGTGCTCTCCTACCTTGCTGAGGTCACTCCAGCCTCGGGTGTAGACACCACATCGCAAGAACCAGTGACCTCTCTTTGCTGAGAAAGAACTTTGATAATAAATGTTTAAGTCTCTGTCTCAACAGCCAAATCTGTATTCTAAGTGATTCTGAAAATGACCGGAATGTCATACTGAGTGGGCTGGCCAATAATGGCCTTTCTGAGAGGATATGTTTGAGCTAAGGTCTAACTGTGTGAAGGAGCTGCTTATGAGAAAAGCCCCAGGCAGAGAGCCCCAGGCAGAGGCCAGTAAGTGCAAATGCCCTGGGGTGAGAGGACCTCCTCCCCAAGGGCTTCTGTAGCTGCCAGTGCACATCCCACCAACAGGCCATGTTATGATCTACGGGGTTCTAACTTCTGTCGTAGGTGGCTTGATTTCATTGAGCCTTAGGGTTTTCATCTAAGAAATGGGATAAATGTTCCCATTTTTTAAATCCCCAAATGGGATAAAAAGCCCATTTTTGTAGGGCTTTTGTGAGGATTGATTGATTTAATGCATATAAAGTTCTTAGGAAAGTGTCTGGTGCATAATGGGTGCTCAGTAAACAATGAATCCTTTTACTGTCTTCTCTGAAAAGAGATGGGATCCTAACTACCTGCTTCCCAAGGTCAGGAGCTAATGTACAAGGACAGCTTTCTCAGATGGAAATTATCTCTCACACTTCTCTTATTTCTTTTTCTACTTTATCCATCCATCCATACATCTATCCAGCTTCTTATCCACCATCTATCTATCCATCACTCATTCATCCACCCACTTGTCCATCTATTATTCATCTGTCACCCATCCACCTATCCATCCATTCTCCTATCCATCCATCCACCTATCCATCCATCCATCCACCCACCCATCCATCATCTATCCATCATTCATCCACCCACTTGTCCATCAATTATTCATCTATCCACCCATCTACATATCCATCTATCTATCCACATATCCACATATCCATCCATGCATCCATCCATCCATGCATCCATTTATCCATTCGTCCATCCATCCGGGAAGCATTTATGAAGAACCTGTGCTAGATTCTGGGGATGCAGAAACTAATAAACTCAATCTATGCTCTTGAGGAGCCCAAAGGCCCTTATACAGGATAAGTACCTAAGTTGCCTTATAGAACATGACAGAGAGTGTAGAGTTTGAACCCCACTCTGCCACCTCTCTCAAGTGGTGTTGAAGTAGTGATTTCACCTCTGTCAACCTTAACCTTCTTATCAGTGAAACAGAGGTGATAATCTCTACCCACAAAGATTAGATGAGATCGGAAAGTTAAATTACAGAGCTTGGCACACAGTAGGCATTCAAAATATGGTTCCTGTTACACTAATGGATACCACTGAAGGTTTCTTGGAGGCTTCTGGGCTCGACATAAAAGGATGGAAAGAATTTGGATATGTGAGAGTGGCAGAGGGGAAGGGGAATCCCAGGCAGAGGGCACAGCAAGATCAAAGGCAAAGAGGGAGAGAGGTTCAGGGTTCAGAGAGGGGCCAGTGGAAGAGCAAGGTTCTGTTTTCCCTCTTTCAGTGTCCTCAAGGCAACAGGGTCCCCAGGACTGAAAAGGACAGGGGCTGGGTGGGATAGGCTCTGGGGGTGAGGACTTGCAGTCTGGGTGACCCAGATGGCCAGAGGCAGACAAAAATGGGTCATGGGAATTAATCTTTGCCACAAGGCAGACTCCCCTCCACCCGCCATCTGGGCTGGTGGGGCCTGGCTGGGTGGGAGGAGATTTGTTTGGACACTTAGATGTCCCATGGGCCTGTCAAACTTAACAAGGTCAAGTGGAGGGGTTGCCTGGCTGACTCAATCCATAGAGCATGCGACTCTTGATTTTGGGGTCATGAGTTCGAGCCCCACATTCGGTGTGGAGCCTACTTAAAAAAAACAAACTGAAAACAAGGTCAAGTGGAATTCTTGATCTCCTACCACCTGCTCCTCACTGGGTTTTTCCTGTTTGGGCAAATGGCAGCTCCCTCCTCCCAGATGCTCAGGCCACAAACCCAAGAGCCCCCCTCGGCTATTCTCTGCCCGTCGGCAAGCTGTGTGGGCTCCACCTTCAAAACAGACGCAGAGTCTAGCGCACTGGCCTCCTCACTGGTGTCCCTGCATCCTCCCCACCCCTACCACTCATTCTCTGCAGTTTATTTATTTTGAGAGAGAGAGAGAGAGAGAGAGAGAGAGAGACTCCCAGGCAGGCTCCACGCTGTCAGCACAGAGCAAGAGACGCAGTTGAGCTCTCTCCCTGGTCCCCTTGCTCACAATAACTCCAGCTCCTTCTTCAAGGTCTCTTTAAAGTCACTGGGGGCAGTGGGGGGAGGCACGTGGGTGGTTTAGTCAGTTGAGCGTCCGCCTTTGGCTCAGGTCATCATTTTGCCATTCGTGAGTTCCAGCCCCACATCGGGCTCGCTGCGGTCAGCCTGTCAGCGCGGAGCCTGCTTCAGATCCCCTCTCCCCTCTCTCTACCTTTCCCCACTTGCACTCTCTCAAAAAATAAATATTTTTAAAAAATCACTTGAGGGCACAGGGCTGGACCTGGCTGGCAACACCCCTTTCCTGAGCTACTGAATAAAAGGACAGAGCAGGGATTGGCACCAGTGAGAAAGCAGACGGCCGACCCTCCTGAGCTCTCTCTGTGCCAGGCCCTGTTCAGACGCCTTGCATGCTTCTTTACCTGTTGCATCTTGCTCTAGCCCTGAAAGGTAGGTGCTGTTACTGCCTTCACCCCTGTGAGCAGTGATGGGGGCTGCCCGCAGCTCATCAGGGGCAGAAGTGAGTTCCCTTTGGGCAGAGATGGCTTTGGTCTTGGGCCAGGCTTTTTGCCGGGGTAGGCAGGTGGGCGAGGGTGAAGAGGGGTAGGTAACTTCATATTTGGTGGCCTGAGAAGGTGATCTTTGAGCTGAGGCAGACAGGGGTTGACCACCAAACGATGGGGAGGGACCACCAGTCTCTCCAGGAACCAGAGGTCAGGAGAGGGCCATGCTTGTCTCTTGGAACATAATGGTTTTTCAGTTGCCATAGATGTGGCTTCCTTTACTCATTCTCCCACCTCACCATGGCCCACTCGTGCCCGTCACCCCTCACGGCCTCTTTAACTTAATCTTGTGCTACTCACCCCTTCACATGCTCCCCTCCAGGCACAATGGCTTTCTTGGTGTTCTCCTACTATATTGAGCCCACTTCTGCCCCAGGACCTTTGCACTACAGTCCCTTCTGTCTGGAATGTTCTTCACCCATTTTGTGATGCTATTCTTAATCAAACCTCAGCTTTCAGGAAAGGGTTGGGAGTGTGCAAGAGAGAGGCCATTCCTCCCAGACCTCACAACCCCTAAAGGGCTTAAACAAGAGTTTTCATGGTGGAGACATAAGGTTACTCACTGCACCACAGCTTATTAGATCAGAAAGTCTGGAAACACCCTCAGTATCCATCAACAGGGGAAAAGTTAAATCAACAGTTGGGCCATCCGCACAATGAAATACGACGCAGCTATAAAAGAACGAGGTGGCTCGGTACGCATCCGTAGGGAACAATTCCCGAGATGTGTCGTTAGCAAACAAAGCAAGAGGAGAACATTATGTACAACCAGCTCCCATTTCAATAAAACAAAGACAAAAGAATGTACACACATGGATTTGGATTTACTCATATATGGATACATTATTTCTGGAACGGATCAGAAGAAATTGGTAACAGTGGCTGCCTCTGCAGCGGCGGGGGAGGGGGACTGGGGAAAGGAGCAGAGAGAAGAACTTTCACCGTGTGCCCTTTTGAACACTTTGACTTTTATACTGAGAACATATATTACCTATTCACAGGACTGGCATTCCAACATTTTTAGGATTTTGACCTTCTCTCTAAATGGGTTACATACACAAACAGGGACAGAGATGGGAGTGTGGAAAGGCTAGGTTCATGGAGCCATGCCACCCTTTGATTCTGTCACAGGCTCATTCTGAGACAACACCGTGAATTTCAGAGATAAATGTATAGATAAATAAAACAAATCCCGTGGTTTTCTTGTGAGCCTCACACTTCTATATTGCATTGTGATTTCACGCAGCTGGGTCAAAAGCATGAATTTGGTCAATTGAATATTTTAAGTGAACTGTAACTTTAGGGATGTCTTCTTGGTTTGTTTTGTTTTTAAATAAATTAATTTTCTGGGAATCTCAAAAAATAGAAGTCTTAGAAGTCTCCCAGGCTTCTCGTGGCCTGAGGGGACCTTGTCCCAGTTCTCTTCAGGGAGAGACCGGGGAGGCTCAGAGGATCAGAACAGTAAATCCGCGGTTCCGCATTTAGCTGTCCCTGGGGGACCATGGCAAGTTCACCGGGGTGCGGAGGCAGGGCCAGGCCTGCCACAGATGTGGCTACTGATAAATGTGGGCAAGAGGGAATTCCCAGCTTAGAAGGCTGGTCCTGCTATAAACCGGGGGGAACATCTGTTGTTTTTTAGCTCCTCTTCTGCAAACAGCCCCTCACAATACGCAGCTAGAAGCTCTCCTCAGTTCTGTCCATATCCAGGGCCTCCTGGCCACTACTTCAAAGAGAAGGATGCTGATTTAGCCATGGCTGTGGCCTGAACCTGAGCCAAGGTCAAAGCTTCCCAGTAGAAATGACCAAATGGCCCTACTAATGATATATAAGACTTTGATCTGTTTGTGAATGCCGTCCTTTGCTGCCTTCGAAGTTCATGTCCAACCTGAATCTCGTTGGATTGTCACGGCTACTGGAGGAGGCAGCTGGGCTGGCTTCACAGCTCCCATTGTACAGACAGGAAAGCTGAGATTCAGAGTGGGGAAGGGACTTGGCTAAGGCCACACAGCTGGGGAATGTCATACATGGTTGGGTTTTCCAGTACGGAGCTCCCTCTGGGATACTACCTGGAGGAAACCAGGGAGGTCTAGCTTGGTGCCTTGGTCCCAGGGCACGGATGGGAGAGGCCCCTTCTCACCCGGTGGGCCGAGGCCAGATGGTCCAGCCACCTGTCCTGCTGAGCCTGGCGATGGGGGAACCGCGTGGAGCTACCAACAGGGAATCAGAGAATATCTATAGGCTCAGCAAGATCTGTCAGATCTGTCTCCAGAAGGTACCTGACACACCTGTGCCCACCTCTCACCTCGGACAGTCCCTGGGCCAGGCCACCACCTTATTCCTCCTGGAGGAATGCAGTCACGTCCTCACTGTCTTCCTACTTCTGTCCCGCACCATAAAAACACACTCCATTTTCCATATTCCTCCAGAGGGGCCCTGCTAGAGCCTAACCCACATCACGTAACTCTTCTTTGTTCAAAACACCCCACGTCTCCCAGTGCACTGAGAGCAAAAGCCACAGTCCTAACAATGGCCCACAAGGCCCCGTATGGCCTGGCCACTCCTTTCCCTCCCTCCATTCTAGCTGCCTGGCCGTCTTGCTGCTCCTGAAACATACCCAGCACTCTCGTGTCTCAGGGCCTTTGCACTTGCTATTCTCTCACCCACATGGATGTTGGTCTCTTTTATGTCTCTGCTCAAGTGTCCCAACCCCAGAAAGATTTTCCCTGACTCTTCTATTTCAAACGGCACCCACTCCAGTTAATATTTCACCCTTACTTCTGACATATTACATCTTTGGATAGATATATTTAATTGCATCTTACTGTTTATTGTTCTTCTCTCCCTTCTGGAATGAACTGTGGGGTCTTCATGACCTGTGGGGTCTTGGTCCTTTTCTTGACTGCTGGATCCTCAGTGGCTAGCAAGGGGCTGGTATACAGTAGATACTAAATAAGGATTTGTTGGAAGAACCAATGTGTGAATTCCAGGTCTCCAGATGAACTCCACTGGGGTCTGGCTGAGCCAACAGGCTCTAAAATGCCTCAAGGATCTTTCTTTCTCTCCAAGAAATGCAAACCCAGCTTCCCACTGAGGGTGAGCAGTTTACCTGTTGGCCACACCTCTGAGGCCACAGTGCCCGTGCCCAGTGAGTATGCTTTTCTGCTTGGAGGCAAAACACCCCCTGTTTCCTTAAGGTAGTCAAACAAACACAACGAGAACTTTCTGAAGCTCGAGGTAAAATTTGTAGAGTGAAATCTAGTTCCAGATGTGTGCTTTACAAGGAAGTAAAGACCCAGGGATTATTTCTTTGTAAATAGCGAATGAGATCTTATGTAGTGTTGGCTTTCCTTGGGGTGGCTCCCATTTCCCAAAAAAACCCCTCATTATTACGTGGAAAATAACCGTTCATAATGATAGTTACCATTAACTGAGCAGCTATTATGGGGGAGGCATTGTGGACGGCTTTAGGTACGCTGTCCACTCGCTCCTCAAGACATCCTTGAATCGTATTCCTGCCTGAGAGAAAAGGAAACCAAGGCTCAGGGAAGTGAATGCTTTGCCGGGTGTCCTATAGCCGCTAAGAAGTTGGCACTTGCACCCTGGTCTTCTCACCCTGAATCCAAGAAAAGGTCTTAAAGGACCCTGGTGCTGGCAATTTGCTGCCAAGGCAGCCCATGCAGATAAGTACAGGCCTGCTGACCAGGGCCTGGAGACAAATAAGAATTCTAGGTCATCCAAACAGCACAGCCAGCCAGTCACGCGGCACTGGGCTCGGGCTGGGGTTACGACTCACGGTTGGTGTGCTCCTGGAAGGTATCCAGAGGGCTCTGGCCATTTTGTCCTAAAAGCTTTGTTGAAAGGCGAAGGAAATTGTGTTTGGGAAGCCTTCTCTGGATTCCAGTCGAGCAGGTGCTTGGGGGCCTAGGGCAGCAACAGGTGCTTTGTCCACCAACTCAACTTGTGAGTCTTCTAGTTCTTCAGACCCAGGCAAGAAAGCCTGGATTTCCAAGTGCACAGCCCCTTGGGGTAGAGAGTAGGGACACCGGGCTGGGGGCACACGACAGATGGGAGGGACCTGCTGCGGGCTTGGCCCACAGGGCAAAATGGAGTTTGGCCCAAGCCAACTTTGGCCACTATGGAGCGGTAAGGAATGTCTTGTTCTGGGGCGGGGCCTGCGGAGCATTTTCCTCCCAAACCTCTCCACCTACTGACATCACTTTCCAGCCACGTGGGTCTTAAAACGTCACTCCCACATTGCCCACCCCCTATCTATCAAAGGTAAGGGTTATGCCCCTTCGTCTTGAATTTGGGCTCTGCAACTGCTTGTCCGGCAGACTGTGGCAGAAATGACGTGGTGCCAGTTCCGGAAACCCAAACCTGGAGAGACTGGCATCTCTCACTTCCTGTGTTTTGGCCTGATCACTCTTGGAACCCAGTCGCCATGCTGTGGAGAAGCTCAAGCTACTCCATGGAGAGGAACTGCCAGCGGGAACAACTCCATGTCGTGTGGGCGAGCCCCGGTAAGCCGCCCGGCGGACACCACGTGGGGGCAGATGTGCTCCAGCCCCGCCCAGCCCCGCACCTGCTGCAGACATAGAGTAAGCGCCTGATGTTGTTTCAAGCCACTGAATTTTGAGGGTGGCTGCATGTTACAAGCAACAGGTAACCAGAACACCTTCCCAAGTTAGAAGGAATTTCTGGGTCTCGCAGGACCCCAAATCCAGATGTAGGACTTTAATAGTAACAGAGAGGTCTGGTCGTTTGAAGGAAGGCTGGTAAGTCAGGTCGGAAAACTTCATCTCTTCAATCGGAATAGCTAACAATGGTCTTGGGCTCCTCCCTATTTGAGATAGAATCCTATGCCAACCAAATATACTTCTAGATCCTCTGCGGTTGGGGGGCGAAGGTGACAAAGGCAGAGAATAGAAGATTTCCCTTAATTCAGGATTTTAGATATTTTTCATGGAAGTATCTGGTAGCTATTATCTTATTTGGAATGTCAAAGGAAATAAGGCCACTGTAAAGGAAAGCACCAGAAACCTTTCCTTATGCCCTTTTAATGACTGTGTGGGGCTGCCATGGAGATAAAACTGGGGAGAGGTGGAGGAAGGCAGCCTATAAAATCGCTGTGCATGTCTCTTGCTCTGGGCCTTGGCCTGCCTCCATGAAAGTGGGTTTGTCATGTGATTCAGAAAGGCTCCCGCACTCTGTTTGCCAAACTGTCCCTCTCTCTTAAGTTAGCTAGAACTCCCCAAAGGACCATGACAAGAGACAGTGCAGCATCGAGAGAGGGATCTGAGCACTAACAGAACGCCTGCTCTGTGACAGACAGAATCCAAAAAGCTTTCATCAACATTATCATGGAAAACTCTTTCTTTCTTTTTTTTTTTTTAATGTTTATTTATTTCTAGGAGACAGAGAGAGAGACAGCGTGAGCAGGGGAGGGTCAGAGAGAGAGGGAGTCACAGACTGAAACAGGCTCCAGGCTTTGAGCTGGCAGTCAGCACAGAGCCCGACGCAGGGCACGAACCCACGAACCGTGAGATCATGACCTAAGTGAAAGTTGGACGCTTAACCAACTAAGCCACCCAGGCACCCCTATCATGGAAAACTCTTTCAGGAACCCAGTGAAGGTGACTGGATACAAACTGTGGTCTATCTGAATATAATACTACTCGGTCCCCAAAAGGAGTGAACTACTGCTTAGTGCTACAGTATGGATGAAGCTCCAAAACAGGACGCTGAGCGGAAGAAGCCAGACCCAAAGGGCCACACATTGTATGCTTCCATTTCTACGAAATGTCCGGGAGAGGCAAATCCATAGAGACAGAACAGATTGGTGGTGGCCTGGGGCGTGGGAATGGGGAGTGAGCACACACAGGCATAAGGTTTCTTTTGGAAATGTTCTGAAATTGGATTATAGTGACGGCTCCACAAACTCTGTAGATTTGCTGAAGAATACTGAATTATACACTTAACATGAATGAATTTCATGGTATATAAATCATTCCTCAATAAAGCTATTGAAAAAAAAAAAAAAAAGAAGAAGCCAGGGAAGTCAGAGGGAGGAGACAGGGTGGACACTGGGGTCTTTTTCTAAGACATCATGGACACAGGAGATAAATGGTTACGTACTGCTCGGAAGGGGTAGAAGCTGATTGTCTTGTCACTAACTGGGGATATCATGGAGCAGAAGACCTCTGATGAGTCAGAAAGAGGTTAAACCACGAGAAGGAAAAACGCTGAGAATCATAATGATAATGGCTAACGCTTATTAAGTTCTGATTCTATGCCAGGCTATGTAAAGCATTTTATATGTATGGACCCTTCTGCTCCTCCTGCCAGCCCTATAAAGAGATGTTGGAGACAATTCTCCATGGGCCTCTCAAAGTCCGCATGTCTTCTGAGCAAGAGACAACGGAGAGCTTTGCCCTGGACTATCTTCTTAAGACTGTCATAATAGCAAACAGCCTTGGAAGAGAAAAACTGTACCTCCCTTTGGGGGAGAGGGCAGAGGGCAGAGTTGTTTCCAAACCAGTATAATAAAGAACATCTCTCTCCAGGGCAAAGGCTGGGCAGGTTTGCCAGGAGCCCCCTTATAAGGCTGGGGATTCCCTAAGCTTTAGGATCTCCAGTGGTGGCAAATCCAGGTGGTGTGGCATCTACGTGGGTGCTTTGCATGGTGCTCCCATGGAACTTAGGGTCAAAGAGAACTAACCGATGTGAACGTGAACTCATTCCACCTGCTGGACTGTGAGTAATAAAGCCCTTTGTCTCTGACCCAGGAGTCTCGTGTTTTCTGCCAGCACTTATGAAACCAGCAGGCTTCCCTGTTAGCTTGTAAACAAAGTAAAATCTCAGACCCTCTGCATTTCTTTTTCTTTCTTTTTTTAAAGTAGGCTTCACACCTGGTGCAGAGCTGAACGTGGGGCTTGAACTCACGGCTCTGACGTCAAAACCTGACCCAAGATCAAGAGTCAGACGCTTAACCAACCGAGCCACCCAGATGCCCCTGAGACCCTCCGCACTTCTTGACAGTCAGCACCGACATCACCCCCATTTTACAGATGAGGACTCTGAGGCCCAGAGAACTGAATGTTCTTGTTCAAGGTCACACAGCTAGCAAGTGACAGAGCTGGGACTGAAACCCAGACAGACTGGGAAAGGCAGGAGACCTGAGGAGGGGATTGGTGAAGGCATCAGCTGATACTGATGAGAGCTGAAAGCTCCAAAGATACACAGAAGGTCGTACCTCTCAGCCTCCTCACCCCACACACCCCCAGATGCTGCCTGTCCCCACATCCGGCTGCTGGGGCTGAGCAGCCAATTCGGGACGGCCGCGATATATTTAACGGTGAGTCACGCTCTCCCCCAGCAATCAGCAGTGGCAGGCTTGGAGGATGCAGGGAGCATCTCTGGGAATCCATGCCTGAGGGTCGCCATGGCAACCCCACCCGACTGGCTTGCCAGCAGCCGGGATGCCAGCGCCTGAATCGAGGCAGAAAATAGTCTCATGGCCGAGTGTGGCCAAGGACAGTAGCAGGCCCACCATACACCCAGGTGACACCAGTGGGGTCACCAGGGGTTGCTGCGGGGGTTGTGAGGACCTGATGATAGGGAAGTCTTGTAAGCATGCTTGTGAGCTCAGAGCCGGGCCATGGAGGCCCAGCATCCCTGGCTTCCTGGGGTGAGGGTATTGGCTTGAGGGCTATTTTGGTGAGTGCCATCTCTTTTTGCCATGGTTCCTCTTGGGTTGTCTGTCCTTCTCACACATACCCACTCTGACAAAGACCCCTCTCCATCTGAGCCTTCTAACCAAGCACCGTTACAACAGCTAAAGACTGATGTCAACTTGGATGTTGACCACAGACCTATCTTCCCAGGGTAATTCTGAAGACTTCAGAACGTATGACCAATCAGCCACCCCCACACCAAGTATGAATATTCCAGTGAAAGCAGTTTGGAATTCATTCATTCATTCCTCCATCCATCCATCCGTCCATCCATCCTCTTAATTGTTCCTTATGAATTATATCCAGGGTCCTATGGGCCCTATATTGAGCTGGGCTGGGTTATCTCTCTATTTTTGTCTCCTTCCACTCTCCCCCCTCTTACTCCTCTCTAGCTCACTACCTTGCTGCTGTTCCTTGAACATACCAGGCACTTCCTGCCACAGGGCTCTTGCTCTTATCCTACCTGTTGGAACCATTGTACCCTCAGATAGTCACAGCCTGACTGCCTTCCTCCCTTTAGGTCTCTGCACAATTCTGAGAGATACCCTAGGAAAAAGCACCCAATCCAGCCTGAGGGATAAGGCCAAATATACACACAATATGACGTAGATCGTGACTTGCTTTCTTCTGTGTATGACAAGGAGAGGGAAATGGAAAGTTAGTGACGTGTAACCTGAATATGCTCTATAGATATGTTTTGTTTTGTCTAAATGGTGTTTTGAAAAAGTTGAATGAGTTGCTAGCATTTATAGAATTGGGGGATTTCGTTTTTAAATCCCACTTTCCATCTTGTCTTGAAAAACTGGAGATTCAAGCTACACGTCCGCGCGTTTGTAACAGCAACTGGCTGGGGCTGAGTGGAGTTCACCCCTTTGGACAAGACAGGAGCATTTCGGTCTGCCAGGGACCCCACTTGGCCCTCATCATTCACTTATGTGGCCGCAGACACCTCAGACTTTGTGCTTACAATCTGGGCCTCCAGTTGGGGCTCTAAGGATCTTTGGCTTAGGATGGAAGGAGTAGAGAGCACGGTGCCTGCTTTGCTTCAATCAGAAGAACTGAGTTTTGGACTCATCCAGGCTCTCCAGGTGAAGGCACTGGGTAAACCAAAGGTGTGAGAGTGCAGGGCAGCCAGAAGGACGGCCAGTGAGTCGTCTGGAGAGGGAAGAAGCCAGCAGAGTCATTTGGGACCAAAACTGAAGGGCCTTGAGTATCTTGATAAATCACTTCAACTTCCGAGGATAATGGGGAGCCACAGAAGATTCTGGAGCACGGGAAGAGACACGATCAGAGTTAGCAGTGAGACGGGGAGGAGGAACGAGAATCGCCCTGGATATCAAGTGTGGCTCAGGGTCCTATTGGCGCCACACCCCAGGGTGGAGTGCACACAGCGGTGAGGGGGCTGTGTCTCCCGCCACCAAGCGCGGCTCCCGGCTCCCTCCTGGCTGTCTTATAATTACAGTGTTTTCAATCCGGACGTTCTGGGTCCCCTGCGGCGGATCTCTCAGACATCCTTCCAGAGAGAAAACAAAAAGCACTGTTTTTCCGTGTCTATTTTAGGCTACTGCCTACATCTTTGTTCTTCGTGAGGAGCACATGCTCCTGGGGGGCCTCGTTCTCAGCTGTGGCCCGGCAGCCAGGTCTGGACCACAGGGCTGGGTTCTGTTATGGGAAAGAACCGGCAGATGTAATGGAATCATGCCAATCAGGCCGGGAGCGGCACGGGGACGATGGCAGTCGTGAAGGCCCCGAGACGTGGAGGTGAGGGGGGAGGCAGCTCGTTCCGGCCCACGTGCCCCTGCTAGACAGACGACCTTTGACGATTCTGAGCAGCTAGGACGAGCCCACCCTCCTCGTCCCCCGAAGATGCTGCCTGGAATTTAGAAGCCTGTATCGTGTTGTACATGCTTGCCCGTCTCACTGAGAGGAGAAACATTTACCTGTGCCTGGACGGGCCCATCTGACTTATTTTACAGATGGTAAAACTGAGGCCTGAGCAAGAAGCACGGTCTGCTCAAGCCTGTAGAGCAGTTGGCCACGGCGTGCGACTGAAGGGATCAGAATGTAAAATCTCACGGGGTGTGCACCTTGCCCGCCTCAGTCACAACTCCGTCCCCGTCACAGAGCACTTGGCAAATGGTAGGCGCTTGATAAATACGTGTTGGAAGATAAATAACATCCCTGCTGCTGCTTTCAGCTTTTACAAATAACTCTCACACACACTCCCATGATTATCTGTCAAGCCAGGAATGACATCTGCCCTCAGTTTGCAGGTTCAAAGAGATTGGGTCGCCTACCTAAGATCACACAGCCTGGAAGTGGCAAGGGCAGGATCTGTGGAAGTGGCAAGGGCAGGATCTGAATCCACAGCATCTCACCGCGAAGCTGGTCATCCCTTGAATCTTCAGGCAGAGGAAGAGACCTAGACCCCCAGCTATGACGTAAAAAGCCTGATCTCCGAGGACAGCTCTGGTCTGAATTCTACTGGACAATCTCTGGGGGGGAGGAGGGAGACTCAGAGAGCAGTTTCCCAAAATGCTAAACAGAGTTTCCCTCTGGCCCAGCGATCCCCCTCCTGGGTCCCTACTCAAGATAGCCGCACAAAGCTGTCTACCCACACCGAGCCTTGTACGTGAACGCTCAGAGCAGCATCACTCATCATAGGCAGGAAGGGGAGACAGTCCAAGGGTCCATCAGCAGACGAAGAGTAAACACAACGTGGTCTATCCGCACGACGGAAAGGGATTCCGCCATGAGAAGGGGGAGGTACTAACACCTCCTACAACATGGACAGGCCATGCGAACATGAACCTGAGGCACAGAAGCCAGACACGAAAGGCCACGGAGTGTACGATTCCATGGATACGAAATGTCCAGAAAAGGCAGATCTCTGGAGACGGGAAGTGGGGTGGTGGTTGCCAGAGGTCGAGGGGAAGTGGGAATGGGAATGACTGGGAATGGGAACAGGGCTTCCGTTTGGGGTGATCAAAATGTGCTACAGTTAGGTTGTGGTGATGGCAGCACAACCCTGTGACTACACTACAAACTACTGAACTACATTTTAAATGGTTGAATTTTATGCCATGTGAATTATGTTCCAACCAAACTGATTTTTAAAGAGACACCGAGATGCATTTCCATAATAACAGAGTTTTAGATGGGGGAACACACAAATGAGAAAATGTTTGCGGCATGGGCAGTCCCGTGCTGTCTTCCTGGGTGTCTCAGGAAGGATTTGAACCCCAGGCCCCAAGGACTTGCCTGAGGGCTTGTTCCTAGAGAATTGAGAGTGTGCAGGGCACCTCTTCCAGGCAGCCCTCCCAGATATCCCAACGAGGGTCGAGAAAAGGAACCCAGCATGACGACCGGGCATTGCTCAGTGTCCAGGTGCTCTGTTGGTGATACTTCACCGAAGCCCTGTGCAATTTCACCTTGCTGTGCGCAAGGAAGCGTCATCACCCCCATTATCCCAGCAAAGAAACAGAGGCTCAGAGAGAGGGAATGACTTGCCCAAGGTCACAAGTGCTGTGACCTTCACTGTCCAGGTAGAGGCTTTAGTCAGAGCACCCCCATCTCCACATTTCATCAACAAAGCCAAATGTCTTCCCCAGGGCCCCACCTGCCAGGAATTCTAGACTTGATTGTGCTGTTTTTCTTGACTCTATCCTGCTGAAGCCTGGTGGGCTGCTGCATGCCGTGGACTCTGTCACCACTTCTGAAATAACCCTGATGTGGGGTTCAAGGAAGAAGACAAGGTTGCTGCCTGGGGAAGCGTTTGCATGATGTAATTCTAAGGGTTCTCTCCTCGGCACTAAAGGAAATGAAAGGCTCTCCCTCCTTCTGATGCTTTAGGTTCAGCTCTGGGGTTTATAGGCCCCTGAGATGCACACACAGAGCTGTAAACACACACCCCTTCATGTCTCCATCCATCTGTCCGTCCATCTGTCTGCCCATCCATCCATCATCCATCCATCCATCTGTCCATCCGTCCATTTCCCCATTTACTTCATTCCTTCATTAATTCAACATTTATTGAGGGCCTACTCTGTGCCAGGCACTGGGTACAGTGGAAGAAAAGAGGAAACCAAGCTCCTTCTCCTCCTGGAGCTCCAAAGTCTAGTGGAGGAAGACAGGCCTCAGACACACGAAGTATTAACATATGTTGGGATGAATGTCACTGAGGAAAAGTTCAGAATAATAAGAGGGACCTCATTTCATTTGGAGAATAGGAGAGGACTCTGAGGAAGTTGATAATGTGGGATAGGTATGATTATGACTTATCAGTGAGGAATGCTTTTGGTTTAAGAAGTAGAAAACGTTGGCTAAAAGGGGTTCAGGGAAGCAGGAGATTGATGACCCCACATACCAAGAAGTCCTGAAATAGGGTTACCTCACCATTGAGGGACTCAATAATACCATCAAGGATCCAAGTTCTCTACCACCTGCCCTCCTGTCTGCTAAGGACTGGTTCCGTTCCCAGGCTGGCTCACCTTATGGACCCAATGTGGCTGCCATTGCTCTAACTGTCACATGAAGACATGGCCACACCCAAGACCAGGGAAAAAAGATCCTCCCATTCTCCTATTATTTCCTGAGATAGAGGAAAACCTTCCCAGAAGCTTCATGGAAGACTTGGTATCCATGCATAAACCATCACTGGTAAAAGGAATAGGGCCACCATGATTGTCTCAAACAAGCAGTTCTTACCCAGTGGTAATTTTTCCCTCCAGGGAACATCAGGAGACATTTTTGGCTGTAATAGTTATTAATGCGTGGGCATGGGGTGGTGGTGGTGCCTATTGGTATCTAATAGGTAGAGCCCAGGGACACTGCTAAATATCTTACAGCACACACGACAGCTCCCACAACACAGAATGATCGATGTTAACAGCATTGAGGTTGAGTAAGCTGCCTTGGAGCAATCAGAATCAAATCCTGAGTCATGGGGGCATCAAGTGGAAGCAGGTGGGAGAATTGGTTGGGAAAGGCTTCCTAGAGGGTGTAATAGTCCAGCAGAGTCTAGAAAGATGGACTTTGGCTAAAGCAATCCAGGTAACGAGTCAAGCCCACCACCTGGCCATGCAGATGGGCAGAAATGCAGATACCTCTTTCGTCTCTGATGCCCCTTCCAGTGGGATGCGAGCCCACACGGGCAGGGACCTCTCCTGTCCCACCCCCTTGTTCATCCCCATACAGCAGTTGTTCAACACGCTGCTGTGAAAGAATAAGTAAAGCAGATGGCGGTGACCCACTCTGGACAGAGACCCCTCAGCTGGGGAAGCTCCTGGGTGTCACGCAGAGTGGATGCTGCAGACGTGTTCTGGAATAAGCATAGGAGGGGCAGTCAGTCAGCACCAGGAAGACTCACTGTACGGACGAGGTGACCATGGCAGAGAAGGGGAGGTTGTAGTCTGAGACTACTTGGCAAGTTGCGGGCAGATGCAGAGGCCAGAATCCACGTGCCCCTTTCCTAAACCTGGGGCAACACCAATCGGTACGTCCAGAACGATTGCTTGGAGACACATGATCTGCATGATCAGCTTCTAGTTGATAAATCTATGTCCGTGTTGGGTCCCATCTCCTTACCAAGCTGTCTTTCTAGACTCCCTTTTCCCTCGTGACCCCAAAGGGATGCCAAGTGGGCTGCCGTTTTGTCAGTGACATGCTCTGCTCAGACTACAAAATGGCAGCCAGAATGGCTGGCCCATGAACGTGTTTTGTTTGGCCCATTCAGTTCAAAAAAATGTATTATTTGCCTTCTTTGCCAACAACAAGAATAATTGGGACAGTGTGCCTGTAATCCAAAGTTCCCACTTCTCTTGGATAATCAGAAGGTTTGGCAACACTGTACCCATTTTTCTGCATGGCAGCCATTTACTGGAGCTGGGTGGTGGGTGCCTCTTCAGTGCTTTCCTAGCACTCACCCATGCACAGGCCTGCCTCGTCCCAGGGGTATTCTGAGATTGCAACCCAGCTTCAGTTGATGGGGTCCAATGTGAGTGGTCAAGGCCACGAAGGGACCCCAGGCGGGACACTCTCCCATCTCTCGGAAGGAAGCCCTTGGCGGCCATGGCAACACCGGTAAACACACCTTCCACCTGAAATGCAGAGATGACAAGTATATCTCCCTCCTCAGCTCAGGCAACATCAGCTCCTGGCACCCCAAAAACCTAAGGCAACAAGGGGGAGGGGTATGATCTGCCTTCTCCAATCTGGGCCCCAAATGCAGATGCCCCAAACAGCCCCATGTGTTCAATCAGACCAGAGATGGGGCGTTGGGGGAAGGGGGTTGTTTTAGATTCCATCTTATGTAAAAAGACCAGAAAATGTTTGATTAGAGACAGAGGAAGGCGTGGGTGTCTGAGCCGGGGCTCTGATTCTGGGAAAACGTACACATTCCCCATCGACACCCTCCCCTTCACTTCCTCTGGGCAAAAGCAGACTCTCCTTGCAGCTCAAGGCAGCCAGCTTCCCCTCTGCCGTGACCCAGGCCTCTGCGGGCACCCTGGGGTCCCCAGCGCATCGGCGTGTTTCTGGGCTGCTTACACAATCAGGAGGAAATAAAGGAATGACACAAGAATCAGCCAGAAATAAGGAAATGCCCCACGCAATAGTTCCCTTTGAAACGGAGAGGCTGAAACCCAGCACAGCAGCAGAAATTGGAAGCCTCATTGAGAAAAGGCACACAGAGAGGAGTGCCAATTAGCACCCAGGTCCCCTTCTGAGCGTGTCAACCATAAATATTAATGGCCATAATCATCTGGTATTAGTCATAATGCTGTGTAAATTAAGGTCATTTTACTGGGGGTAAATAGCCGCATTAATGGCACCAAAAGGGAGCAGTGCCGTTGGCTGCTAGCCAGGTGTGGCCCTCCGAGGAAACAGCATAAATCTGAAGTGGGGCAGTGGCATCTAGGGCAGGTGGGGTGAGGGGCGGGAGGTGTGGTGGACCCTCTCTGTGTCTGCAACCTCCAGGCAGGGCCCTGGGGCAGATCTGATGTGCGAGCTTCTAGGGAGGGGTGAGGCTAGGGGGCCAGGGAGAGGGGGTCTCAAGGGAGCCAGCCCTAAGGAAGCGAAGGCTTGGGCTCAGGACAGAGGGCGGGAGTTCAAGTTGCTACCCATCATTTTTCATTTTGCAGCTCCTTGCTCCTCTCCCTTCTTCCCCCCTCCTCAACCTCCCTCCTTCCCGTCCCCCCCCGCCCCCCCCCACAGCCAGGGCCCGGGTCTCCGTTAGGCACAGGAGATACAGAGCCTAGAACCCACAGACACCTGGGACCCCTCCCCAGTGTTTTCATTTTTTTTATAATTAGAAGGGGAAAATGAACTTTTAGACTGACGAAAATATTTTGATACATAGCATTAATATATTTATCTTTATAGCAATGCAACTATAAAATACAAGCTTTCATTTCTTTTTTTTTAAATTTTTATTTATTTCTAAGAGAGAGAGAGAGAGAGATACAGCGTGAGCAGGGGAGGGTCAGAGAGAGAGGGAGACACAGACTCTGAAACAGGCTCCAGGCTCCGAGCTGGCAGTCAGCACAGAGCCCGATGCGGGGCTCGAATCCACGAACCGCGAGATCATGACCCAAGTGAAAGTCGGACGCTTAACCGACTAAGCCACCCAGGCGCCCCAAGCTTTCATTTCTTTTAATACTTATTTATTTTTGAGAGAGGGAGAGAGAGTGTGTGTGTGTGAGGGGCAGAGAGAAAGAGAGACACAGAATCGGAAGCAGGCTCCAGGCTCTGAGCTGTCAGCACAGACCTGACGCGGGGCTCGAACTCACAAACTGTGAGATCATGAGCTGAGCGGAAGTCGGATGCTCAACTGACTGAGCCACCCAGGCGCCCCAAGCTTTAAGGTTTTTTATGGAGGAAAGCACAAGTGCCCCAGAGCCCGGGAAACTCATCACGTGGTCCCGCTTTCTGCTGCCCCCTCCTCTCCCACGCCTCCATTCCTTCTATCTCCTCCCCCCAACTTCCATAGTCATGGGATCTAAAGCAATCAGCCTTGCTTTGTGGCATCTCTGTTTCATCCTGTGCAAAACAAGCTAATAATAATAATTAATAACAGTGACGATTGAGTGAAATAACATCAGTGGAAGCTTTTGACACAAAGTGGTATTCAGGGGAGTTACTTCCCTTCCTTTCCGGAAGGTTCTGGGATCCTGGGAATCAGAAGCATGATTCATTTGAAAATCTCAAAGGAGACAGAGTCTCCAGTAATGCTGCGCCTCGACTCCCCCTGCTAAATGCACCATCAGGGCCTCTCCCCTCCCTCTCCCAATCCTCTAAAGGGTAAATGCTTTGCTTGACCTTCTGAGAAAACTCACAAGGCACTTGATTAGGCTAGATACATCAAATAATGCACCTCAGTTCCGTCACAAAGAGGGCATCCATTATGGGTGGCTCGGGCGAGGGGGGGTGCCCAGCTCCTGTCAGCCAGGCCTGGATAACTGGCAGAACCCTGTGGAAAGCGAAAAGGTGGGGCCCGGGGCCCCTTGTGCAGCAGTTGAGTTTCAAGGCAGTGACGGCAGAATATTAAACAAAGTGTGGCGCCCTTCAGAGCACAGAGCCAGGTGCTACTATGGGGTTGAGCGTCTTTGACAAAGCCTGACAGCAGGTGCGGCGGAGAGAGGGGGAGGGGACTACCCTGCCGTGACCCGGGGGCCTACGATCCCTGACACACGGCAGGTGCCCATCAAGTCCACTAACTCACGATTCGCTCGCTCATCGCTCTAGTGTTGGGCCTTTAATGTCAGATGAGACCTTGTGATGCCGAGGACGTCTGGCCAGGCTTGCCACCTGGCGGGTGGGCTGAGACTTCCTCCCCTGGGACTGTGCCCTGGACCCTTTCCCTGTTCCCTCCTCCCACCTCCTCCAGACACAGATATCCCTGCTTCCAAGCTATGCTGACCAGAAGCTCCCCCAACCACTGCCGATTGCAAACGTCACAGACCAGGAGCAAACATAAAATGGAAGTGTAACAGTCAAAATCACAGAACCCCACATTTCTCCAGCACTCACTAGTTGCTAGTCTAAGCACTCGATATATCCTGGCCTATTTTAATGCTCACACCAGCCTTTGGAGGTGGGCCCCAGGATTATCTCCAATGAAGGCTGACGTTGGACCAGAGTGGGGAAGGGAAAGGGGGCTCCTGTTCGAGGCAGGAGACCCACAGACCCCTAAGGGATGCTTTCTCCTGGGAATGGAGTGGAGAGTGTGGGTGACAGAAGAGGAGTATGGCCCCTGATCGAGTGCTATACTGAGTCCTGAGGCCCATTGTAAACCCTAGGTTAAAACCTGGGTTCTACCTGCACATCCACCTGGAAGGTCATGTGCCCTGATCTGTGCCTCCCGCTGACTTTGCTGACTTCACCTCCCGCACCTTCCCTTGCCTCACTCCACACCAACACACCGGCCTCCCTAGTGTTTCTAGAATCTACCAAAGGCATTCCCACCTCAGGGCCTTTGCACTTGCTGCTTCCACTTCCAGAGCACCGTCATGCAGCTATTTGCATGGCTACTTACTTTTCTGGTTTACATTCAAGGGCCACAAAGCATGTGTGTGTTAGGGGAGCAGGATACGTCTTTTCTGACAGCCTTGCGCGGTAAATACATGTAAAGTGCTTCCAACAGCGCCCGACACTCAGTAACCGCCACAGAAGGTGACCAGCACTGTGACCACCGTCTAAATGTGCAGTCCCTCCACGTGCCACTCAGCTCCCCTTTCCTTCCTGCTTTCCTTCATTGCACTCTCCCCTTCCTGAAGTATCTTACACGCTTGCCTACTCGGTGCCGGCTGTGTCTCCCACTAGAGGGCGGGCTCCATTGGGCTGCACTTTGTCGCAGTCACTTGGGACCCCACAGTTAGCACAGGGTGCGGCTGGTGTGCTGGGGCCAGGAAGTCAGCTCTCTTAGCCTCGCTTTCTTCACCCGTACAAAGGAGGTACGGGGGCCCCCACAAAAGCTGAGCAGAAGAAAGGAGGGGGGCCCTGGCAGGGTCCTGTGATGCTGGTGAGGGGGCCGCAGAGTCCCGGTTCCTAGAGCTTAGCCCTGAGAAGCTGAGACCCGCCCAGCACGTCAGGACTCGGCACCCAGCACCCACCAGGGCTCTTCCCACCCAGCTGGCCATCCACTGCTTGACGCAGCACAGAGGGCCGGCCTGGCCTGACTCAGGGCACTGTCCCGTCTCCAACAACATCCTGGGGGTCCCCCGGGCTCCAGGCTTCAGCCTTGTCTTGGCCCAGAGGGCACCTGAGGGGGCTGGGCCGCTCAGACCCCGGTACGGACCCTCACCTTGCAGCATGTCATTCGATTCACAGGGAAATGCAAGTCAAAACCACAAGGGACAAGGGCGTCTGGGTGGCAGTCAGTTAAGCGTCTGACTTCGGCTCAAGTCATGATCTCATGGCTTGGGGGTTTGAGCCCCGCATCGGGCTCTGTGCTGACAGCTCAGAGCCTGGAGCCTGTTTCAGATTCTGTGTCTCCCTCTCTCTCTGCCCCTCCCCCACGCATGCTCTGTCTCTCTCTCAAAAATAAACATTAAAAATTTTGCTTAAAAAGCCTACATCTACACAAAAACTTGCATACAAATGTTCAAAGAAAAATTATTTATAATAAGCAAAAGTGGAAATGACCCAAATAACCAACGAATGAAGAAGGATAATCAAAAAGTGTGATATTCATACAATGGACTATTATTCAGCCATAAAAAAGGAGCAAAGTACTGACCTATACTACACGAATGAACCTGGCAAACATGATACTACGTGAAAGAAGCCAGACATAAAAGGTTGCATATTATATGGTCCATTCATATGAAATGTCCAGAAGAGGCAAATCCAAGAGACAGAAAATAGATTAGTGGTTCTCTCGTACTGGGATGGTGGTGGGGAAATGTGGAGTAATTACTAATAGGCATAGGGTTCCTTTTGGGGGTGATCAAAATGCTCTAAAGTCGAATATGGTGATGGCTGTACAACTCTCTAAATACTAAAAAGAACTGTATACTTCAGATGGTTGAATTATATATCCTCGCCCAGTAATATCTCAACAAAGCTGTTGTATATATGCATAGGTCAAGATAACATGTTTATAAGTGTCTACGGAGTCAAGTGAGCCAAAGAAAATAAAGTCCCTTCCTTGTCAGGAAGTTAACAAGGAGGAGATAAGAGTACATATAAAAGTATAATTTGACTCGTGCTAAGAACAATAAAGCAGGAAGGGAATAGTGTAATGGAGGGGGCAGGAGCTACTTTAGACAGCGGGGGGAGGGGGGGAGGCATCACAGTCTAGGAAGGCCACTCTGTGGAGGTGAATTGAATGGAGATCTGAGTAAAGAGACAGAGGGAGCCGCAGATACCTGCTGAAAGAGCACCAGGAGAAGCAGCAAGTGCAAAGGCCCTGAGGTGGGAATGGGCCAGTGGGCCTGGAGCGTAAGGAGCCAGAGGAAAGGTAGTAGGAGATGAGGTCAGAGAATTGTCAGGGGATGGATCATAGAAGGTCTGGTAGGAACTGTTACTTTATTCTGAGTGGAGTAGGAGCCCCGGGAGGGTTTTAAGCAGAAGAGGGACGTGTTTTCACTAAAGGGTTCACAGGATCCCTCTGGCTGCAAACGGAGAATGGACAGTGGGGAGGAGGGGGCCAGGATGGAAGGCGGGAGACCAGGCAGGAGGCTGCCACAACAGAGAGGCGATGGGGCTGGGCCCGGGGTGGGGAGGTGGGGATGAAGGTGTGGAGAAGTGGTCAGCAGACAATCCCATCTGTGGTCTTGACCAGCACCCCCCCATTCCCCCGTTGCCCTGATGTTTGCAGGGGACCTTGATCGCCACTTAACGTGAAGCCAGCTGTCAGCTGGAGCAGATCTCCCTCCTCCCACTCTCCAAGGTCCATCCGCACCCACGGCCCCCGCCCAGAACTCTGACAAACCCCATAGATTGGTAGACTCCAGGTCCTTGCTGCTTCGGCCCCTGCATCCAAGTGTCCTGACCCCATCCGGGCCCTGGCTCAGCCCCTACTAACAATTTCCAAGAGAAACCCAGTTGATCGTTCTGGCCAACTTCAAGACTCAGCTGCTAGATCTATAAAATGGGGATAATAATAGTAGATGCCTCCAGTGACGGTTGCCAGGGTTAAATGAATTCATGTACATAAAAGCACTTAGAACAGTGCCCGGCACGCCACAAATGTTGTCTGTTATTGTTACTGTCTGGCTGTGTTCCAGTCAGCAGTGAGGGGTGTTTGGTAGGTCCCCAGGTGAGGGGTGTCATGTTGTAAAGGACGCCCGCTCAGAGCAAATTCTCTTCCGTAGCCCCAGTCCCACCAACAGATGCCTCTCTTTTTCTCCTGTAGCACAACCTCACCCCCTTTCTGGGAAGCACTGGGCCCACCCATCCACACCCCAGGGTGGGGGGGCTCATTTCAGGTCTTGAGAAGGCGTCTCAACAGCACTGGGCCCCTAAGAGGGCTTCTCCCGCCAGCCGCTAAAAGAACAGATTTATCTGTATCTTGTTCATGGAGATGGAAGCCCAGAAAGGGGGAGAAATCGGCCCGAAGTCACAAAGCTTACATCTGACAGAGCTGGGAATGTCATCTGCAGCAGACGCTAAGTGATTAAAGACCGCTTAGGTGGAAAAATCAAAAAGGTAGAAAGGAACATACTGTTAAAAGGGTGATCTTTCTTCGCTCCCCATCCTTTGTCATTCAGCTTCCCCCCCCCCCAAGGCAACTACTGTCCCCGCTTTCCTGTGGGTCCTCACAGTGATGGACTACCCAATATCCTACCCAAGATCCATCCTCCACCTCAGAGAACCCTAATTCTGTTCAGGCGGCAATATGTCCAGATTAAAAATACTCATGTTGCCAGACTCCCTTGCAACTAGGACAGTCATGTGACCCAGCTCTGTGCAATACAACGTAGGTGGCAGTCCCTAAGCAGGGCAGTCCTTTCCAGTCCGCCCCCTACCCTCAAAGGGAAGGCAACTGGAAGAGGAGACTTTCGTCTTTTCCTTTGCCCTTCCTTTTTCTTGCTGCCTGGGATGTGGACTTGATGCCTGGAGGCAGGGCAGCCATTTTGAGGACATGAAGATCAAAGTCTCATGCTCAGAATGGTGAAGCGGTAAAGAGGAGGATGCCCCTGTCTTCGAGCCGCTGTGTCAGCACCGGTCCACCCAGCTCTGTGTTTGTTCAGGCCATCACTTGTTGAATTTTCTGTTCCTTGCGGCCGTATGCCTTCCTAACTGATGTGCTGTGCATGCATAACCATTTATATTTATTTACATTCTTTCTTCCCCACAAAAATGGTAGCATACCGTATGCTCGTGCTTCAGGATCTTCTTGACTTAACGATGTCTGTTAGAGTTTGTTATAAATCAGTACACACAGAGCTGCCCAAACTTTTTAATTAATGTGTCAAAGACTTTGTACAGAGGCCCCGGAGAGCCTTCAACCAGTCCACTCTTGGGCCCCATTTGGATTGTTCTCAAATTTGCAAAGATTATCCAGGTACAAATTTCATTCCCCACGTGCAAGGGTTTATCTAACGGAGTAGAATTGCTGAAAGAAAGCGGTTTGGCTGACTTGCATTCCATCGGCAACGTGCTAGGCTACCTATGCACTGTGTCTAACCCCTTCAACAACAAAAGAGAATAATGCTCAGGGAACTGTATGTGGCCTTCCCAAGGGCATTGCAGGTAACATGGTGGAACTGGGATTCGAACCAGGGTCTGTCTGACATTGAAACTGTGCTTAGAAACACTTCCACGACATTGCTTCCCATGTAGGGTGGATTCCGGGGCTTCTCAGCAAAGCGGGGAAGCGGGGCTATGACCGGGTACCGGTCTTCACCCGGGGAGCTTGAGTGGAGCTGTGGAGAGATCCAGGTGGGTCCTAGGCTGGCTGCCAGCTCAGGTCTGCCACTGCCTTGCCATGTGAGCAACTCCTGCCTCCTCACTGGGCTGCCGTGTCCCCATCTGTAAAATGGACATCTTGGGGCTGTTGATCTCTAAGACCCTTTAGTGCTCAACTTCTGGAAAATCCCCACATCTGAGGGTCTGCCGGGAGCTGCTTTTCAGCCCCTAAAATGGAAACAGTCCTTCTGAGCGACTTTTCCTCCATTCCTGACCCATCAGGGGTCAAGCGCATCCAGGAGGTTCTATTTCTATCTGCGGACTGTGGTCACAGTCCCCAGGGGAGTGTGGGAGCAGGGAACAGCCTGGCTGCCCTGTGTTCTCCACGGGTCACATCTTCTTCCAGCTCTCTGACACCCAGACTCTCAGGGCAATGATTCCAATTATGGTTTCATATACCGAGAGCCTGCATTGGTCAGGCCCTTGCCAAAATGCTTTTGGCAAAATATAAATCTATACAAATCTGAAAGAGAGGGACTATTCTTATCCTCATTTTACAGATAAGGCAAGAGAGGCACAGAGAGGTTAAACAACTTGCCTAAGCTCACTCAGCCAGCAAATGGCAGCCCAGGGCTTGGGCCCCAGAAAGTCTGATGCCCTTCCCGCAGGATTTCTCCACCCCAGCACTGGTGACATTTGGGGCGGGATCATTCTTCCTCGTGCAGAGTTATCCTGTGCGTGGTAGGCTGTTTAGCAGCGTTGCTGGCCTCCATCCACTAGGTGCCAATAATGCCCATTCTCCTGGCATGACAACCAAAAATGTCCCAGCCGCTGCCAAGTCTTCCCCGGGGGGTCCAAATCGCCCTTGGCTGAGAACCTCTATCTTAACCACAGCTCTGGAGGAATGGATCCGGAGTCCTTTTGGGGCCTCCTAGCCTCCTGAGCTCCGCTTTGGCAACTGGGAGGCACTGCCAAAGGCTGAGAGAATCTTGTCCGAGGACCACGTCCTGTCCAGGGATGGAAGTGTCACGGGGCAGCCTTCTCTGAGGTGAACGAGGGGAAGACTCGGTGAGGAGCACCGGCGGGCAGCAGAGAAAGGTTGCTGGGGGTAAGGGGGTTTTGGAGGTCAGCTGCGTGACCCAGATGAGTGTCTTAACCTCTCTGAGATATCGTCTTCTCAGCCAAAATCAGAGCTAACTGCTCGCAGAGTTGAAGTGTGAACTGAAGTAAGGTGTCGTCATTACGGGTGAGGAAAAACAAAAGCCAGAAACTGCCCCAGCGCAGGGTGTAGTTAAATAAATTATGGTACGTCCACAGCACGGATGGTTATGTAGCCACTAAAACAAATGAGGCTAATGTGTTTTTGCTGATGTGGAAAGATCTCTAAGATTTATTAACGTATTTATAGTTACAAAGCAAGGTGCGGAGTAAGATCTGTATATATGACACACTCCCATTGGTATTAGAAAAAATAAATTGAACTTTCAACATACCCTTACCGGCAACCTACTCCTGGCCACGCAGTGCTCTGAGCAGTGGGAATACAGCATGGACGCAACGGCACAAGTGTCCATTTCCATGGAGCTGGTAGAACGTGACTATACAAATGCAAACACGTGAAGATGCTATCAGGGTGCCCAGGAAGGTCTCCTCTTTTGAACCTGGAGAAGTGGGCGTGAGATTTCTATCTTTCCATTGCAGACCCTTGGGTATTGTTTCAACCAGTCTTCACCATCTGTATGCATTCATTTTAATTTCCAGTTTTTAAAAGATGGCATCAAAAAATAATTAGAGGGAAGGTCAAGTGCAGCGCCTGGTCCATGGGAAATGGTTGCTTTTAGTACGATCACATAGTCAGTAACTGTTCCTTGAGCACCTTCTATGTGCAGGTACTGTGCTGGGTGCTGAGGACACAGGGGTAGGCAAGAATGATAAGAAACTGCCCTGAGGGAGTAGACGATCTAGTTGGTGGGGGAACACAGCCATTGGAGAAGTAACTTACAAGCACCATTACACTTACAATGGAGGGGATTAGAGAGGCATCAGAACCTCACAGAGGGGTGGCCTACAGATCTGGGGAGTAGGAGCTTGGGCCCTCTCTCCCTGATGTGGCTTCTACCCTGGACTGTTCACAGGGTGTGGCCCCAGTGTGGTTGCGAGGCTAATAAGAACAGCTAAAACTGAGAACGTCCAACCAACCAGGCACTCTGTAGGGACTTCACATGTATTAGCTTATTTAATCCTTACCACAGCCCTATGAAGTAAATACTATTTTTGTCCCCATTCTACAGACAAGAAAGCTGAGGCACAGAAGGGGTGAGTAACTTGCTCAGGGTCACACAGCTAGTAAGTGGCAGACCAGAACTGAAACCCAGGCGTCTGCTCCAGACTTCATACTGTAACCACTGCTTTCCTGACTTGCTTCTACTTTTCCTCCTCTTCCCTGCTCATCGGGAGCAGTCCCCTGCCTCCACACCCCCCCCCCCCCCCCCCCCCCCCCCCCCCCCCCCCCCCCCCCCCCCCCCGACATGAGGATGGCCTTCTGGTCCCTCCTCCAGCAGAATGTGCAAGAACTTGAGAACCGCTCTCCGCACCCTCACCTGCTCCAGGGGCTCATGAGGCATCTCAGGGAATAAGGATGGGCAGGAACGACCAGGAACGTACTGGCCCCTCTGCCCACCCGTCCTTTAGGGTTAAGGACCTCAGTTGACTCTTACGGCCAAGGATCCAGACTGAATGTAACTCCAGCCCCTGGATGAGCCCTGACCTGAGACTTCATTCTGGTCGTACTGAATCCAGACTCTGGCCACAGATTCCTTTATGACCCAGGTCCTAGCCTAAGCCCTGACCCTGGACAAAACAGAGTCCTGACTTTGGGCACAGTCTGAGCTCTGGTCCAGGTCACAGACACCTGATCCTAGGCCGAATCATGACCCGGGTCACACACTAAATCCTGACCCTTCTCATTGGCTGAGCCCTGACCCTGGTCACATACTGAGCTTTACTTTGACCTCAGATGCACAGCTGTCTCCAAATGCTGCTGTCCACTGTCCGGGGGTCTGGAGAACTCCCAGAATGCCCTCTTCCCCCCTCCTCCAGAGCCTGGACCCATCACCCCCTCCACCTGTGCAAAGACTGTCCAGCCTGCTGCCTCCAAGGGCCAATCTGGGGGACCTGGGGAGCCCTGAAGGAAGGCATGATTTACACAGAGCTAAATTCCTGGGAGTTCCCTTTTTCTGTCCAGAGGCTCTCACACTCCTGTTTCTCCCTGCCCATCTCCTTCTGCCATGTTCATGCATGTACTTATCCCAAAATAAAATTCATCAGCGGAGTTCTGTCTTTAAGGAAGTGGGGGTCAGACGGCAACCCGCCCAGCAGCTAGGCAGAGTTCTATCAGGAGGAAGTGCCACCAGCAGGGAAAGACGGTGCCTTCTCCCTCCCAGCAAAGCATTACTCACTCTGCCCTGGTTCATTCATTCTGAGGGACTGGGGAGTTCCTGGTGCTGGCGAGGCGGTGACCCAGGAAGCCTGTCCTCTCAGTGTGCCTGTCGGCCCCTCCCCCCACCCCCCCCACCCCCGTCCCGGGAATCAGCTCCAGCATCTAAACAAATGTGTTGAGGTTTTGCTTCCAAGGATGACATCAGGAAAATGTCCTTGTGGTGTCCTTGAGGAATGAACTTGCCTCAAGACCCTGGGGCTTTTGTAAACGGGGCTGGGGAAGGGGGTGAGGAACACACAGTCATCATGCCTCCTTCCCCACACAGAGGGCAAACGTTTGAAATCGAAGAGACTGAGCAGATGATACACTTTCTGCCCAGATCCCCTCTCGTCTCTGGAAAGGAAAAGACTTGAGCTCCTCTGGGTTGGGGGGGGGGTGAAGGGGAGAAGCGTGGGGGTGCCCTGGTGTCCATCATCCAAGCCGTGCCACTACCCATCAGGACAGCCCCTGGTAGTGTCCTTCTCGGGGGGTCAGGAGTCACATACACAGTGAGCCAGTCAGGAGGACACAGAGGGAGAGAAACAGCCGGTCAGCCTGTCAGCCATCTCGTCAGATACAGAGAGAGGCGATGGTCAATCACTCATCCATTGATCAGACAGATGGTCGGTCAGTCAGTCAGCCAGACAAAGAGATGGACGGACAGACTTTCTGTCATCATCTCTTAGATGCAATAGGCACCTAGCAGGCAGATCCGGTCAGTCAGACTTGGAGACAGCTAGCAGGCCAGGGGAGGGAGAGATAGGCTCCGGTCATTCACCTAAGTACAGACAGCCAAACAGACTGTCAGCTGGTTGGACAGACATGAGACAGGCAGTCGCTCAGTCACTGGGTCAGATACTCAGGCAGACAGACAGATGGCCAATTAGGCATTCAGAAAGGCATTTAAATAAGGAAATGGGCAGAGAGGAAATTTGTTATGCATCTAATTAGTTAGACACAACAGCCAGTCAGATAGGCAGACAGACCGTCCATCACTCATCCATTTGGTCAGAGATCTGATGACACAGTCAGACAGGGAGACAGACAAACAGCCAATCACCCATCCATCCATGGCAGTCAGCCTCTGTGGACAGAAAGACACAGTCAGACAGCCGTTCATCCAGTAAACCATATGGTCAACCAAACACCCAGGAAGGAGGCCAGACTGACCATGACCTAGGCATGTAATCAGTTTGTTAGTTGGACAGACCATCAGGCCAGCAGCCCCTAGCCAGCCATCAACACCCTGTCAGCCAGTGGTGTGGCGGACAAATCAGGTGTCAGACACTGTTGAGCAGACCCAGCCTGCCCCCTGGCCAGTCACCCAGCTGGTCATTACGATGACATCCAGAGTTGTAGCTGGACCCTGCGAGGGATGTTGGGAAATACGACAGGTGGTCCCGAGCTCACAGAATAATTGGGGTCAGAACACGCCTCTCAAGAGTCTGACACAGCCCTGTAAGCAGTCAAGGAAAGCTTCCTGGAAGAGGAGGTAGGAGGACCAGGATCAGCTGGCAAGAACAAAGCATTCTGGGTAGGCTAGCTGCCCATTCGCCGGCCAGGATTTAAGGCAATTTTCCTGTTTGGGCCCTAATTTCCTTAACCCCAGTGTTCTTTCAGCTATGCAGATGGGGTCCACACACATCCCCCCACCTCTGTACCCACAGCACGCCCTGCCCGGCCCCAGCAGCGGCCCCTTCTCCCTCTAAAGCACACGGACCCGTTGTGGGGGCCTGGGAACACCACAAAGCCTTACAATTTTTATAGGCTGCAGGAGTGGAGAAGGGGCTGTGGGGTGTGTGTGTGTGTGTGTGTGTGTGTGTGTGTCTGTCTGTCTGCTGGGGGGTGTGTGTATAGAATCTTTTGTTGGGCCCCCTCCTTTCTCCCAGCTCTGCCAAGTTCTAGCTTCCTCCCTCCTCCACTGGAGCTGGGGGGTTGGGAGGCCCTCCCAGGCCTCTTCCCATTTTGGGAATTGGGCTGAGAACTATGCAAGGAGACAGAAATAATTCCTTTTTCGAGCTTGGCCAGGGCCATAGCAGCCCAAACACTGGCACCAAACCAGTGTGAGCTAGGGAGCGGGGGTGGGGTGGGGGGAGGGAGGGGGCAGCGGGGGAGGGGATGGTGGTGGTGGCGGAGCTGTCCAGGAGGGGGCGGGGCTCAGCCCACGGGGCCCAGGGAGACAAAGGCCTGGGTGTCTGCAGAAAAACTTCCTCACCCAGCCTCAGGGCTGGATACCAGGAACCTGGAAGGTTCAGCAGCTCCCAGTGGGGACTTGCCAGCCCAGTAAAGGGTGGGGGGTGGGGAGCTGGAGACAGAAACAAAGAGCAGAAAAAGAGTCACATAAGCCCCAGGAGGGTAAAGACAACTTGAAAAATAGACCATTTCTGGGAGCCAAGAAGGGATCTCTGATATCTCCTGAGAACATAGGGGCATCTGCAAAATGGGGCAGACCCACTGACCACTCAAGGAAAAGATGGATTGTGGTGGGGGAGGGGGAGTGCGGAGCACACAGTAGATGCACACTTAACCCAAGTGTCCTGATCAGAATTCAAACACAGACAGCTTCTCGCCCCTGCTGCGCTGCCCCTGCCCAACCCACTTCCGCCTGCTTGGTCCCCGGTCTCAAGTCTGCAAACCTGGAGCAAGGACAGAAGCCGCTCTCCAGGGTGGCCGCATGTTTAAGTAACAGGAAGATGTAGGAAACCTCGCACGGGGTAGGTGTGCAGTGCTTTCCAGTCTTCCCCCTTCCTCTTCCTTCTCACAGCGCTGTTATTATTTCAGTGGAGTCTTACAGCAAGATCTCCGTCTACATTTCCCAGGTGACACCCACCTGGAACCCGCCTCTTCTCTCCGAGCCTCAGTTTCCTCCTCTCACTAAATGACTGTGAAGGACAAGAGGAGACAGTGTGAAGACACCCTGGATCAAACCTCATTGGGCTTTTCGGTTATTCTCGCCAATAAATGCCCTTTATTGTTTATGTCCGTTTGATTGGACTTTGTTTCTTGCAGACTTATCTCCTTTATCACAGTTTTTCCACCTCCCAGTGTTAACCCTCATCACTACCCTTCTGAAAAGATGTTACTGTTCTTCTCTTCTGAGAGACGAGGAAGCTGAGGCTCAGAGAAGTGAAGTGACTTGCTCCAAATTTGAACCTCGAAATGCCTTATTCTCCTTTCATGACCCCTCATTTCTCATCTAACTCCGAGCAAGCGAGAGGGAGGAAAACACTAACAAACACCACCACACTCCAGTGATAATTGTTCCAAGGAAGACAAATCCCATACCGTCGAAGCCTGGTAGAAGCTTAGAGATCCTCAACCCTCCCATTTCAGAGATGGGGAGACTGGGGCCCATAGTGAGGAAGTGGTACAGGGAGCAGGAGGCAGATTGGAAGCCAGGGCCTGTGAGGGCAGAGGGCTCCTCTGCCGTTTCACGCCTGTCTGGGGGCTTCCTTCTGGTAAAAAATTCCTCTCAAGCTTTTGGGAAAACATCCATCCCTTCTGGAGCCACATGGCCCCCACCTGAAGTTAACCCTGGCTCTAGCTCCAGGCCTGGCCAATCAGAGCTGCGCATTCCCCTGGTGAAGCCGATTGGCCCAATCTGGGCACTGACTCAGTTAAGCCAATCAGAGCGAGTCCTGGAACTCGGGCTGGGAATACAAGCAAAGAGATGCTCACCAGCCTAACCACGCTCTGGTTTTTGCACAAAATAGCCTCTAGGATCAGAACCTGTGGCAGGCTGCAGGGGCCGGTCACAGATTGACCATCTAGTTAATTTTCATGGTTTCATGGTTAATGTTTGTTTATTTTGGAGAGAGAGCGCGCGCGCGCGCGCGCTCACAAGCGGGGGAGGGGCAGAGAGAGAGAGAGAGAGAGAGAGAGAGAGAATCTGTAGCAGGCTCCAGGCTCTGAGCTGTCAGGACAGAGTCCTACTCGGGCCTCGAACTCACAAACGATGAGATCATGACCTGAGCAGAAGTCTGATGCTTAACCAACTGAGCCACCCAGGCGTCCATCATGGTATTCATTTTTTGTTTGTTTATTTTTGAGACAGAGTATGAGCTGGGGAGGGGCAGAGAGAGAGGGAGACACAGAATCTGAAACAGGCTCCGGGCTCTGAGTTGTCAGCACAGAGCCCGATGCGGGGCTCGAACCCACAAACCGTGAGATCTGACCTGAGCCGAAGTCTGACACTTAACCGACTGAGCCACCCAGACGCCCCTATTTTTAAACGCGTTTTCCATTTAGGTTGAACCAGACTCAACCTGGTTTGCCAGGACCATTCTGATTTTAAAACAGAAGTTCCGTGTCCGAGAACCGCCTCAGTTGCCAGGCAAATGGGGGTAGGGACAGTTGGTCGCTCTTCTTCAGTGTATGGGTATCCAATACTGGCTTTCCATTAATGGCAGGTTCCTTTTACAACAAACTTACTTACATTTAAAAATAGACCTGGCTAAGGGAAAAAAATTACTAACAAAATAGTATACCTTTAGCGAAAGGAAATGGCAACAAATCACGAAAGCTGCCTGCGGGTGGGAGTCGGTGTTGGGAGATAGATAATGCCTTGCTTGCTCCCTGGGTCAGTGGCCCATGGGCTGTTTGACCCTGGATAACTTGCTCACCCTCTCTGAGCCTTCGGGTCCTCCCCAGAGGCAGAATGGTGCAGGCAGGCAGGCGCCGTTAACTCGCTTAGCATATAGGCTCTTCTCAGGGCAAGACCTGTAGCCAAGAGCAGCTCACAAATCCTTGGGGAGGCCTGTCACCTCCCTACTGCGCTTGGCTGATGGTGCCATGTCTGCAAATTAGCCGCCATTCAGTGGAGACGCCTTTTAGAGATGCTAATTGCCCGGTGCCCATGAGTCCCCACCCCTCCCTGGCACAGGCGTCTGGCTGTCAGTCCCTTGCCATTATCGTCTGATAACCGTGCTTGATTTGTCTAAATAGACCAGGGTGCAGGCAGGCCATTACCATTTCCCCACGGCACAGCGCACAGAGTGTGGTTCGCCGATGCTTCTGCATGCGGCATACAGCGCCAGCAGGCATCTATTTCTGTGGACAGATCTGCGGACACACGTGCCCCTCATGCACGCCTGCTTAGGGCCCAAGGAGGGAAGTGAATAATTTGTGTTTGTGTGCTCCGTCAGCCACTCACAAGCCAATGCAGAAAAAAGCCCAGACAGGTACGCACAGGACTGTGTGCATGCGTGTGCACACAGGCACGCTCCATGGGGCTGCTGCTGGGATTGAATGACAGAACAGCGCCGGGCATGTGGTTAGTCAGCTCTCAATAAATGAGATCTCTTTTTGATCATTTTTCCCCAATACTCTCTTGTTTATTCAGGTATGATTTACACATAATAAAATGTCCACGTTGTAAGCACTCAGTGCAATGCCTTTTGATAAATGGATACACCTGTGTAGCCACTGCCTCAACTAAAGCATAGGACATTTTTCCCTTGGGCCCTCTTCCAGTCGACATCCCCAAAGGCAACCACTGTTCTGATTTCTCGCCCCATAGCTTCGTCTTGCCCACTCTTGGAGCTCATATAAATGGAATCATACTGTATGTTCTTCTGGACGACAGCTATCACGCAGGCTCAAATGTGGGCAAACAAGCATGCACAGACACATGCACACGTGTGCCCGGGAACTCATGGACGTGCCCACGCAGTATTTCCCAGCTGTAAATCTCCCCACTTCAGTCTGCAGCTCACCAGGCTTCCAAGTGGCTAAGAGAAGTCACAGAGCTCGCATCCATGGGTCTAGACCCTGGGGAGGCTCCTTCAACATCTTCTCAGCTCCTCCTTGCCAGATGACCTCATGCAAGTACTTAAACCTCAGTTTTCTCCTTTGTCAAATGAGATGACTAACACCCACTTCATAATAAATACCTTCGCTGGGTTGACCACTTACTATTCTGCCAGGCATTGTTTTAAGGGCTGTCCCAGTCCTAACCCAAGTCCATCCTTCCGGCAAACTTAGAGTCTAGATGCTGTTGTGACCCCTCTCTTACAGGTAAGGAAGCCGAGGTACAAAGAGGTCCGGCAGCTTATCCCAGGTCACATGGCAGAGTTGCATACGAAGCCAGTCTGGTTCCAAAGCCACCACCTGCCACCGTTACAGTGTCCCTGCTCACAGGGAGACTATCAGGGTACTGTCCTTGCCCGTGCCCTGGCCCATGGCAGGTGCTTAATGAATGTTTGATGTGGCTACTACCAAGAACATTTGCATCTACTCTCTCATTGCCTCAGAACACCCCCATTTTGCAGATGAGGAAACTGAGGCTCAAAGAAGTCAATGGCAAAAATTCCAGATCTTCTCATTCTGAATCCCACGTTCTTGCTATTTTCCTTACTGGTGATGTTCTACCCAGGATGGAGGGACTTTGCCTGTTTTGCTTACTGCTATGTTCCCGGCACCTACGAGAGTGCCTGGCACATACTCAGTACTCAGTAAGTGTTCTTCCAATGAATGCGTACAGCAGGGAGCCCAGTGCCCTTCTTTACGGCATGAAGACCTAAGACCTGGAGAGCAGTGTGACTTGTCCGAGGTCACGCCGTGCCTTAGCACCACTGAACCTATCATTTTCTCCCTGCCTGGCTCACCCTCTCTACCTCCTGACCTGAGCAGGCCAGAAGACTTGGGAGTCCCCGGGGCACTCTCAAAGGGCCACATTAATGGGAGGCTGGCATGGAGCCTCCCCCAACTTCATTACACCGTCCAAGGTCGGTGCGGAAGGCTGCCACGCTCTCAGAAAATGCCGGTCAAATGGAAACAAGGCCCCCGCTTGCCAGAGTTTCTCCACTGGCGGGGGGGGGGGCATTCCTGGCAGAGAGGGTGGGGAGGGAGGGCCAGGCCAGCCTTTAAAAGCCCTCTGCAAACATATGCTTGGACTGCAGCCCACTCTGGCCATGGTCCCACCGAGTCAGCAGAAGCAGCAAAACTCGAGCCCTGCAGGACACTGGGGTGCAGCCTGGGGGTCTGTGCTTGTGGGGACCGCGTAAGAGCCCATCCTAAAGATGGAGGGGAGGTGGCGGAGGATGCTGGGGGAGAGGACAGACTGCCCTGGATGGAGGGTCACTCTTAATTGCCGATCCCTGGCCCTTGAACATGGACATAAGTTTTAAACACACAGATCGCTTCTTCTCGGGACTCAAGTGGGTGCTTCCAGAAGCAGAGCCTGAGGCGAGGATTGTCGGGAGGCAGGTGCATCGAGGAAGTGCCTTTAGGAGAAAGGAGGGTGAGGGAAGCCAGAGCCGCCTGGGCAGCGCCTGCATGGGGAAGTGGTCTCAGCAGGCAGCTCACCCCAGCTTGTCCCCACGGGGAGCTCAGGAGTGTGAACGGTGCCTGGAGTTGGTGGTACCCTGAAGGCTTCTGCACCCCTCACTCGGTGAATCACTGGCCACAGGCCTCCTGCAGGGAGGTGGGAGCCGTTGGGGGCTGCAGCCCCCCAGGCAGGCCACTCCCATTGGCCAAGGGCAATTAGAGCTATTAGCGGTCAGTGGGGTGCGCCAGCCTGGAAGGGGATGTGGGTGAGGCCCCCCTCATGGCCTGAATTCATCGGTCCCTAGACCTCCCCACTTTAGGGCCAACCCTCATGGGAACAGAGGAAAAGACTGAACAGAGATGGTGCTTATTTCCACCACCCTCCATGGTGGGCCACTGCATCCAGTGTTTGAAAAACAAACAACAGAAAAATAGCACTTCACACGTCCAGGCTGACAGTGCATCTGTTACATCTGCGGGATTCTAGAGTCCTCGAGGTGCTGGGGGTAGCACATTGGAATTGTGGCCTCCGGGCTCTCTGAGCTGATATGCCCGCTGCAGAGGCCTGACTCAGGACAGGATGGGGCCCGGCTCCAGGACCAGGCAGGGCAGATGAAGTTACAAGGTCAAGAAAGACAAAGCAGTCCGGCTGGGCCTCAGGGGAGGCCCCGGGACAGTCCATGGGAGGGTGGCAGACCCGATCCTGTGGGCAGGTGGTATGGCGCAGAGGAGCCAGAGGGCAGGGGGTCCTTGGAAGGTGAGAGCCTGGCCTGCAGCCCCCACCCCAGCTGCGAAAGGCACCAGACCCTTCAGCCCTGAGCAGGGCCAAGGGCAGGGCCACTCCTTTCCTTCACCTCTGCCAAGCTGAACCCCCCTCCCCTGGCCACAGCCCTCTACAGCGAGCAAAACACCTATTGGCTCAGCATGTTGAGGCAGGCCAGCCAAGGCTCAATGCTACACACGGGGAAACTGAGGCTTAGAGAGGTGCACAGGGACCCCCTTTGTTAACAAATGTTGATGAAGCACCTACTGTGTACAGGCACTCCTTCCGGTGCTGGAAGTTTCTGTAGCAAACAGAAACCCTGCTCGCGTGCAGCATGTATTCAAGCGGTTCAAGGGTGTGGAAAGCAAGAAGGTACCAGCTGCTGTGGAAAAGTAACAAAAAGGTAGGGAAGGAAGGGAGAAAGTGCCGGTGGTAGAAGTAGCCACTTAACACTGGACGGTGAGAGGCGGGAAACCACCAGCTCTGGAGTTTGGCAGGTTCGGTGTTCAAATCCCAGCCTGGGCAGAGTCTTGGGCAAATGACTTGGCCTCTCTGAGCCTCAGTTTCCTCACCTGCAGAGAGGAGGCTGTTGTGAGGAGGACGTGGCTCATATGGGCTGCACTTCTGGATAAGGGGCTTTCGTGGTGAACCCTAAGGCACAAGCAATATGCTTTTGAAGCATACACTGAGGGCCGCCCGCGCCAGCATCAACTGAGATCCTTGTTAGGATGTAGACCCCCCGCTGCCACTACAGATCCATTCTAGGGTCTGGGGGCCAGACCTGGGAATCTGGGTTCTGCTAGGGTTTGGGAACCCCGGACCTCGGGCTTGGGTACGGGGTTGGCCCATGGCTGCCTCCCTGATGAAAACTCACAGGCGCCCAAAGGGGAAATGCCCTTAAGGATCACAGGGTTCAGCCATGTGCTCCCATGATACAGAAGAAGAACCTGAAGACCAGAGAAGCTGAGTGACTTGCTCAAGGCCACGCAGCTCATGAGCAGCAGAGGTGGGTCTGAGATGGTTGACAGACGGATGGAGAGAGGCAACAGCTGGTTCTCATACAAGCAGTGGGTCAGATAGTGGGGGTGGGATCAGTGTGAGAGCTGAATTCCTTCCCAGGAATCTATCCTCTGCACTGGGAGAAAGACATGCACTTCCTTCCCATCTGAGAGTGCTAAATGGCCCTCGCTGGACTCTGCTCAGTTCATTCCTTGGAGAAACAGGACCCTACTCTCTGTCACACTCTGACCGGCCCAGGGCACCCTAGTCTCCCAGTGAGCCCCTTTCTGCAGCCCAGGGGACCTGTCCAATGTGGGACACACACCACCTGTGCTAGAGGCACTGAACTCTGGATTTCTCAACCTCACCGTAGAGCGGAATCACCTTGTGAGCTTTGAAAAATACCAGTCCCTGCGGCCCGCCCCAGAGATTCTGATTTAATAGGTCCTGGGGTGACTTGGCTTTGGGACTTTCACAGAACCCTGGATGATTCTCAGGCTCCAGCATCTGGCTAGAATTTCACAGCATGACTTATAACCAGTGGTGCCGACTCTTCATAATATCAAATTTCCTCTTAAAAAACTTGATCTAAGTAAAATAGGTGAATTAATTTGAAGAAGAATATTAAGCAAATTCTATTTCACGTATTTCCCCGGGACCCAGTGGTCTCTGACTCAAACTGGTGCCCTCACAGGTGTTCTCTGGCCGCAGGAATTGTTTCAGAGTTGAGCACACAACTAAAATGCATCCAGTCAGAGCCAATTCTGGAACTTGTGCTGGAACAGCCAGGAAGAAAGGCATCTCTTTCTGCTGGCCTGGGTGCTTGTAGGATGGAGTTTGGAGACAATGTCACTTCAGAGAGGGGAGTGACCTTCTAAGGCCACGGGCACTAGTGCCAGAACTGAGATTTGAACCATGTCCCCAAAGTTAGTATAACTTTCAAATAAACCACCACATTTCTGGTGAATTCACTGGGATCCCTCAGATCTTCTGTTACCTGGGGTTAGAGTCTCTATATGCGGCATTTGTTTAATAAAAATTCAACAGCACCCAAGTAGGTACCTTTAAAAAGCTGATAAAAGACACTGTCATTATCTGCAACACATTCTGAGCACCAGAGAAGACTTGGCTAATTGTAGATACTTGTAAAGATATTTGGCACCCTTGTTCCTTCCAGGGTTGGATAATAAGAAACTTCTGGTTGGAGTCTCAACTAGACATTTCAGGCTATCTCACCCACACCCCCCTGAAAGGAGTGTGATGTGTGCTTTCTGCCTATTGTGATAATCTCTGGCTCCATCTATCCATCCCTCCCTCCCTCTGTTCGTCCATCCCTCTGTCTATCCATCCATCCATTTACCCATCCCTCCCTCCCACCCTCCATCCATCCATCTGTCCATCTATTCATCCATCCATCCCTCTGTTCATCCATCCATCCCTCCCTCACACCCTCCCTCCATCCATCCATCCGTCCATCCCTCTGTCCATCCATTCAACCATCCATCCCTCCATCCACCCCTCTGTCCATCCACCCCTCTCTCCATCTACCCCTCCCCATCCATCCATCTACCCCCTCCCTCTCCATCCGTCTAACCCTCCCTCCCCCTCCATCCACCCACCCCTCCCCATCCATCCACCCACCCCTCCCCATCCATCCACCCACCCCTCCCCATCCACCCCTCCGTCCATCCAACACAATTTTACAGAATCCTTCCCAGGAGGGAGGCCCAGAGCCAGGTGCAGAACAGACACACGACACGCAGACAAGCCCTGCCCTCAGAGCGCAGTCCCTCCAAGCGGGGGAGGGCAGGCGGTAATCAGATAGCTACATAATGACTGTGAAGTTACAGTGGGAACAAGGGCAAACCAAGGGAGGCACATAGAACTTTGAAAACCATAACTGGGGATTTGGCCTATTCAGAGACGAGAGAAGGCTTCCTGGACGAAGGGACATTCGATCTGAGAGCGTCAGGATGAGCAATAACTGGGTGAAGAAGAGAAAAACATTTCAGGCAGAGGGAACAGCATGTGCAAAGGGCTTTAGTAAGTATGTGATCAGTGCGGCTGCACACGGGAAGCCAGGAGCTGAAGTCAGAGGTGGGCCGGGGGGGGGGGCGTTGCTGGTCACACGGAGCCTTTTGGGCCCCTGGGAGAAGAGTACCCCCTTTCCTCACCCCGATCTCCTGCAAATCAAATGGAAAACTCCCGCTCCCCTCCTCCCTCCCTTACGTCATAAAGATGTGAAAAGACAAATCACAATGCTGCCCTTATGATTTCTGGAACTTGAGTAATACAACAAAGCATCCACACGACGACGGGGAGTTTGGGTAACTTATGGAGAAAAGGGAGAAGAGCAAAAAGAGGAAGACAAGGAGTCTAGGAGTAAAACGAAGAGGGAGGGAAGCTCCAGGCGGAGAGGAGGGTGGGCACTGGTTCGGTGCCCGGGCTCAATCTGCGCCTTCTAGCTGCATTCTTTCATGTGTCACTCAGCTTCCCTGGGCTCAGTTTCCTCATCTGTAAAATGGGGGATAATAACAGTATTTTCCTCATAGGGTGCAGTGAGGGCTGGATGAGTTACTGCATTAACGTCTGTCCATCAAGAGTGATGTATGAGTGATACGTGGGTGTCAGGTGGGTGCTGTCAGAAAGACAGACTGGGTTCTGCCCCTAAACTCCTCAGAGTCCCAGGACAGCTGGAGAGAGAAGTAGTGAGGGGACACGGTGACGGGCTGTATGGGACAAGCTCTGGAAGGCAGCTAAGAAATCTCCCTGGGAAGCCAGAACTTCCTCCCTGGAGTGAGAGCAGCTCCTGTCTGGGAGAAGGGCCAGGTTCCACAGCTTTGTTCCTGAGCACAAAGGAAGGGGCTCTTGCCACTTCCCTCATAAGAAACCTCTAGTTCAGGGAAGATTATCCCCCACTGTTGAACTCTGCAATCCAAAAGCACTGACCAAGAGGGTCTAATGACAACCTCTTAGAAGAAATGCCAGGGCCCATCGTGAGGAAATGACACTCAGTTTGGGAAGTCAGGAGGAAGATGTTTATGTAGAGTCAGAAAAGATGAGTTAAGGAGACCAAGGGGGCCAGGGTGGGGGCTGCAGGATTGTTCTGATCAGCACAGCACGTGCAAAGGTCCTGAGGTAAGGCCCAGAATGGAGTCCTGAGGATTTGAGAAAAGAGATAGGGAGCCATTTAATGTGTATAATATGAAGGCAGGGATAGTTCTTATCGGCCCTTAGTGGCCAAATAAGGGTTTTGGAAATTACCCTGAGAACAATGAGAAATCATGGAGGGGCTAATGGCCCCTCCCTACTGCCACTGCCCCTCATCCCATTCAAAAACTCTGTACAGATAGAGTGGATGAGACAGGAGGCAGGCTCTGCAAGGGAGGTGCATGAAGGTCGGGGAGGGGTGCTCTAGCATTTACTAGGGGATGAGAAACAGAGGCTCGTCCCTGCCAAACGCCCTTCCACTGAGGGCCCATCATGTGCCCGTGCGCGTCGCAAGTGGAGTGTAGGACGATTCTGTAGCGCCTGTCCAGCCACCACCACTGGAGCTCCCCGCTCGGCCAGCACCCACAGTGCTTTTGTGGTGTGACCATAGTGACGAGCACACGATCCCTTCTCCGCACGCTGCTGCCAGCCACGCATCACCAGGGCCGGGAAGCCACAAGCCCTTGGCATCCTTTCGGACCCTTGCCTGACACCGTTTGCTTTCTCTGGATAACAGGACGGTGAGATCATCCAGGCTCCCCATCCGCTCCCCGCTCCCCGCCCCCCTGGGGCAGGCAGGGCTGCTTCCCTGGGCCAGCTCCAGGTCAACCAGCGGGAAAAAGTAGATTAACGGGAGTTGACAACAGGCCAGGGGCTCTGGTTGGGGAGGGGACAGGAGAGTCCTTGTGCAGCCGCTTTCCTGAGGATCCTGTCACTTCTCACAGCACCGCCTGAGGGCATGGGCATCAGAAACAGGAAGAGAAAGAGGCATAAGTCAGAAAATCTCCCTGGCGAGATGGAGGCCGGGGGACCTTCTGTGGTTTGCATTTCTTCAGGAACGGCTGCCTGGCGGTGGATGATGAAGCATTAATGGCACACATAAGGGATGAAACCCACAAAATAATGAGTTAGGAACAAGAGTTCTGACTCCAAACACCAGTGTTCTGAATGTGCCTGCCAGAATGCCAATCATGAACACCACTGAGGTGTCCTGACCTTGACCTTTAACATTCAGACTCTGAACATCAATTCCAACCTGGAACATCAGCGTTCCGACCTTGCCCGCAAGAGTTTCGATCATGAGTAACGATACGCTGGCCACGTACTCCTTGGGTCCAATTACAGACTGAGGATTCAGACAATGGACAGCAGCCTTCCCACCTTGAATCCCAGAACTGTGACCCTGAATGCCGGTGTTCCAACAATGAACATCACCGCTGTGATCTTCAACAGCGTGATTCCAACCTTGAACATCAGAATTCCAATCCTGGGCACCCCATCTCTACCAAGAATTCCTGAATGTTCAAGCTTCCCAGCCTGAATCTGTAGAGCTGACATTAATTTGCATGGATATAAAGTTTAATTCTATACAATAAACTTCCATGGGCCCACAGCCCCTAGAAATAAGCCCAATGCTTGGAGAAGGAAGAGAAGAAGATTAAAATAACAGTAAAAATAATACCAGCTTATATCGGTTGCATGTCAGGCACTTTGCTGAGCACTTTACATGCTTTTTCTCATTCAATCCTCTAGACAACCTCTGGGAACTTTTTATTCCCATTTTACAGATAAGGAAACTGAGGCTCGGCGCCAATCCAGTTTGCTGACTTAATAGCCAGTGCTTTCTACAGCCATTACAGTAGCTTTTTCTTCCCGCTCTGGTTGGAGGTTGGGTAGGAGGATGTTGGATCCTATTAGCTAATTAGTTAAGGACTTACCTGTGAATTTCCCTAACTCGTGTTGGCAGCCACCGGGGATGACTTGGGGTTTGAAGCCAAGTCCCAGCTGGGTGGACAGTCATTCATTCAACAAACACTGGCCACCCTGTCTTGTGCTTGATGCCAGGGAGTAAGGAAAGGGGAGAGAGACCTGCTTCTGTCCCCCAAACCCCACCCTCACCTCCCTCTTCTAGAAGGGAGGGCCTCAGTGGCAAGAACTGATTCCTCCTCGCACTTCTAGCCATCAGAAGGCTCTGTGCTTCACAGGTCAAAAAGTGGAGCCCTAAGGGCTGAAAGTGGTCCACAAGCCTATTCTGTCTGGCCCACTCAAATGTTTTTAATTTTTAAAAAATTACTTGCCAACATTAATAACTTGGGATGTCTCACACAAAAAATAAAATCTCTGGGCGGGCCCAGAACCCAGCTGAAGAGCAGCTGCCTCTCTTGGTGCTGAGGCTGAGTGTTAACTGCCTTGCTCACTGAACTTGCCCTATTACAATTCTTCCGTCTAACCGCTTCACTTGTTAACACTACCGACCTGGCCCCTGTGGCCATCGGAGTTCAAGGTCCCAGCTCTGGCCTCTGTCTCCCAAGGCAGGGAGCTTGAGGAGGTAGTTTTTCCTTGACAGAGTCACCAGGACTGAAGGGCTTTCCGCTCCTCACCCCCAGGACTTCTGTGTCTCTGCCTAGGGGCAGGGCTGGCTTCATGGGGGGGCGGGGGTTGCAACCTGCACGGTCCGAGGGGGCCCTGCAATTAGAAGGGCCCCGAGCTTGGCTGCATGCTCTGCTGCCACCGTCTTGAAATTCTGAACAAGGGGGACTTCATTTCTTTTTTTTTTCTTTATTTTTTTTCTTACAAATAGTTTATTGTCAAGTTGGTTTCCATAGAACACCCAGTGCTCATCCCCACAAGTGCCCTCCTCCGTGCCCATCAAGGGGGACTGCATTTCATCCTGCAGTGCACTCCCCCTCCCCCCGATTCTGTAGCCAGCTCTGCCAGCGTATCACTCAGTCAATAGGGGCATCCCGTGCGCACGCACATAGGCACGCGCGCACACGCCCACGGACTTCTCTGACCTGTATGGAAAACTACCTCTTTGGATTGATCTATTCTGTCAATCACGAGACCAGCAAAGGTCTCAATTTTTTATGTAATGGTGGGGGTGCGGGGTCAGCAACCTGGAAGGAGAGGGAGGGGGACTAGGGGACTTGCCTTGGTCTCATGCACATAGATATATGTACGATAAAGCTGCCTGCCCTCCAGCCACTAGTGGGCACAGGGCACAGTTATTATATGAAGAATGCGGGCAGGCAAGGTGTTATCAGAGGCCTCATTAGGGCAAGGTTGGGGGGGCAGACTATCTTTCTTCTCTCCCTCTTGAGAAAGGGAGGGGAAGATGAAAAGCAACATCATGAGCAAAGCACCTGCGCTTGGCCCAGCTCAGCGCGGCCACTCTGGTGCGCAGATCTTTCCTGCTTGGCGACACCACACCCATGTCTCAGCTGAGGAAGCTGAGGCTGGAGATGAAGGGTCTGTCTGCCTAGGTTCTCATAGCTCATATGTGGCAGTGTTGGGATTATGAACCCAAGCGTCCAGAGTTCTTTCCACTTATCCTACCAGGGAGGTGGCACAGGAGATGAGGAAGACACCAGTGAGGAGGAGGGTGTCGTGCCCCAGGCGGGCCTAACCTCAAAATAAACCAGAGAGACATCTTACGGAGGGAAGAGTGTAAATGCCATCAGATCCAAACTGGTCATTCAAGGTCAGGGAGGGCCTTTCTGAACAGGTGACAGAGGAGCCAAGATCTGAAGGATGAGAAGAGGCGGCTGGTGTTGCAAGATCTGGAGCCAGAGGACCAGAGAGGTTAAGCAGTTTGCTCAAGGTCCCACAGCTAGCTTGTGCCTCCATTCCCTCCCTCTGGCCATCCAGCACTGACCGAACCCCTCCTCTGCATCAGGCCTGGAGGCAACTTTAGGATACCCACTGGCACACTTTTCCTGTAAATGCTATTGTAACGAAAAGCAGTAGAACTTTATTAATAAAACATGCAGCCCACCTACCCAGCTCTAGAACACAGAAATGAATAGGATACAATCCTAGATTTTGAGAACTTCCTGCCTTACTTAGGGAGATAAAACAAGTTCAGAAGAAAATAGAATCCAAGAGGGAGCATGCTAAATGGCACGTGAGAGAAAGACAGAACTTGTAGAAGAAAGATCCTTCTGCAATTCAGGAAGGAGAGAGGTCAAGTTCAGGTTCTCAGAAAGGACCATCTGCACTGTGAGGCCCTCTCTGACCACACCCTCTTGTTCTCTATCAAAACGCCTTGCTTCAGGGCCTCCGAGGTGGCTCAGTCGCTTAAGCGTCCGACTCTTGGTTTCGGCTCAGGTCATGATCTCACAGTTCAAGAGTTCGAGCCCCGTGTGGGGCTCTGTGCTGACAGCTCAGAGTCCGGAGCCTGCTTTGGATTCTGTGTCTCCCTGTCTGCCCCTCCCCTGCTCGTGTGCTGTCTCTATCTCTCAAAATAAATAAAGATTAAAAATTAAAAAAACAAACAAACCCACCTTGCTTCTGTCCTTCACAGTTGTACATATTATACTTTGTGATTATTTTCACTTACTTTTTTATTTGTTTAATGCCTATCTCTCTGCAGGAGGCTGTAAACTCCGTGGTGGTTGTAGATTATTTTCCCAGCTGACATTTATTTCCCCTGTCTTGGTGGCACTTAATCTCTCCTTGGGGTGCCATCTCTTTCACTTCCATCTCCAGGTCTCTTCCCAGCTTTGGTCACTAAGATGTGATACACACTTGGCAAAGTGATTGGCTTAGGGACAGGCCAGTGAGAACAGCCCTGGGGTTTTGCCGGATCTATTTGGAAAGAAACTTGCTTCTCCCCTCCTCCTGCCCCACCCTGGGATGGAAGCCTGCAGTTGCTGGAGATGATCTTTCCAGCCATGTTGGTACAGCCTGCTGAGAAGCCAGAGCTTAGAGATATCAGACACCGAGTATTGATGACATATCCAAGCCCCTGGATCCATCTCTGCCTGAAACCATCCCCAACCCAGGACTTTTCAGTTACGTTTTTTGCTAAGGTCTGTTTGAACTGTATATTTCTTACCTGCAACCAAAAGAATCCTAATCAATGGCACCCAGCATGGTGGCTAGCATATAGTAACACCCCATTATGTCTGTCACACAAACAACATTGTGGTATTGAAGCAAGACCTCAAAGCATGCACATGTACCCACATAAAGTTACAAGAAACAGAGGAGACCAGAATGGAAGCTAACTTTGAAACCAGGAATAGGAGAGGATGACTGAGTTATGGTCACTATTTGAAAGAATAATAAATGATGTGACCACATATCCGTGGCATAGGAGATAAAGGAAAATTGATCCCTTCAAAGAGACTGGGAATTCCAGGCATGAAGAACAAATGGAAGGCAGGGTCAATAACATCATCTCATCTCTACCTTCTTTTTGCTTCACATACGCCCTGGCAGGCGGCCATGGGCCACCTCACTGGCACTCCTGAGTCCACGACGACTCCAAGAGGCAGAGCTGACTAAGGTCAAGCGCCCCATGGATCACACAGACCTTGAAAGACTCAAGGATGAGCCCTGGGTAGCAATTAGTGAAATATGATGACCTATTTTTAGAAGCTGTTTGATTCCAGGTCCCTTACCTGGTGGATGTGAGTGATGGTGTGGAATTGGTAAATGTAACGTTATTCTTTTAGACAGCGTCCGTCTTCCAGGCCACATAGGCAATTATGGGGGAGACTGGCCTTGTTGCAGAACAAAAATGGAATAGTCAGGGCATGAGGAAACCACTTCAAGTGTCTAATTTAATTGTGTCTCCTCGCTGTGAATGGAAGGCCCGGGGGCACTTCTTCCTGGCCCAGGAAGTATGGGCAGGTAGAGACAAGGAAGGTGGGAGGAAATGGAGGGGGTGCACCTGAGAGACCCTTCTTTGTAGGGAAGACCCTCTGATCAATCATCACACGGTCATGCAAGTTTGCTCACTCATTCACTCAACAAACGTTTACTAACACTGAACTTAAGCAAAATAACAACAATAGTAACCTCGTCCTGGACACTTGCTGAGCTCTGAGCACTTCAGACAGAACTGTCAGGGCGCCTGGGGGGCTCAGTCGGTTAAGCGTCCGACTTCGGCTCAGGTCATGATCTCACGGTTCGTGGGTTCAAGCCCCGCATTGGGCTCTGTGCTGACAGCTCAGAGCCTGGAGCCTGTTTCAGATTCTATGTCTCCCCTCTCCCTGCCCCTCCTCCACTCATGCTCTGTCTCTCAAAAATAAATGTTAAAACATTTTTTTTTTTAGATAGAACTGTCACCCTGGCTGTCGTGAGACTCCTCAAATTATGGATCAGGAAGTCAAAGCCCAGAAAAGTTAAGTCATCCCCCCAAGGACACACAGCTTGCATCATCACTGAGCTGGGATTTGAATCCAGCCAGTCAGGGTGCAGAGCCTGTGTTTTTAAGCATTCTTGTCTCTCTGTGGGCCAGGCCTGGCATCCTCGCAACAACCTGTAAGCTACACTTTACAGTGCTTTGTGCGAGGAGGAAGGTATGGACATCGGGGTTTTGGGGCAGAGAGGAGGGAGCAGCCAGTGCTGCCTGAAGAGGATGTGGGTGGTGAAGGGAGAGGAGAGAAGCTGCAGGTAGACAAGAGGAAGAAAGGGGACAAGGCAGAAGAATCAGCCTGGCCAGAGTGTGGAGCAGGACTTTTGTGTTCTGGGAATGCAAAAAGGTGAGTGTGGTACGAGCAGAGAGGTCGTGGAGAGGGTATGGGCAGAAGTGAATGTGGAGTAGTTGGCTGGAGCCTTGAAGGTCAGGCCAGGGAATCTGGACTTTATCCTGGGAGTAGTGGGGACCATGGAAGGGTTTCTGGAAAGGTGGTGTGAGCAGTTATACTTGAGAAAGATGCCTCTGGTTCTCTGCAGAGGATGAACTGGTGCAGGAAGGCTGGCCACAGGGAGGCCAGTGTGGAAGCTCACTGGAAAGTCAAGTGCCAATAGTGACAGACAGGTCACTGCTCGGATCTTATCTCCCCAACTCCCCTGCTGGCTCACTCGGCTCCAGTCACACGGGCCACCTGGCTGTTCCTTGACCCAGACACGCTCCTGCCCCAGGGCCTTACCACATGCTGTTTTCGCCATCAGGAACTCTTTGCCCAAAAGTCCTTCCTTCTCTCCTCTTCTGATAGTTTTTGTTTAATTGGCATCTTCTTGGTAAGCCCTTTCCTGACCATCCCTGTAAACCCCCAATACATGCTCCCCTTCCTGTTAACCTTTCTTCATGGCATTTGTTACCAACCAAAATATTACATTATTTGATCTTGTAATCTCATCCGAAATACTCCAGTTTGTATCTCTAAAAGATGAATATTTTAAAACATAACCACAATAACATGATCATACCTAAAAAATGGCACTAATTAATGCCTCAAGAGCATCAAATATCCAGTCAGTGTTCATCTTTCCTGATCATTTCATGCCTCCTTTTTCACAGTTGCTTTGCTCTGGTCAGTTTCTGTATTTGTTGATGCTTTGAATGGCTTCATTCTCTCCCCTACTAGAGTATCAGTGCCATTAGGGCTGGGGATCTTTATTTTGTTCTCTGCTGTGTCCCCAGCACCGGCACAGGGCCCAGCACACAGTAGGTGTTCAACAAATCTTGCTGAATGAACACAGCCAATCATAATCGTAACAGCTGATATTGATCTTGTGGGCATTACATCCTTCTTGTCGTTATTTGCCATATTACCTTATCTAATCCTCACAACGTCTTTGTGCAGTAGGGGCTGTGATTGGGCCCATTTTACAGAAGGGGAAACCAAGCCATGTGGCCCAAGGACTCACAGCTAGAAAATGGCCAGAGCTTAAGACCTGAGATGGGGACCAGGCATCCGTGGATGCTGGTGGAGGCTGAGGGTGCGTGGCTGCCCAGGAACTGCCCCCACAACCCGCATCTATCCTAAACCCACAACTCTTCACAGATTCCTCTGCCACCCTCCCCCAGCCACCATCTTCTCTCGCTTGGAACGTCGCAGCATCCTCCTAGCAGCTGCTCAGCCTTTATTTCTGCGATGCCCACTTTCCAGACAACATCCAGTGGGGCGGGGGGGCGGGTTTGCTGCTGAAGTCCCACAGCACACAGGACAGCCCCTCACAACAAAAAAGTATCCATTTTTAATGTCAATAGTGCTGAGGTTGAAAAACCAGAAGTGTTCTGCATCCAGAGCATAGCAGAAGTCAACACGAGTCAGACTTCCAAAAAACGTGTTAGTAATAACAATGAAAGTCCTAAAGTTGGTAAGCCACATTCCTTTTTCCATCGATTAGTGTGATCCTCAGTTATCTCTAGGGAAACATCATTCATCCCTTTGACAAACATTTACTGAGTGCCTACTCCATGACAGGCACTGCTCTAGGCACTGGGGACACAACAGTGAACAAAACAGACAAAAGCTCTGCCCTTTGAACCTTGCGTCCAAGTGGGGAGCAGAAAAAGTAATTGCATAATTAAGTAATTATATGCTATGTCAGATGGAGGAAAATAAAGCAGAAGAGGGGAATGGAGAGAGCTGGGGGTACTGTTTTATAGGGCAGTTGGGGAGGCCCCACTAAGAAGATGACATTTGAACTGCGATCTGAACAGTGTGGGCAGTGAGTCTTATGGATATCTACAGGAAGACTACCAGGCAGAAGAAATAGCAAATGCAAAGGCCCTGAGGTGGGAGAGTGGTATGCCTGAGGAATAGCAAAGAGGCCACTGTGGGTAGATTGCAGTGATGGAGAGAGGGAGGGTGGGAGGGGAGGAGGCTGGGAGGATGTTGGAGGAGAGAGGAAAGACGCCAGACAAGGGCCCTGGATGATAGGACTTGAGCTTTTTCTTTTTTTATATATATTTTTATTTATTTCTAGGAGAGAGAGAGAGAGAGAGAGAGACAGCGTGAGCAGGGGAGGGTCAGAGAGAGAGGGAGACACAGACTCTGAAACAGGCTCCAGGCTCTGAGCTGGCAGTCAGCACAGAGCCCGATGCGGGGCTCGAACCCACGAACCGCGAGATCATGACCTAAGCGAAAGTCGGACGCTTAACCAACTAAGCCACCCAGGCGCCCTGACTTGAGCTTTTTCTCCGAGGGAGATGGGAGCCAAGGGAGGATTCTGACCAGGGGTGGGGGGTGGTGAGCAGATCTGACTCATACAAGTTTCCCTGGCTCCATGTGGAGGACAGACCACGGGGGTGTGGGAAGGTGGGAGCACAGACAGGAAGAGTCTCCTGCAGTGGTTCAGATAAGAAGATGGGGACCTGAGTCAGGAACACAGCAGTGGGGCGGTGGGAAGGGGCCACATTCTGGACAGGTGTCACCCGTGTGTGTATGACTCTCACTGGCATTCCACAAAGCTTTCTTGAGTGGAAAAGGAGAATGGTGGGGCCATCCTGGGTGTGTCAGGGACTGTCCCTTATTCCTGTCAACAATTACCCAGACGGTACCTCCCTACGTCCCCATCACAGTGCACAGAGCTCTACGTTTGTTAGGACCTCTGACTCTCCCTACCCCAGGGCTCTCCCCAGGAGTCAGTCATCTAGAGCAGCACATGGTGCTGGGAAGACTGGACGCCCACATGCAAAAGGATAAAGTTGGTCCCTTACCTCACACCACACACAAAACTTAACTCAAAGTGTTTCAAAGACCTAAATGTAAGACCTAAAAATATAAAACTCTTAGAAGAAAAGATAAGTGGAGGACATTGGATTAGGCAAGGACTTCATGGCTACGACACCGAAACCACAGGCAACCAAAGGAAAAATAGGCACATAGGGTTTCATCAAAATTAACAACTTAGGTACGTCAAAGAACACAATCAACCAAGTGAAAAGGCAACCTACAGAATGGGAAAAAATATTTGCAGATACACATCTGATAAAGGGTTAATACCCAGAATATATTTTAAAAAACTCTACAACTCAACAACAAAAAACAAACCACTTGATTAGAAAAATAAGGAAACTACTTGAATAGACACTTCTCCAAAGAATATGTCCAAATGGTCAGCAAGCACATGGAAAGATGCTCAACGTCACTCATCATTAGTGAAATGCAAGTCAAACCCACAATGAGATACCACGTCACACCCCAAACAACGGCTATTATCAAAAGAACAGAATACCAAGTGTTGGTGAGGATGTGGGGAAACTGGAATCCTTGGGCACTGTTGGTGGAAATGCACAATAGTGCAACAATATGGCGGTTCCTCAAAAAAGGTAAAAATAGAATTACCGCACGATCCAGCAATTCCACCACTGGCTATGTACCCAAAAGAATTTAAAAATTTTTTTAATGTTTATTTATTTTTGAGACAGAGAGAGACAGAATGTGAACAAGGGAGGGGCAGAGAGAGAGGGAGACACAGAATCTGAAACAGGCTCCAGGCTCTGAGCTGTCAGCACAGATCCTGATGTGGGGCTCGAACCTACAAACTGCGAGATCATGACCTGAGCCAAAGTCGGATGCTGAACCAACTGAGCCACCCAGGCACCCATGTACACAAAAGAACTAAAAGCAGGGTCTTGAGGAGATATTTGTACCCCCATGTTCATGGCAGCATTATTCGTGGTAGCCAAAAGGTAGAAGCAAGCCAACCATCCATTGATGGATGAAGGGCTAACAAAATATGGCGCGCACATATAATGAAGTATTATTCAGCCCCGAAGAGGAAGGAAGTCCTGACATAGGCTAGAACATGGATGAACTCTGCAGATGTTAGGCTAAGTGAAATAAACCAGTCATAAGAAGACAAATACTGTATGATTCCATTTATATGAAGTACTCAGAGCAGTCACATTCATAGAGACAGAAAGAATAATGACTGCCGGGGGGGTCTGAGGGTTAGGGAATGGAATGTTATTGTCTAATAGGTACAGAGTTTCAGTTTTGCAAGATGAAAAATTTCTGGAGACCATTTGCACAGCAATGTGAATATAGTCAACACTATTCAACTATACACCTGAAAACAGTTAAGATGGCGAATATGATGTTATATGTATTTTGCCATAACTAAACCAAGAAATCATCTGGGGGTTGTATTCCTGTTGTGGGGCCCAGGCAGAAGTGTTTTCCGAAGCTCAAGGGAACCGAATGTGCAGCCACAGTTAAGCATCATCTGTGAAGTACGCCCTATTTATTATGTCCGCTGCTGGGTCTTACACAGGCGAGGTGCCCTGTGCGCTTGTATAGCCAGAAAGTGGTGGGTGTGAACCCAGGCCCCTAAGGATATGTCTTGCATGGTAACATTGCGTTGCATTTGTTACTTATGTCACCAGGGAAACATTTAAGGAGAATGTGTGGTGGATATTAACACGTGGATTCCTTTACCAGAGCACTAAAACCAAGAATCTCTCTCCCTCAGGGAGAAGGTAGGGCTTTATCTATCAAATTACCTATTAAAATAATGCTTAATGCTAACCCTGTGTCTCCAATAGACCCATCCAGTAGCCTCTGGGGGCAAGGTCTTTATGGACCAGGAGCCAAGAACACTCCCACGTCAGGTGGGAGACACTGAATACATCTCTCCCCTCACGGCATTCTCCCTATGGTGAGAAGGCAAAGTTGGGATGCCATCCTAGAGCTTCTTCTTACTTCCAGAAGGCTATTCACACAGCACAGAGGCCAGACCATGGGCTCAAAGTCAGGGAACCCTCCTAATCCCTGCGTGACCGTGCAGCCACGTCACCTCCCCGGGTCTCGGTTTCCGTGGCTGTAGGATAAGGGTAATTTTCCCTCCCTCACCGGGGGATGTGGGAATCAGATCTGGTGGGCATGTAACATTCCTTGCACTGTGCTTGGCTCTCCGCACCGGAGCACTGAGTGGTAGCTACTGCTGCTATTGCTTTTCATTTTATCCAGGAGATGGCGATGAGGGCAACAGAGCCTCGCTGGCCCTGGATTTTCTTCTTTTAAGACCATCTCCAGTGAGCGGGGGTGGGGGGGTGGGGGGGGCATTGTCGTAAGAGGTCTTTTTGGCCCACAAGACAATACCAGGATACTGACGAGGAAACATTTCCCACAGATCTTTGGTCTGTTCCCCCAGAACCAGATCCAAACACGAGGATCCAAGTGCAAGTAGCTTATGTGGGAAGTGATCCCAGAAAACCCTGGTAGGGGAGAGGGGATGTGAGACGGGCAAGGGATAGAAGCCAAACAGGTGTATTATCAAGCAAGGAACTGCTGTGGGCACCTGGAGCTTAATTCTTCTCAGGAACTCTGGGGCCCAGGGCAGACCTTGCAGCTCTGAGTTACACCCCCTCCAGGGGTGAGGGAGCTGGAGTGTTTATACACCTTCCCCCATTAGATAGCAGTTGAGGGCTGCTCTGGGTGGGGCCTGAGGTCCCTGTCTTTACTGGACTCCACTTGCCAGAGGAAACCTCTAAGGCAAAGAACAGCAGGTGCTCGCAAGTGGGAGTTGGGCTAGTGGCCCTGAAATGGTAAGAGCTAAAAGGCTCTGGGCAAGACACTGCATCTCCTCTATCAGGGCTGAGTCCTCCCCACCCCCCGTTCTCCCCCAACTGCCCCTCTTAATGTTGAGCAAGTTATATAACCTCGCCTTCCTATGAGCATGTATCATTTTAAAAGAAGAGTAATTTTTTCAAAAGGAGATTATTTATCTGGCAGGATCATCAGAAGGATTAAATGACACAATGACAATTAAAAATGAAACAAAACTCTCTAACAGTTACTGAATGCTTTCTATGTGCCAGACCCTATTCAAAGTGCTTTTTGCGTGCATTAACTCATTTAATTTGGTAGCAATTCAAGGAGATGGGCGCTGTTACTGCTCTCATTTTGTGAGTGAAGGACCCGGGGCACAGAGAAGTACAGCGTTTCATCCCAAGTCGCAGTTAGTGAGTAAAGGAACCAAACTTTGAACTCGGGCAACCCAGCTCTAAAATCAGGGCTCCCGTCCACGACACTATCAAGTCTAGGAAGTACACAAAGTGCTGGGTACGGAGCTGGGGTTTATTATTCTCTTTCAGTTAATGAAGCTTTGGCCAAACTGTTCATTTGGCCAACACTTTCCTTCCTAAGCATTTTCACATTTTCACATCCTGTAGCCTTTCAAAACCCCCAAGGGACCTGCTGCCAAGGCACAATCCTGGTTGAGCATCCCAAAGGGATGGAGAGATCTTTGAGCTTTGATGAGAGTACCAGTGAGGTCAGAAAGGCCTGGAAATGGTCCCTGACCTTTCGCCAGCTTGTTTTGGGACCCAGGCTAGTTGTTGAAGCAGCCTCCGTGTTTCCTTGTATCAAAAGGGGGTACTGGATTTCTGAAACCCGGCTCCAACGCCTTAGATCCACTATCTTTCTTAATCCCTCGGGCAACCCTGTGAGGTGGGTTACTATATACTGATGATATATTATCAGTCTCATCTACAGATTAGAAAATGGAAGCTATAGCTGGGATTCCAATCCAGGACTGTGTGATCCCACAGCCAGGATTCTCAATCTCTGCAATATTGTCTCCAAGGAATAAATACAGACATCTAGGATGACCGACCTGGGGTTCACAAGAACCTCATCCAGATGACTCATAGCACTGAAGGGGCCCCATGGATTCCTTCACTTTTTTCTTAATAATGATACACGAATCCCCCTGGCTCAGGTCAAAGAAGCAGAAGCATCATCACATGAGAGGCCCGAAATCCCAAAGGAGCGGGCAGGGATCCGGCAATTAACCACAATGTAATAGGAGAGGCTGCTGACCAGGGGTGTAGCTAGCATAGAGGAATTCCGTGATAACGCTAATAATCATGTCATTTATCGAATGCTGACCATGTGCCTGGCACTTTATGAGATTATCTCCTGATGGCCCTCTGAGGTAGGTTCCATTATAATTCCCATTTCCTAGATGAGGAGACTAAGAGGAACACGAGGAAAGGAACTTGCCCAAGGTCATATTCCTGGTAAGCTATGGAGTTGAGACAGAATCACATCTGCTGGATCTCAGACATGGTTCTTTTTTTTTAAGATTTTATTTTTATGCAATCTCTACACTCAACATTGAGCTCAAACCTACAACCCTGAGATCAAGAATTGTACACTCCCTGGATGGAGCCAGCCAGGTACCGTCTCTACCCTTTCACCTGAGATGATTCTTAATCAGATCTGTGGTGGGCAAAATACTGATCACACTCATTACATAAAGACCATCCCTACTTTTGAATATAATAATATATAATTATTATTATTCACATTTATAAAATACTTTCCATTTGCAAATTATATTCACATCTGAAATCTCACTGAGTCATCAAAACAGCCCCAAGAGGTGGGCATGGCTCTAACTACCATTTGGCCGATGAGCTCACTGAAGCTCTGACAGCTTGAATGGTCTACCCAAGATTCCAGGATTAAGAAACACAGGCTGGGAACCAGACCAAGCCAGGTTCAAACCCTGGCTCTGCCATTTTCATTCCTTCAACAAATATTTACTGAGCATTTACTTATGTGAGTTCCAGCAAGTGACTTTACCTCTCAGAGCCTCCATTTCCTCTTTGTGAAAGAATCTTTCAATTTTTTTAATGTTTATTTATTTTTGAGAGAGAGAGAGAGAGACAGAGCGTGAGTGGGGCAGAGGCAGAGATAGAGAGGGAGACACAGAATCCAAAGCAGGCTCCAGGCTCGGAGCTGTCAGCACAGAGCCCAGTGCGGGGCTCAAACTCACAGACCACAAGAACATGACCTGAGCTTAAGTCAGATGCCCAACTGACTGAGCCACCCAGGCACCCTTGTGAAAGAGTCTTAATAACACTCATCAAAGCCATTTCTTCCTGCAACTGAAAATGCCAGACACTTGCTTCCCCAGGCTTCCTTGCGGTGAGAACATGAGCATGTGACCGGATCATGGTCAATAGGATGTGAAAAGAAGTCTCATAGGGCCTCCTGGGAAAGGCTTGCCTCTCAGAGAACAAAGGGTACACAGGAGGAAATATCCCTCTTCACTGGTTGCATTTCATGGGTCTACATTAGCCATCTTGTGACATGAGGCACCAAGCCTGAGGACTGAGCCACCTGGAGGATTCTAGACTATAGAATTCTGAGGGCATCATGGAGCCATTCACCGAAACCAGCTACCTTGGAGCTTTCTATTATGTGAGATGATGCATCTTCCTTCTTGTAGAGGCCACTTTGAGTTTCCTATTTTATTACTTGCAGCCCAAACTGGCAGATTATCTGATAGGATTGTTGAAGGGATTTCACTGAGATAGGACATATAAAGTACCTCTAATCAGTGCCTAGCACAATAAACAGTAGCCAATCTGGAAATCAGGAAATTATCTCAGACTCATATGTATGACGTAAGACTATTCCAGGGAGGGCAGACATTCCTGGCCTAGCAAATTATTTCCCTCTTTCTCTCCTGCTAAGAAAAGCCTGTAGAGTTTTCTGAGAAAGCAGAAACCCAGCGGTGACCCGGGACCACAACCCTGTCACTCTGACAGGGCTGACCCCAGCTTCCAAATAAGAATCAATCACACTGCCTTTTGCCTAATGGATTTTGATTTTCTCTCCCCTGACGGTGAATGCTAGGGCCTGTACTCTGGTTTGCCTCCGCGTTGCCAGAACATCCCATCAATTATTAACAGTCAGCTCCGTCTCCCAGTCTTGCTATCAGAAGGAAATAGTTTGTCGCAACTCAGCCCACCCAGTCATAGAGAAAGGACTCCGCTCTTCATTATTTATAGCAACAAGCCCCACCTACTCCAATGTGCTAGGCACTGTGCTAAATCTTGACAAACGTGATTTCTTGATGACCTGCATGGTGGGGCTTTTAGCTCCATTTTATAGGTGGAAGGCAAGGGCTCGCGGAGGTGAAGAACCTGCGTGAGCCCAGAAACTGGGGAGAGGGTGGGGCTGGGCCCAGACCCCCGGTCTGTCCTTGCCCTAAACATATGAGGTAAGGTTGCTTCTGTATCTCACAACCACCTAGGAATGATCTTCCATTTGACCATCTCATTCTGTGGTCTCCAGGAAATTTCCCCAGGCTTTACTGTTCTGACAAGCAAGGCATCTAAATAGGGGGATGGAGAGGGAGAGATGGGAAAAGTGCAGATAACTGAAGGAGGCCAGAGGCCCCGGAAGCTGGGCTGCAAGCAGGCAGTGAGGGAGGGGAGACAGGTCCCCAAAACCTGAGACACACTGACTGATTGCTTGATCCATTCATTCATTCCACATGTAGTTATTTGGAGCTCCTCTAGGCCAGGTACCTTGATGGGTGCTGGGAACACAGCAGCAAATATAACTCATGACACTCACACTCTTGAGGGGGAGAAAGGAAAGGAAGCAAATACAGTTTCAGATGGTGCTTAAAGCCTATGCAGGAAAGAGTCCGGCTGCAGAGAGTAAGGAGAAGGAGGCGGTTTTAGATGGGTTAGGAAAAGTCTCTCTGCAGAGGGTTATTTGGGCAGAGACCTGCTCAGATGAGGAATAAGCAGCAGCTGGCCACAGGACAAGTTGGGGAAGAGCATTCTAAGCAGTAGGAATAGCAAATGCAAAAGTCCTGAGGTAGGCTAAAGCCTGCCTGGTTTCAGGAAAAGCAAGGAAGCCAGTGGGGTCTGAAGCCCAGCGAACGAGAGGAGATTGAAGAGTTGAACTCAGAGGACATGGGTCTGGTATGCCATGGTGGAGGGTTTGGATTTTATTCTGAGTGTTGTGGAACATCTCTGGAGGATTTTTAGCAGACAAATAATGTGATCCAGTTCATATTTTGAAAAGCTCATTCTGGCTGCTATATGGGGAATGGATCGCAAGGGGCAAACGTGGAAGCCGGGAGACCGGGGAGGAGTCTGTGCCCCTTAATCATTATGGAAAGAACAAGGCCTTCAAAAGTCACACTTGGGTTTGAATTTCTGGCTACTCCTGTTTGTGTGCTGTGTGACCTTAGGCAAGTTACTCAACCTCTCTGAACCTCCCAATTTGTGAAAGGTGGAACAACAGAGAGCTGGCATAAGGACTAAATGTGTTGTTACATTTTGCACACAATATTTGATCAACAGCAGTCAGGATTTCTACTGAGGGTCAGTGAGCCTGCTGGCCTGCCTCCCCCCCCGCCCCCCCATTTCAGTTCTGCCTGAAGAATATCCTAGACTGCCCATCTGCCAGGAATGCGAGCTGACAGCCTGAGCCTGGGATCATGGAGAGGTCATGAAGCTTGTCCCTGCCAGCGGATTAACCCGAGGGCAAGATGAGGCTGTTTATTGCCAGACGGTGTCTTTTGCAAGCCTGAGCTCCCCTATCTTGCTGCCAGACTCGAACCCAAACACAGCCCTTTGCCTGCTTCTTCTGTGGGAGGCTGACTCGACCCTCTTGGCCCCTCAATCTCATGTCTTAGGGACAGGACAGGGAGGGGGAAGAGTCATGTTTGGACCTAAATAGGGTTTGTGTAGGAGGAACTCATGTCAGGCCTGGAAATAGCAAAATAAGTCTGCTGATCCTAAGCCGGTTAAGGGTGAGTGACTGTCTTAACAGGGAGACTTTCTGGACAGGAAACCTAGGGCAGGATTATGGCCAGAGGCGGCCCACAGAGGAGGAAACCAGGCCTAGAATGTCTACATTCTCCTTGGGGCTGCTAGGGAATAGAGAGCCTTCAGGCCTCCCTCCACCTTCCTTTTTTTTTTTTTAATGTTTTATTTATTTTTCAGATAGAGATAGATACAGCGTGAGCAGGGGAGGGTCAGAGAGAGAGGGAGACACAGAATCTGAAACAGGCTCCAGGCTCTGAGCTGGCAGTCAGCACAGAGCCCGACACGGGGCTCGAACCCACGAACCAGGAGATCATGACCTGAGCTGAAGTCAGACGCTTAACCGACTGAGCCGCCCAGGTGCCCCTCTCTCTCCACCTTCCTACCAGCCACCTCCTCTTGCACGCACTCTCAGAGGCCTCCTCCTGGGCAGCCAAATCGAAGGAAAGGACCCAGCCTTGCAGGTAGACCTTCAGTAACGGGCTAACTAAGCCAGGGGGACCCCACAAGAAGAGTCCAGGCTGGGCAGGAGGCAACCTGAGCAAATACATGATGCTGGTTATAGATGCTTCCTCCTGCCTTTCTTTTCGCCACATTTACCTACCTGCTCACTCCACCCGCCATCTTCCTCTTGGCCCCACTCTTCGAAAGTGAGTTGTGTTCAACACATCTTTCCCAAAGTGGTCTTCCTGGATTTCAACATCACTACTTCTCTTTTCTGGTTCCCTCTGGGCCCCCCACAACCTCTTTTAGAGCGCTGAACACACTGTGCTGTCGTTCACCCAGCATGCTGGCTACTTGAAGGGAGACCCCATCTCTCTGAGGCATTCCCGGAAGCCAGCTCAATGCAAAGAAGCACTCATCAACCAGTGACCCCCTTCCCTGGCCTGTCCCCCCACCCCAAGTCTTTCTCAGTCTGCGTATCCTCCACCTTTACCCAACAGCACACTGGTCCACTCAGTATGATCGCAGCCTTTCTGCTGCCTTCTGCTTCATTTTTCACATTGCCTCATTTTTCTCTCTTATTTCGAAATTTACATCCTCTTCCGACAGCCAAAAAGCATCTTTACAAGCTGCACCAAATCATTCTTGGAATAAACTCACCAAATAAATAAAGAACGAACGAACCAGGGGTGACCCTTCGCCCACAAGCATCCACAGCCAGATGCATGCGTCATGCATGCACACACCCACCCCTGAGTCGCTTTGCCTCATTTTTCTTACTTATGTTAAAACTGCCTGACAGTATCTCAGTGTCCTCCAAGCATGTCTATAAGCTGCTTTCATTCCTTCTTTGGGGCAAAGTGGGGTTATAAATACAGGGATAAGTATTAGAAACGCAGGCAACTGCCCCCCTCCAGTCTGGGTCCAGGGCTCCACAAAGGAGCATTATGTATATGGACCATACTCCACTCCATCCCAGCAAGGCTTTCGTGTCGTTCTGCACTTTCTTATTTACAGTGTCCACCCCCTTGCTGTGGATTTTTATGTCTCCACAAATCCCTGTCTCCCACAAAGGCGAGGTACTGAATAATGAAGGGATGAGGTAACCAATGCAAATAGGAACGGTCCCAAGGGGTTGTTCTCATCTCTGAGGTCGGGGCCGTAGCCCCTCCCCTTTCTGGTCTCATTTGGGAACTAAACCAGAGGACACCACCTCCCCCCCAGGCCGTGGTCCTCAATCTGGGAACACAGGCAGAGCCACCAGTGCCATCGCCCCCAGACCCCCACGCACCTTGGCAGCCACGGAAGAATTGGGCTTCTCCAGGAGGTCCCAGAGCTTTTTCCTCTTCTCTGCACAGCACGTGTTATCGAACTCTTCCCCCTCTCGTTCCCTCAGGGTCTCTGCCTCCCGCTTGAGCTCCTCGTTCATCTGCTCCTTCTTCTGGTGGTAGCGGGCCTGGCAGCAGGACTCCAGGTAGATTTCGTCGATGCCCCAGTAGTCAAGCTCTTGGCTGAAGCTCAGCGCGCACATCTCCTCCATCATGTGCAGCCGCCCGGTGCGGTAGAAGTTGAGGATGGACGTGAAGGCGCCCGGGTGGCGGTCGAAGAAGTATTCGTTGTCGTCGAGGCTGTAGTCGTCGCACACCTCGAGCAGCGAGTCGTGCGTGTTGCAGTCGCGCAGCTTGCCCAGCCGCGTGCGGGGCAGGCGGTCCAGGGTGCGCCAGAGCACCTCGTGCGCCAGACCCCCGACGTTGAGGCGGACGCGCCTGGAGCACGCCTTGCTGCGCACGATCTCCATGGGCTCGGGCGGCAGCGAGCTGGTGGAGCGGGAGCCATGCTTCGTCATGCCCGCCGGCATCGCTGGTCCGGTTGCCCCCGCCCCCCCTGCCCCCCCAGGCCGCTGTCACTGGACGGCAAGGCGGGCCGCCGCGGGGGAGGGGGGCAGGGAGCGCTGTGGGCTGCTGGGGGCGCAGGGGGCCGCGCAGGCGCGCGTCACGGCCGTCTTCTCACCTCCATCCCGACCGCTGCAAGGCAGGAAGCGGACGCGGGTCAGCAAACACAGAGCTGGGCGCGGCCCCTCCCCACCCCTCCACCGGGACCCCAGCTGGCCTTGACCTTCCCTGTGCTTAAGCGGCTCAGGGGCGGGGGGGCGGGGGGGTGGTGGTGGTGAAAGGCTTGGCGCTGTCCCTCCCGCCGGTGCTGAAGTCCGCCCCACCCCTTGGGTGGAAGGAGGGGCCGCTCCTCGGGGCGGGGAGAGGGCCCCCACGAGGCGCTCAGGGGATCCGGGAGGCCCCACCCCGGGCTGCGGCCGCCCTGGCCCGACCCAGCCGCCCGGGGCGCTGTCCTCCCCTTCGAGTGCTGAAACTCGCCTCTTTCTGGGTCTCCCCGTCGAGTCCCGAACCAAGCCCCGCAATGGGCAGAGAGGGGCGCTGCATGAAAAACTTTTTTATTTTTTGAGATTTCTCATCTTTTCCTCCCCACCCCGCTCCGAAATAATCACAGTTTGAGTTCTAGGGGGGTGGCGGTGGGCTTGCTTTTTCTAAACCTTGAAAGATTGGGGGGAATTTTTTGGTGGGGGTCCAGGCGCCCACCTGTCTGTCGGAGGTCACAGCGGATGGGGTGGTCGAGCCAGCCTCGCTGTGCCGGAGCGACCCCTCTCCCTAAACCACGGGAGCATCCCTCGAGGTCGCTCTGGGGACTAAGGGAGCTATGAAGACGCCAAACCGAGGTCTGCTCGGAGCCCCGCCCCGCCCTCTGTGCCCCCTACCCCACCGCAGGAGGGGCACGCGGGTCCTGCGGATCCACCTGCTCCATCCTTCCTTCCTCCTCCCCCCTCCTCCTCGCTCCTCTCCTGCGATGGCTTTTTATAACTCCGGGTTCTGCGCCTTTCCCGGGGCTTGGAAGGGAAGGGGTGGGGGAGGTGGGAGGCGGGGAAAGGAGCTGAATTTTCTGGCCTTTTCAAAACGTGCCCTCCTCCCGCCGCGCGCTGGTGATATCGGGGGCAGCCCTGAGCCCCCCCCTCCCCCCCCCCCCCCGCATATGTGCCTGACACCCTCTCCCCTTGCGTCTCCCCAGGCCCCAACCCTTGCCCGAAGAATCCCCCCCACACACACACACACAACCCCCTCCCCGGCCTGAAACCGCGGATCCCGGGTGGACCCACAGGCCGAGCCGCGGCAGGCGAGCCCCCCTTCCGTGTCCCCCCGTGTCCCCGCCGCTGGCCTCAGAGCCTCAACACTCACCCCCAGGGCGGCCGCTTCCCGGGGCCAGGGACCGCGCATCGCCCCGGCCGCCCGGGCGCCCCCGCCCGCGGGCAGCGGCGGACCCGGGGCCGGGCCGGGCCCGGCCTACAGCGGCCGGGCAGGCACCGCGCTAGGGCTGCAGGCGCCGCGGGGCCGGGGCGCCCTCTCCGAGGCTGGGGGCGCGGGCGAACGCTGGGTGCGCCGGTGGCAGGTCCGCGGTCGGGCGGCGCCTCCTGCTCCACCTCCTTCTGCTCCTGCTCCCGCGGCGGCGGCGGCGGCGGCGGCGGCGGCGGCGGCGGCTTGAACGAGATCAACAAGTCGGGGCTGAGCTTCGGCTCCGCGCTGGCTGCGATTCTGTCCCGCACTTCGGAGCGCCCGGAGTCAGGCACGGAGGCGGGACGGCGCCACCTGCGGGTCGGAAGCGTGCGCACCGCTTAACTCCTGCCTGCCCGGCCCAGCCTCCAGGTGAAGCTGGGGGCGGGCTGGGGCTTTGGGCGAAGGGGGTGCACCTGGCGGTCTGGCCCTTCCCACCTGGGCTCCTTCCCTGGCTGAGACGCACTCCCTCCATCCTTTGTCAGGTCAACAACGTGGGGGTGAGTGCCTTCAATGTGCGAGGCACCAGGATAAGCGTCTGAGAAACAGCTGTGAGCCAAGCACAAGCGTTCGGCCCTCGCAGAACTGGCTGGAGACAGACAAAAACCAGGAAAGTCGAGTAATATGTCAGACAGTGATAAGCGCTGAGGGGATAAGGTTAGAGGCAGGGGTGGGGTGGGGGCAGATTGCAATTTTAAATAGCCCTTGCTTTCATGAGCTTCCATGCCAGATGCTAAAATCTAATTCTAGAATGGAATTCTGGATTCTAGTGGAGGAAGATGGACAATGAAATACATCAACAAATAAATATGCAATGTGGCAGCTGGTGGTAACTAGTAAGATGAAAAATAAAGTAGGGTGAGAGGAAGAGGAGAGTGAGGGGTCAGCTGGTGATTCATTCATTTATTCATGTTACTTTGGGCAGCTTGTTATTGAGAGCTTCCTGTGTGCCTGGCCCTGTGCCAGGCTCAGTAAAGGAGCCATTCTCCTCTGAATCTCCTGTCCAGCAGAGGGGACAGAATCCATCCAGTAATCTCCAGAAATGAGTGTAGAATCAAAGGGTTTACCTCAAGAGATGAGCAAGGTTTCCCTAAGAACGCCATATTGGGCCGCATGTTCACTCATTTATCCTTTCCAACACAAATTTACTGCATGAGAAGTAAGTAGGTGCTAGGGATACACAGTAAGTCCTCTGCTTTGCAAGACAATAACTGACTGAAGCCATTGGGTCCCTTCCCCTCTCTGGCTCTTTCCTTCATTTCTAAAATGAAGGGATTCATTTCCATAGTGTTGTGCATAATATTACTATATTTTAAAATTTTGTTTACTTCTCTTCACCTCCATCATCATGATCCTTGTCCAAGGAGTCATCACTTTATGGCCAGAGGCCAGGTATGCTGCTGAACACCCTCCAGGTGCATAGGATGGACGGACACCCACAACAGATCATTCTCCAGCTCTGAATGTCAATAGTGCCAAGGTTGAGAAACCCTGGATTCATTTAAGAGAAGGCAAAGGTATTCGCTGGTCTGGGATTGCTAGTCTCTTGACCAATAATTAGTGAGCACCTACCATTCACCAAACACTACTCTAGATGCTGGAGATACCGTGAGAAGAATAAAACAGACAGTCCTATGTTCATGGACTTTTACTCTGGTGGGGAATACAGTTAATAAGCAAGCTAAATAAATAAACCAGATCACTTGGATCATGATAAATACCGTGAAGAAAAATAAACAAGAGGAAGTTGTCTGAGAGAGGTGCCAGCAACTATAGTTAGAGTGGTTGGTCAGTCAAGGAAGACTTCCCAGAGGAGGTGATGTATCTAAGCTGAGAACCTGAGGTCAGGGACAAGACAACCATGTGAAGTTCTGAAGAAGAGGGGACAGGCAGGGGGACCAAAGAGAGCAAAGGCCCTAAGGTGGAAATGACCTTGGCAAGGGGAGTTAGAGAGGTGGACAGTCATGCAGAGCCTTGTTGGGATTTTACTCTCAAGTTTAAGGAAAGAGTTTGAGCTTTTCCTAATCCTGATGGGCAGCCATGATAGAGTTTTAAGCAGGGAAGTCCCATGTGCTGATATATTTTTTGAACTGATTCTTCCAGCTGCTGTGTGCATTATGAAGTGTTGGGGGAGAAAGATGGCAGCAAGACTCCTTGTGAGGCATCTGCGATTGTCCAGGCCAGAGGTGACGGGCTTGGGCTGGGATGATGGTGGTGTAGATGGCTAGGCAATTTCACAGCTACAAGGCTCTGACTGGGGAGATTCTTCCCAAAGCCCAGGGTCAGTGCTAGATATTCCATGTCATTCAGATTCTTCCCTCTGGGTGGCCCAATTCCTGCAAAGTTTGGTTCCAGATTTAGATAAAGAGCATCTAGACACGCCTGCGTCTTGGAGGTGCAGACAGTAGAATAGCTCTGTCTCTCTCTGTTTCCTCAGGCTCTGCATTGTATCCAGTTTAGAATTTTTATTTTCTGAATGAAGACTCTAACTATTTGGAAACATCTGGCCTTCATTCCCTAGAAAGTTCTGTCATCATAAGAGGAGAGACCATTTATAATTAAAGCCAGTTCAGGGCAAAGTACACCCAGAGATTGAGATACTGAGTCCTGACAATATCATTAGAACTTCTGGATCCAGCCATGCCTAAAGGCATTACCCCGGGACTTTTTCCAGCTGTGTGAGCTAGTAAATATTCCCTTTTTACCTAAGCCAGATTGAGTTGTGATAGTTTCCTTTATGTCCCAAAGAGTCCAACTGATACAATTCTTTCTCCACAAACCAAAAGTTTACCATCTCCTTATAATGTACTAATGAGAAACGGGGAAAGAAAATGAACTTACAGGACACAAGGCAAAAAGAATAATAATTTCAGAATGTTTTACAGAGAAGGGGTCCCCCGGTAAGAGTTCAAGTATAACTATGTCATTTTACAGATGGGGAAGATACAAAAGCTCATCAAGGGGAACAGCATCCTAAAGGTCAAACCAGAGAGTGGATCCCTATCTGCTCATGCGCTCTTGGCAGACTTCCTGCTAGAAAGTGTTGAGATTTTTACCTGAGGCTGAATGGTATCAAATCAGCCCAATTCATCCCTGTAAATACAGATGAACTCCCTCTAAACTGTGGTAGCAAGAGATGTATCCACTCGAAGCCAGTTTTTCCTTCTTAAAATCCATAATAACATCCATCACTTATTTATAATCCCACTGAGTGTCCTCAGGTTTCTTGGCACTTCGGGGCACTGAGCAAGACTGATTAATCCCCTTCCCCTCTCCCCCACAGACCCCTGGGAAGGAATAATTGCTTTATGAGGGTAGTTATGGGGGCACCCAAAGGCTCAAGGGAAATCATTGACACCTCTGAGTAGATGTCACTCAGGACAACTGCTCTTTGCTGCGGCCTTGCCCAAACTTCCAGCAGCCTCAGGGAATTTTCCATCAGCTTGGACTCCAGTCTTCTTGCCTGTTTCTCTTTTGTCACACCCAATAATAATAATCAAGATCATGAGTACAATGGGCTAATGATAGAATCTACCTCTCAGAGTTGCTGGGAGGACTCATGAGACAACGCATATGAAGAGCTTAGCACCATGACTAACTCTAAAAAGTACACAGTAATATAACAGTAATATCAACAACTGTAAAACAGCAGCTAACATTGAGCCGTTACTATATACCAGGCATTGTACTAAATGCTTTGCATGTATCTAACCTCATTTAAGATTCTTTCTAGTTCCCTCACCCTTTGGCTGAATATTCTAATATAAAAACCTGTTGGATGACCCTTGAGTGACCAGATGTCTGATTCTAGTGCCCACTCTATGCTAGTCTGATAGCCTTTATCAAGCCCTGGGTTTCCTGGCTCAGGTTCCTGGTAAATGAGTGAGTCTGGATTTCTTACCAACCCAAATATTTACCCATTCTTCTTCCATCTTTTGTCTACCACTTACCCATCAACTCAGCCATTCATTCAACCATCCATATACTCTCCAACCATATAGCCACCAAACTATCCAAATACACACCCAACCATTTATCTACCCACTCATCTCTCAATCCATGGACTCATACACTCACACATCCATCTTTCTTTCTGCTCATTCACATATTCTATTCACTACCCATCTTTCCACCATTCATCCGCCCACCAACCATTTCTCCACCCACCTACCCATTCATTTATTTACCCATTCTCCCACCCACCCATCTACGCACCTACCCAGTTACCCACCTACTCATACATCCACCCACTCATGCATCTATTTACCTACTCATTCATCCCCCCAACATGATCATCCAGCCCAAATATCCATCCATCCTCCACCCACCCACTCACTTGGCCATCCCCACTCATCTACTACCTAACATTTTAAAGTGTTTATTACATGTAATGCTCTCTGCTAAGCCCTGACTCCCTCTCTGGGAGGAAGTATGGGTACCCCCGAGGGCCACACAGAGGGAGATAGGTAAACCTGCACATAACCCATTGAACCCCTTTGTGGCCTGGACTTTGCCAAAGCCATGGACTCCCAGGGTCTGTGGCCAAACAATGATGAAATACAGGGCATGGATGGGCTGAGGCACAGGCTTCCAACAAAGCAATTAGAGGTAAACTAATATCTCTTCCCCGCAGATAGCCTGGGAACTCCAAGATGTGATGGAAAAGGAGCGAGTCAGCAAAAGGAGGAAATCAAAGCTACAGAGATCAAGAGCTAATGAACTGATTCTCGTAAGATAACATTTCTTTGACATCCAGATCCCCTGCCCTTTGGGGACTGATGTCTCTTACCTCCTTTCCACTGCCCTTGTCTACCCTTCCCAGTCTTGTCTGCCTCCTCCCTGATCTTCCTCCCCTCATTGTATCCTTCCTCTAACCCTATCTCCCCCCAGCTACGAGGGTAGACCTTGAAAGGCAGAAGTCTGACCATGTCACTCCCCTGCTTATAAACCTTCATGACTCTTCTCGGTCCAAGGTAAAGGACAAACTCTCCCACGGTGAGGAGAAGGCCATTTGTCCACTCAGTGCATATTTTCTGAGCACCTACTATGTGTTGAGCTTATGTTGCATGCTGGGAATGCAGGAGCAGTGAAGCCAAGTCACTCTCCTGGAGCTCACGTTCAAATGGGAGACATAAACAGAGACAATTAAAAATAATCTAGTATTGATAACCACTGAGGAGGAAATGAGAAAGCATGAACAATGGGAAGGAGGGGTGGTGATGCCGCAGATGGGTGGTAAATCAGAGTCATCAGTAAGCCATAAAAGAGCAGGCGGAACGGCATGTCAAGCTAAAGGGAGAAGGGAGAGCAAATACAAAGGCCCTGGGGCAGGAGAGAGCATTGAAGATGTGAGATGGCGGATGTGGCCAGAGCAGAGTTTGTGAGGGCAAGAGTGGTCCAAGAAAAAGTAGGAGAGAAAAACAGAATAAGAAAAATGATGTAGGCGAGGGCTGTGAGGAGGTATTTGGATTTCATGTCGAGTGTTAAAAAGTCTTAAGCAGGGAGTAGCTGATTTGATCTTTACCTTTAGGATGTAAAAGACTGTTTTTAAAGACTTCTGAGATTCAATTTCTGCTGTGACAGAGGGAGGGACAGTGCTTGCCCGTCTGACACAGGGCAGGTCCTGGAATGCCCCTGCCCATCACTCGCCTCCATGGAGATGGGGAGACAACTGGTGGCATTTGGGGTTTGGGGAGAGAGTTGACAAAATTGTGGTATTTCTGTCTTTCTTACAAAGAGGGGGTGCTTCTCTTCCCCACCAGCTTGGGGATTGCAGGGCATAGAAACTTGCATCTGACCCTTGCGCTCTCTGCTTATCCAGACTCAGCACCCACCACTACATCCCCACATTTCAGCCAAAGACTTTCCAACCTCTGGCCCAGTAGTAGCTGCTTTCCAAAGATGGGCCCCCACGAACTTGCCTCTTTAGGCATGCCTTGCCTGGGTCCAATCCACACTGGCTCTGGGCTTGGTTTTGCCAGCAGAACATGACAGAAGGGATGCCACTTCCAAACTTAAGCCCTAAAGAAGGTCTGGCAGCACACACTTTTGTGCTTTTGAGAGCTCTGAGCCATAAGTGGGCATCCCCGATTCCCTGTTGGGGAGACCCTGTGGAGAGGCCACAGGGAGAGTGGGAAGCCCTGAAACTACCTGAGAAGAGAGAGCGGCTCAGCCCAACATCTCAGCTGAGCACAGCCTGTCGACTGTCCCTGCCAAGTCACCACTGAGATATCACAGCCCCACCCGCCACCTGACTGCAGTTACTTGTGAGATCCCGAGTGAGACCAGCCACAGGACCATCCAGCTAAGCCCCAGCCGACTCATAAAACCCTGAGAAATAAGAAAACAATTTCATTTTTTAAAGTTTATTTATTTAATTTATTTTTTTAATTAATTATTTATTTTTTTGTAATCTCTACACCCAACATGGGGCTTGAACTCACAACCCTGAGATCAAGAGTCACATGTCCTTCTGACTGCGCCCGCCAGGTACCTCTAACACAGTTTCATTTTAAATCACTCCATGTTGGGTTGTTACACAGCAGCAGGTAACTGATACCCATAGGGCCTTTGTTCACTCTGTTCTGTTCCTCCAACTCCAGCCATCGCTCTCCCCACACGGTGGGCTCCTATTCACTTCCAAAGTCCAGATGCAGTGTCCCTTACCTGCCTCCTCACCATCTGGATTAGTTTCTCTTTCCTCTGGGAAAGTCTCTTTTCAGGCTAACTTAGGATACTCATTTTTTCTGTCTCTCCACTGGCTGTGAGTGATAAGATTAACACATCCAGTGCTCCCAAAACCCAATGTCATTATTATCCATCATCCCTAGTTTACAGGTGAAGGACCTGGACCACAGAGAGATGACCCAGATCACCCTGGTGCTGGGTGGCTTAGCAGGGAGTCCCACCCAGGCAGAGCCTGTGCTCTTAACCACTATGGTGTGTGGTCCCTACGTAGAGCCTAAACAGTGAGGACATTGATTATTCCATTTAACACAAAATCCAGAAGTAGGTGATGCCAGGGTCGGTCACAGCAGCAGCTGAGAGACCTCAGGATTCTTGGTTTTCTCCCAAGATTCTCGTATCTTCATGATCACAAGATGGCCACCTTGGCCAAGGCAACCCCAAGAGAAAGCGGAAGGAGGAACTTCTCCCTCACTTCTGAAGCTCCCCACAGACTTTCCCGATCATCTCATTGGCCTGTACTGGGTCACATGACAGCTGCTAGCCCAATCACTGACTAGACGGGCCTGAGACCTGTCTTTGGCTCAGTCCCAGGTCTTGGTTTGGAGGTTGGAGTCATTTTCTCTGCGCACATGGCTCCCTGACATGTGAAGGAAGCCAGCATTCTTTTCACAGGGATATTTGGGGTTTGGCCTGTGGCCAAGCAATCAGGATTTCTCCCTCTGTGGGCAGCTCTCAGGACCCCTGAAATAAAGTCATACATACAGCCTGTTCTTCACAAGGATCCAGATGCCCCAAGGGCTGCGTTCTCAGGTTTGCCTGTGTGGGGACCCTTGCCTTATCTCTGCCAGGCCACGCAGGCCACACTGAGGTCCTAGGGGGGCTCCCAGGGCAAGAGAACAGCACACCACCTACTCTCCCCACTGGGCACCCTCTCCCCCCCCCCACGGACATGGGGGTGACCAGAAGGGCCTGGTGTCCCAAATCTCCCCCTCTGGTGTCCCAAATCTGCACGGAAGGGAAAGAAACATCGGTGTTGAATGTAAACATTTTGTGTGTAAAATGTTGCTGTCTTACTTGAGAGGTCTATTAGAGCCAAGTTCAATCCCACCGAACCTGCTTCCATGCCCCCTCGAGGATGAGGAACTTGATGTGAGGGGCATTTGCCTCCAGAAATTATTTTTTACTCAAAGATTTGAGGAGAAAAAACAATCTTCTCTTTTTTATCTTTCCCAGACCTAATTCATTTCCCCTCTTCTTTATTATATTAGGACAAGTGCATAGATTATGGTGAAGGAGAGTGAACCTCCAGTGAATTTTTAAGAGATTTTTTTCCTGCTTGTCTTATTTTGGGTTGTGAGCCCCTCCCCGAGGTCCTCTATGGGCACCCAGGCCTCTTCTGCCATCAGTAGGATGGTTGATAGAAAGATCTTGAACACCGTCTCCGGAGGCAGAGGCACCTGCACTCAACTCTTTTTTTTTTTTTTTAATTTTTTTAATGTTTTTATTTATTTCTAGGAGAGAGAGAGGGAGACAGCGTGAGCAGGGGAGGGTCAGAGAGAGAGGGAGTCACAGACTGAAACAGGCTCCAGGCTCTGAGCTGGCAGTCAGCACAGAGCCCAATGCGGGGCTTGAACCCACAAATAGCGAGATCATGACCTAAGCGAAAGTCGGACGCTTAACCGACTAAGCCACCCAGGCGCCCCTGCACTCAACTCTTGTGGCTACTAATTAGCCATGTGGTCTTGGGCAAACCCCTTCACCTCTCCCACAGCCAGTTTCTTCATCTACAAAAACGGAGATGGTCGTATATGGAGGGCGGCGGGAGGTGTGGCTTGATTCTCAAGGCCCTGTCCCAAAGCAGGCGCACGGCAGGTGCTCTGCGCTCTCTTCCCAGAAACCAACCTTGCCGTTCCGGTCACGGCCGACTCTCCACCTAAATCACACTCAGAGGCAGTTCGACAAACAAGGATGATTTAATACATTTCAGCACATTTCCATTCAACAATAGTATATGAAAATACAACTATTACAACAGCAAGGCATAATCATCGCTACTATTCCCGAAACACGGTGTTTATCAAAAAACAAATCCAAAACCAGAACGCATCAAAATCCATGACTTTGGCAAGACACTTCAACTCCCAGAGCCCGTTTCTCCATCCGGAGAATGGGCAGGTGGGGCGTCCCCAGCTCACTGTGGGCAGGGCTGGTTGGGGGCAGGAGAAGACCCTGGGCGTGGCTCAGACACACACCCTGACTCCTTCAGTTGTGACTGTCAAGGAGCGGGTCTCGGGTGATGATGGCCTGGCTTTAAGGCACCTGCAAGGCTTCCTTGTCTCATTTAGTAACAGAGAAGAGACAGACCTCAGGCTCTGAGCCTTGGCGAAACGGCACAGAGGCCCTCCCACCCCAGCAAATTTATACTTCACAGCCACTTTCTATTTTTGGCAGCGAGAGATACATGTTGTCCCTTGTCCGTTACTGGCAGTGATGGAATAAAGTTCCCCTTTTAAGCAAATTTAAGTGTAAAAAAGGAGTCTGTTTAAAGGCAAATATCTGGTAAACAACACTACAAAATATAGCAAAAAAAAAAAAAAGACAATGGGAAGAAAAGACTTCATTAGGTCAACCTAAGAGCACTTTTTTAAAAAAAATGTTTATTTATTTTGAAAGAAGGAGAGAGAGGGAGAGGGAACGTGTGTGAGTGGGGGAGGGGCAGAGAGCTAGGGGGACAGAGGATGCGAAGCAGGCTCTGCGCTGATGCGGCGATTGAACCCACGAAGCATGAGATCATCATGACCTGAACCGAAGTCGGACACTTAACTGAGCCACTCAGGCACCTGAACCTAAGAGCATTTCCAACATGCGTTCTGCAAGTTTGTGATTCTAAAGCAAAGTATGAAGAAATACAATGATGTCCGGGTACCTTCCTAACTGACCTGTAGCAAGGAGCACACACACTCGTCTTTCCCTCTTTTCTCTATACTTTATATTTATATTGACTTTTTTTTCAAAAAAAGGGAAAAAGAATAAAGATTAAAACAAAGGAGGATTGAAAGCATCCTCTCTCAAGCTCTACTTCAATATCTCTGGTACCAGCTGGGGCTACCTGGTGGGAGAATCATCTCTTCCAAATGACTGGGGCTCCAAGGAGGTGCCACCTTAAAAGGTACTGGCCTTTTAGGGACACGGGTGAGAATCTGGTCCCGGTGACCAGGTGACCACGCAGCCCTGATCTGCGGGGAGTCATAGGGGCTTTTCCCCAGCGCACCGGGGTGCTGCCCCGCACTAGAGATCTTCCTGCAGCTATTTCTGCCAGCCTTCTTCCTTCCCTTCCAAGCCAAGAGGAGGCAGCTACAGTTGCCATGGAAACCGGCTCCGTCCTCCCACAGAAGGCTGCCAAGCCTGATTTCCTGCGGAGTTAAGAAGCAGGCGGCAGCGGGGGTCACCCAGGCGTGAAGATGGGTTTCCCTGGGGGTATCCTGCCTCCTGCCAATCCCAGTGTCTGTCTGGGAATCCTGGGGGTGCCTGAGGCTGAGGGCCAGGGAAGACCCCAAGCCCCTGGAACGTTTGGAGGCCTCAGGTCCTCTTCTCCCTCTAGCTAGAGCTACAGGGACCGAGCTGCATGTACATACGCGCATCTGTGTCTCCTGAGATGCAGCCACCCAGAGGTGCCCTGGCTCTGTCAGCTCCCCGATGCTACACAGAACTGCCCCTCTACCACCCGCCTTGAGCCCCAGGAACACAGAGCTACCCACCTAGCATTTGCTCCTGGGACAAGAATTCTGCCAAATCCTACCAAGGCACGGCACCTGTCTGAGCCCCTTTCCTCATCCATAAAGAAGGCATAACCGTCCCCTCTCCACAGAGATGCTCTAAGAAGTAGGAATATTGCATCTGCAGAGCCCGTCACAGGCATTTAGAGGGTCCTCAATAAACAGGACCTAATGTTAATAATAATACTTATCATGGTAAATGTTTCCAGGCAGTGTTTCTTGTTTTTGTTTTTGTTTTTCCCCTAAAGCTGATGCAAAGGCAAGTTTTCATCCTTGATCTGTTTGTACGAAGGTGGGGGGGTGCACCCAGGACAGGGCAGACCACTGGTCTGAGGACCGATCAGTAGGCTCCCCCCATCTTCTATGGCATTGCTTCTAAGGGTCAGAAGAGGGTTCTCAGGCTGGGATGCCTTCAAGGGCCCGGGGGCACTGGGAACGGAAAAACAGCAAAGTCTCCACCAAGTGGAAACCCTGGTGAGCCGGAATCCACGTGCCCTGGATAAGGGAGGCAGCTGCTTCTCAGCTCTGGCCAAGAGCTGCCCGTGGGGACATGGGCCCAGTGTGGCCAGATCGTCCACGTTTTCAAGAGAATCTGGACATTTGTAAATGGACTCTCCCAAAGACGCAGGATAACTAATGAATTTTTTTGGAAGTCTGGGCCGAACAAAACAGGTCTGCCAGCGGGGCGTGCTGCAGCCACTGCCTCCAAGCTAGAGTATAGAAAACTAACACTTCCTCTTTTCCTGGCTCGACCAGCCCAGGGAGCCCCTTCCGACAACGGGGCCAGCCTGCTGCTGTCTTTCTTATTCCCTACTGGAGTCTCGACACCGGGCAAGCTCTCCCATCTGGAGCCCATTCGTCCAGAACAGAGAACAGAGCCCAGTCTTTGGGAGGTGCAAGTGTTCTATGCCTTGACTGCATTTGCCTTTGGGAAAACCTTCCTGAATTTTCTCAAGCATCGGTATGAATGGAAGATGCGGCAAGTGTCTGGCAAATGGGGCACCTGGGGAAGCAGAGTCTAAGGGACTCGTGTGGCTTTGGCTACTTTAATTGTAATGTGGGAACAGAGTCTATTTCAATGGACACATGGTTAGGCCCTGACTGGCCTTTTGATGGGCTTTTGAGAGGCTAAGGCCTGGACCACACCATTGTCAAGGACCTGGCCCTCTGGGGACCTGGGGCAAAGAGCAATCTAGACTCCTGCTTCTGCCCTGCGTGCCCTGGCTTTTGTGGGTATCATGGGCAGGGGGGGGAGCAGGGTGAGCTAGGAGTAGAAAGAGACTCATTCTGGAACTCGACCAGTGGAGCAGACAATTCACAGAGCTTCTGGTGTCCCTTCTTCCTTCACCCCCTCTCAGCTTCCCTTCGTTCCCCTGCCCTGGACACAGCCTTCTAAGGAAAAATCAGGAAAGTGCTCATGCTGGCACCGCTGAGTGCTCAAAGCTCCTGCACCCAGGGGAAGTGCAGACACAGAAAGCCGGGGGGGGTGGGCAGGCTGGTGGAGGAAAAGGTGGGCCGGAGCCCTGCCTGCTCCTGGGGCTCACGGCCGGAGGCGGTAACGGACGGGCACGTCGTGTTCCGGCTGCATCAGCCCGAAGCCGTACCTGCTGAGGTCAAAGTCGGGGACCTCCTCGTCTGGGTCCATCAGCTCCAGGTCAAAGTGCACCAGCACAAGGAACACGAATCTGCAGAGAGATGGTATTGAGGGTGTGAAGGACCGGGAGAGTTCGGGTCTCCTCTGGAATAAGGCAGGGAGGCGATGGCTTCCTCCGGAGTCGACCCCAGCTCTCTCACTGGGAAAAGCGAGAGGAGAAAAAAAACAGCACAGGTGTTTCCTGCCCAGAGGCCATGGGCTCCTTCACATCTGCCAGCCGACCAGTCCTGCTGACAGGCGGTGACCAGAGATGACAGATGTGGACTCCACACAGAAGCCTGCTCAGCCAGCACAAGACTGTGTTCTCTGCCTGGCGGCTGCGTGCACCCCATGCTGGGGCGGGGAGACAGAAAGAGCCTGGCCCCCGAGTCTCCGTGTGGAGGTGAGGGACCCCTAAACCCACAGCCTACTTCGTAGGATCAGGACCTACACCTCTATTGTGGCCAGAGACCTGGGGGTCGTTCATGACCCTTACTGAACCCCCTGCCCACCCTTGTCCCCCGGAGCCCTCACCATCTGCTCTGGTCAGGGCTGCTAAACCAGAGGCTGCCTTTGTGAGCTTAGGAAAAGGTACCCCTGCCCCAGCCTCTTACTGGCATCTGTGGGGAAACTCCTGACAAGCGTACAAGCCAGGTGCAGGGTGGAATCCGTGTGCCGGCAAATGCGGAGGCAGCCCCGCCTGAGGTGGCCTGGCCCCGGCCCACCTGCCTTGGCTTACTTCCTGCGCCTGTGTCAGTGGGGTCAGGACCGGATCTTCCACTGCCCAGTGTCCCTCCACCACCCCCACCGTGACCTGAGGATGCTTCAATCTCATGAATGGAGAGGGGGGAAGGCAAGGACAGAGCCAAGTCCACACCTCCAGGCAGCAGAGCTGGATGAACTCAACTCTGCCTCTTGACCCTCACCAAGTTGCTTTCCCCCCCCCCCCAGGGTCTCAGTTTCCCTGTCTGGTCAAAGAAGGTCCAAGAGGTGGGCCAGGTCCCTCCCAGCTCTGAAGCTGGAGGATGCTAGAGATCAAGTTTATACAGGGTGTGGAGTTCTATGCCCACACCTGGATTGGAATCGTGGCGCCTCCCCTCACCAGGTGCATGATCACAGTGGCAAATGATCGGACCTCTAGTCGGTATCAGAATGACCCCTATCTAGCAGGGGTGCATGGCAGTTAAGGGAGATAAAAATAACAAATTGGGGCACCTGGGTGGCTCAGTCGGTTAAGCGTCCGACTTAGACTCAGGTCATGATCTCACAGTCCATGAGTTTGAGCCCCACATCAGGCTCTGTGCTGACAGCTCAGAGCCTGGAGCCTGCTTCCGATTCTGTGTCTCCCTCTCTCACTGACCCTCCCCTGCTCGCACTGTCTCTCTCTCTCTCTCTCTCAGAAATTAAAAAAAAAACATTAAAAAAATAAACAACAAATTAGCCAACTTACTGAAACGCTAGGTGCAAGGCACTGTGCTAAGCATTTAGTAGCTGTGATCTCTTTTTATCTGTCCAAAAACTTTAAGAGGTAACAACTACAGTCAGTTCTGCCACAACACTTCTGAACACGAGTCTGTTCTGACCTGATGGATATACTGGGGCACTGAGGAGGCCTGTTCAAATTCCTCATTCACTATGGGCTTCGTGTATGACAGGCACAAGGAGAATGCAAACCCACACCCAGCTGAACCCACTGAGCGGGAACGCTCAAACCCACGCCCGCACCCACGCCCGCACACACCTGAACTCTCTCCACCAGCCATCTCAGCTCCGGGGCGGCTGGGGAGCCACCTCTGATAGCAGGTGTCCATTTCAGGGGACCCTCCTTCCCTCCACATGTCACAGTAACTTCATAGCTACAACTCACCCAGAGCCCACTTCACAAACAAGCTTTGGGTGGTTTTTAAAGCCAAGCACCCCACTTACGGCAGCACCGGAGTTCTCCTGCAGCCACAACGTGTGTGAACCTGTACGACCGTCCTTGCCCTGAGTTCTTATCCCGCATGTGTTACTTAGGAATTTTCTTTGACTGTAGGACCCCGGCCCCGTTTTCCCCACGATCCCTGTTGACTTTACTGAGTGGTTTCACAGGGGCATGAGTTTTAGGAAGGCGCATGAGGCAGTAAGGTAGAACTTACTGCCCAGAAACCCAAGACAAAAAGGTTAATGCAATGCGCCCATTCACTTGGCATATTCATACACATTAGTAATAGTAATATTAGGAATTATAATAATAACTAACACTTATTAAATGCCTATAATGAGCCAGGCAGTGACTTAAGTACTTCGGAAGACCCAATTCCTTCCTTCTGACACCCCTGGGATACAATAGGATCAGTACCCGCGCCCTGAATGGTTGAGGAAACAGGCACAAAAGGTCACCCAGCTTAGGATTACACAGGGACAGGTCAGGTCAGGGCAGATGGCATAACCCTGTTTGTGGTCCGGGGGCCAAGGCTCTTGGGATCCAGGGAAGAGAATTTATAAGGCACGCCGGCCCACAGGCGGTGAACTAGCCCAGAGGGAACAATGACGTTTGGCCAGTTCCTGCCGAGAGGGTTGTGAGCATGCACAGCAGCTGCGGATGGACAGCCATGGTCAGCTGCACATGCAGAACGTCCAGTCTTTGGTATTCTGGGGGTTTGGTATTTGGACACCAGGCTTGGAGGGAAGAGCTCACTGCCAGATCGGATTCTTTCAAAAGAGATCAGAAATCTGGCTTTTTCTGTGAGATCTTCTGATTCTTAAAAGTTAGCACACATTTTTAAAAACACAAATAAATAGGTCTGTGGGCAGGAGATGGCTCATGGGCTGCTTGGAGCCTCTGCCCAGTTTCCTGGCTGAGAACCCTAGGTCTCCGGAGAGGAGGCTGTGTGCCAACCAGCTGGAGCAGGAGCCCCCCCACCCCCACCCCGGGCCTGCACCCGCTCCACCGCCCCCACACTCACTGTTTGATGCTGCTGATGGCGTAAGCCTTCCCCAGGCACTGGTTGTGCCCAGCTCCCCATGGCATGCTGTAAAGTTTCAGTCGCTTCCCGTCCTTGTAAAAGTCTTTCTTCTCTGACCCATCAGAGTTCAGGAATCGGTTATACTTAAACACCTGAAATAAAAGGAGGTCCATTTCTGGTTCCACCCCCATAACAGGCACGCAGGAAGTAAACTGTGTGAGGGTGTTCACTGAAGCCTTGTTTAGAAGAGGGAAAAACTGAAAACAAAGTAAAGGCGAATCAGTAGGGCAGTGGTTAAAGAACTACCGCAGGTTGGGATGCCTGCGTGGCTCAGTCGGTTAAGCGTCCGACTTTGGCTCAGGTCATGATCTCACGGTTCGTGGGTTCGAGCTCCATGCCGGGCTCTGTGCTGACAGCTCAGAGCCTGGAGCCGGCTTCCGATTCTGTGTCCCTCTCTTGCTCTGCTCCTTCCCTGCTCACGCTCTGACACTCTCAAGGATAAATAAACATTAAAAAAATTTTTTGTAATCACTGCAGCTTTTTAGGAAGGAGACCTTGGTTTGTGTGCTCACACAGAAAGGGCTCTTTAGACTCTGGTTAAGTTAAAAAGGTAACTTTCACAATAGCATATATTGTGTTATCCTGTCCACACACTTATTTATTTATATGTGTGTCAGCACGTTGTGTGTGTCTGTAGTGGCATAAAAATAATTTAAAGGATACACTCCAAACCATTGTTAGGGAACTCTGTATATGTGGAGAATAAAGGGAATGAAGAAAAGATTTTTACTTTTAAACATATGTGTCTGTATATTTCTACTTTACGAGTATATATTACTTCGGCAGTGTAAAATTTAAAGTTAAACTTATTTTTAGAGGTGCCTGGCTGGCTCGGATGGTAGAACATGTGACTCTTGATCTCAGGGTCATGAGTTGGAGCCTCTCATTGGGCCTAGAGATTACTTAAACAAAATTATTTTTTAAAAAAGAGGATGTCAATTTCCTTTTGGTTACATTGTAGAATGGAAGGTGAAGACTGTGTCTGAGAACAAAGCCTGGCACAGAGTAGGAGCTGAATGAAAGATGGGTGCAAGGATAAGTAAATGGAGCAGTGGATAGAGAGACGGAAGGCTGAGTGGGTGGGCGGGTGAATGGGTGGGTGGATGGATGGATGGAAGAAAGGATGGATTGATGGGTGGGTGGATGAATGGATGGATGTGTGAGTGGGTGGATCGATATGGAAGAGTATGTGGATGGATGTACAGCACAGGGCCTGGCTCATGATAAGCACCCAAATCTGTTAGAAATTGCGAAAGTTTGACGCATCTCAAAGCCCGCGGAGAGAGAAAAGTGTTGAGAAGCTGACATAACATTCTGGAAAAAAGAAAATTGCTCAGTTATCACTTACAAAGTATTCCCTCCATGCCAGGCACTGTGAAGCCCTTTCTTACACGCTCTCATTTAATTTTCCTAACAACCCAATGAGGCAGGTGCTATTATGAGGTCCATTTCACAGGTGAGGAAATAGACACAGAGAGGTGAAGTAATCTGGGCATGGTCACACAGCAAACAAGGAGCAAGTTGGGCTGCCACTCAGATCTGGCTAGTCCCGAAGCCACTGATTTTGTCCCGCGGTCCCTGGCATGCAGCTTACCTCTGGGTCTGCGTAGATTTCTGGGTCCCTTTGGGGACTCAGGAAGGGAAAGAGGAGGAGGCGGTCACCACGTCGCAGGCTGAATTCCCGCCCATCTGCCATGGGCATGGCCAGGTCCACCATGACCTCCCGGGTAATGAAGGGCGCAGCAGTGAGCCTGAGGCTCTCATTAAGGACGCTGTCTGCATGGGCAGGAGCAGGAAGGGTCAGCAGCCATCCTCTCTCACGCACAAATGCCATCCCCAGCCCTCATTTTACAGAGGAAGGTGGGCAGGCTCAGAGAGGGTGCGTAACTTGCCCATCATCACACAGCAAGGCCAAAAAAGGCCAAGGGATGAGATACGATTACTATGGTCCTCAGATCTTGGTTATGAGGGTTTGGGTCTGATGCTAGAAGATGTGAAGGACTGTGGGAGCCAGGGAGATATCAGGGGAGACTAGGGAGAGCAGGGCCATCAATATTGGTTGTTTCTGTTTGGCCAGCTTACATTCCCCATCTGGAAACAGCGCCCTCGTTTTCTTCTGGAGATCACCCCTCTCCCAACTGTCAGAGGTCGTTGGCCTCGCTCCCCATCACATGGCTGTGTGTGATTGGCCAATCAGAGCATCCCAACCCTCTGAACCCTGTAATTGGTTCAAGACGGCCATGTGACTCAGAGAGAGCCAGCCAATGAGACGCAGTCCTGGGACTTTTTCAGAGGAGCATTTCAGAGAAGCGCCCCCTCACAGGACTGACAGCAGGTCAGCTCGGACCTGCTGGTGGCCTTTCTGCCGACCCGAGACCAGAGCCAACCCAGCAGGGCAGGTCCCAGAGAGGGAGAGACTGAGTCCTAATGATGGTGTTAAACCTGGGTCCGCCTGGGCCTGACGGTAGCTACCCTCTGGACTTCTGAGTTACTGCCCTTAAATAAAGTCCTTTTTCTGCTTCAGCCAGTTTAAGTTAGGTTTTCCGCCACTTGCGACCCAACATCTACTGAGACCATGAGCAGCTGAGTGAGGGGTATGGAGATACCAGGTCTAAGGAGAAAGGAGGAGGGAGACCCTAGATCAGAGGACACTGAGGGACCCTGGATGACAGGAGTCCACGTCGGGAAGGGCTTAGGGGGCCCAGGACGACCCAGGCTTTGGGGCTCATCTGGAGGGTCTGAGTGTCTCACCGAGCACAGGCATGCTGTCCAGGAGCTTCTGTGGGAGGGTGGTCATTTGCAAAACAGGCTCTTCTGCTCTGGAGAGGAGCTGCTCGAGCTCTCCGCGGACAGCAGCCAGGGCCTCGGGGTGCTTGAGGAGGAAGAGCAGAAGCCAGAAGGCAGCAGGACCCATATTGCCCTGCAACGAGAAGGAGCCCGTTATACCATCAACAGGGCCCACCCGGGGCGAGGGCTGACTTGTCCGTGCCAGGGACACAGCCCTGGCCCAGGCACGGGGGGTCAGAAGGCCTGGGTTCCCACGCCTGCCAAACACCCAGGCATGCCTCATGTTTACCTTCAGCTCAGGACATGGCCCAGATCTGCTCTGGGGCTTTGGTGTAGCCCAATGCCTACTTTCAGGGCTGCCCTTGGCGTCCCCGACCTTGAGCAAAATCATGGATCTGAGCTCACACAGGTGATCTTCAAAGCTACTCAGCAAAGACGTGTCAGGAGTAGGAAGAGGGTGGATCGTGAAGGTTACTGTTAACATCTAGGATGACTGCATCCTTAGCCCCCATTCTCCATCCTTCCCTGCATCCGTGCCCCTTGCCATGGACTTTGCTCTGGCTCCCATTTCTGAAACAGAGTGTTATTTCCCCAGCCCTGAATTTGGCTCCGATGTGTGACTTGGTTTGACCAACAGAATCAGTCAGAACTGACAGGGCAGCAGCTCTAAGCACAGGCCTTAAGGGGCGCCTGGGGGGCTCAGTCGGTTAAGTGTCCAACCTCAGCTCAGGTCATGATCTCGTGGTTCGTGGGTTCGAGCCCCGCGTCGGGCTCTGTGCCGACAGCTCAGAGCCTGGAGCCTGCTTCGGATTCTGGGTCTCCCTCTCTCGGCCCCTCCCCCCACTCATGCTCTGTTTCTGTCTCAATAATAAATAAAAAAACATTAAAAAAAAATTAAGCACGGGCCTTAAGAGACCTGGTGTGTTTGCACTTGCGCGGGGCTTGCTGCTCCCACGAGGAGGGTGAGCGATGCCTGGGGCGGAGCCGCTTGTCCAGCTGAGCCCCGTCCAGCAGACCCACACACATGTGAGTTAAATAAATACTCACCAGTGTGCACCACCGATTCTTGTGGCTGGTTGGTTCAATAGCAACTGATGTAATACCTGAGTGTCCACTTCCAAACATCTGCACTATGGTGTGCATATGTCGCAAAGAAGCAATAATCAACAATGACCATGAAAGCTAGTCATTTCTTGAACAAAAATTATGTAAAAGTTCCCAATAGTTCAGTAAGTAGAAAAATGGATTAAAGTTCCTTGCTCTAGGGGCACCTGGCTGGCTCAGTCAGAGGAGCATGTGGCTCTTGATTTCGGGGTTGTGGGTTTGAGCCTCACGTTGGGTGTAGAGATTACTTAAATAAATAAAAAACTACAAAAAAATTTTTTTTTTAAATTTCTTGTTCCAAGATTTTTCAGCCTTAGCTGAACATTTTAATATTCAGGTGTTTCATGCGGCTAAAATGAGCGTAGGGTACCCTGAAATTTGCTCCAGGCATGCGTGGAATACCAACTAACCTTGATTTGGGGGACAGTTTTTGTGTGCCATCCTGTCTCAATGATAGTCATTAAATGCCGTATTTCCCCAGTAATTCTATTACAGATGTAATTGCACGCGGACAAAAGAACATTTGCATGAGGATATTGATCACAGTGCTGATGTAACAACAGAAGACTGGAAGCAACCCCGGTCTATCAATAGATCAATGAGACAAACGATAATTCATCCATAGGACGACGATACAGGAAGTCATCAGAAGGCAGCTGGCTCTGTGTGTACTGATGGTACAGTAGCCAAGGTGCCCTGAACCACAGGGGGACGCAGAACGGGTTCACTGTGCTCCCATCTGTGCGTATGTCTGAAGAGGGTTCCCATGAGGAAGCACAGACCATCTCTACAAGGAGCCTCTGGGACCTAAGTGGGGAGGGCTGGGGGGAATGGTGGGTACTGACTCTCACAACCTATGCCCTTTTACACTGTTCGAATTTTTTTAATGGATGCAGTACTTTTAAGCCAAACAAAAATGGGATGATTTTTATACTGATCTTCAATGACATGAAGAAATGCTCATGACACAGTATTAAATAAAATTAAAACTGGATTTTCAAAACTGCATGATTTGGGGGCACCTGAGTGTCTCAGTTGGTTAAGCATCTGACTCTTGATTTCAGCTCAGGTCATGACCTCATGGTTTGCGAGATCGATCCCCGAATCGGGCTCTGCGCTGAAAGTACAGAGACTGCTTGGGATTCTCTCTCTCTCTCTCTCTGCCCCTCCACTGCTCGTGCACACTCCCTCTCTCTAAGTAAATAAATAAACTTTAAAACAATTAAAAAAATAAAAACTCCATGATCCTCATCTCAGAAAAAAAAAAAAAAAACATACACAGAAAAAGGCAGAAAACAAATGGACCAACGTATCAATGATGGTGAAACAGATTTTCTGTGGTTTTTTTTTCTTTAGCTACTGTGAATTCAGCACCAAGGAAGTGGCATGTTTCCTCATTCACTTCTCCCTCAAGCAGGCACCATTGTCACCTGTTTCACTGAAAAGACAAACTAAGCACTCCCTAGTCCCAGCACATAGCAGGAGCTCAGAGGTATTTATCGAATAAACCTCTATGTCCAAGGCAGCCTGAGAGGTAAAAGCTGGCGGAACCCTGGACTGGACGCGGCACCGCTGGGTTCACATCCCAGCTCCCCACTGTCTGTGACTCTGGACAAGCCACTTCCCACTCTGGGCCTCAAAACCTCCCTCCTGGTAAAATGGGGTAACATGCTGACCCCTGGGATGGCCGCAAGGGCTCCCTGAGACCGGATACAACCCATCTCCACCCGCTGGGCACAGAGCAGGTGCTCATAAGTGGTTTCTCCTCCCTGAACCCCGCCTCTGCCCCCCTACCCCATGTGAGAACAAGGCGGGGGCCTTGGACTCTGAGATTTCCTCTGGCACCTTAGCTCCTACAGAGACCAGCAAGGTCACTTGCTGTCCATCACTTAAATCGCCAGGGGGGTGTAGGTGATAAATAATTCAGCCTTGGGTGAACTCAGTGCCAAGGCCATTTTGTCTTGCCTGGACAGTCTGATGGGGGCCACTGTTCATTAATCGCAAAGCATGAGGGGAGCATGAGGCTTCTCAGTGATCTCTGCCTTCCAGAAGAAGCTGTGGCAAGTTAGAGAAGTGACAAAGAGTACGTTCCACCCACCGCACAGACGTGTGAGTGTGCACATGTATGTGATCACTCCTCTACAAGAGAGCTTGAAGTCACCACCCTGCAGGTTGAGCTCTCTCCCATAGCTCCTTGCCTCAGTTTACCCATGAGGACATGTCACGTCTAGCCTCATTCCCTACCCCTACAGCCGAAGTCCATTCACCCAGGAGCACCTGTCCTCCCCTTTACCTTTTCCGTGAATGGCAGTAGCTGACCTCCAGGGGGCGCTCACAGGGCACCAGACGCAGCACCGGGATCCCGAGCGCCACTTTGTGGCCACCTCACCAGTCAGTAGGAGTGGGGGACACTTGCATCCTGCGTGCCCTGTGTCCACTCCCTTGCCTGTGGATAACAGCACCCATTTTCCTACCTCCACTTCACTCTGATCATCTGGGGCTGCTCCACGCCCTCCAGACCTCAGGTGGAGGTCTGGGCCACTCAGTGATACACTTAGAGAGGACTTGCGACCCGGGCTGGGCCAATGAGCCTCAGACTTGGGGTGTGTGGGAGAATCCTTGGGAAGGAGAGGCCCTCCTCCACGGGGCTGCTGGCACCCTTCACGGCCACCCTCTACCGAGGGATGGGAGATCACAGGTGAAATTGCTTTCCATTTTTTGTGATTAAAAAAAATTTTTTTTTAGGGTCTGCATGGTCGCCTCCCCAACTAAAGGCTCAGAGCCAGGAGGGAAGCCTGGGCTGCCAGGCCTTCGTGAACTCTCTCTGCCCACCTCGCCCCTTCAGAGCCTGGACCTGGGCCTTGGACCTCAGCCCACTGGGTGGCCCTCTAGGCCCCTGGGTGCTGAGCCTCCGGACTCCACTGTGATCTGACAAGCCTCTCAGAAATCCTTCTGCAGCGGAGCCTGTGGGCACCCTCCTCCAGGCTCCCCTCCCACAGCCCATGGACCACTCCTCCTCGGTCGTGCGGACTCCTCTCCATCTTCCTGACCCCTGCAGCCAGGGAGGTCAGGGGCTGGGTCCCTGCTCATCCCCTGAGCCTCTGCAGTCCCCAGTCCAGTGACTGCCACTGGATCAACCACGCCAGCAAGTCCCAAATGCACCTCTGCCTCCTGGACCTCAACCCTGAACTCCACGTCCTCCACGCCAGCTGCCCGGTCCCAAACCCAGCACACTCCAAACCAACCCTCTGATTTTCTCCCCACAAACTTGCCCCTTTCACCATCTTGCTCCTCCGTGAACAGCATCTGCATCCTGCCTGTTGCTCGGGCCAAAGCCTGGAAGCATCGCTGTGAGCACCCTCTCTCCGTCCCGTCCAACAGCCAATCCTGTCGGCTCTACCTGTAAACGTGTGCAGAACACACTCATTCTCTCTCTCTGGGCCTCGGCGCCATCCTCTCTTGCCTGGACATGGCAGCGCCCTCATCTCTGGTCTCCTTGCCTCCACGTCCCCCACTACAGTCGACTCTCAGTAATGGAGCCAGAATGATCCCTCTAAAGCGATGGCAGGCCACGGTGCTCCTCTGCTCAGAGTCCTCAAGGAATTCCTTTCTCACAGTAAAAGCCAAAGCCCTCCCCAAAGCCCACAGGGCCCTGCTACCTCTCTATCACATCACCCTGATCCCCCCCTCAGGGCCTTTGCACTGGCTATGCCCTCTGCTTGGATGCCTTCAGCCTGTGTATCTATATGGCTCCCTCCCTCCCTTTATATTTCTGCTCAGGTGTGGCCTTCCTGGTGAGGTCTTCCCTGGCCACCTACATAAAGCAGCCCCTCCCCACCCCCCCTCCACTTCACTGGCTCTCTACAGAACTTAGTACGTTGACTATACTTTATGTGCTTACTTGTTTACCAATTGTCTTCTCCCAGAATATCAGCTTCATAAGGGAAGGATCTTTGGTCTGTTCACTGCTCTATCCCCAGCTTCTAGAATGGTGCCCGGCACATGGTGGGCATTCACTAAATAACTGTTGAACACGTCTACTGAGCTCTAGCTACCTGCCCGGTACAACTACAGGTTTTCCATCATCTCTTTCTCCCACCCTCAGCCCAGCGCCTTGAAAAAGGTACTGACTGTTGTCTTCATTTTACAGCTGAGTAAACTGAGGCAGCAAGAACTTAAGTGACTGGTTTGCCAGGGAGTGGCCAAGTCATGGTTCAAATCCACGCAGGTTGCTCACAGAGTCTGTGCCCGACACCACAGGGCTTCTCAGCATCTCGGCTGCTCTCAAGACTCGAGCTCTCGAAGTGCCTTCTCACCTGCCCGAATTCTGCACGCCACCGACGACTCAGAGTCAGAGGATGTCCTGTCCCCAAGCCCCGCTCAGTTGTCCTGGCCCCACCAAAGGCCGCTCCCCAGACTCTCTGCCACTCAAGCTCCGAAGCCGGCATCCAGTTCTGCTGACAGAGGTCATTCTGCAAGGGATTCTGGGGGCAGTTGGGAGCGCCAGGTCTCTGCCCATCAATATGTTATTAGGCACTAATGGGGCCCCAACTGCTGATTAAACCCAGCCCTTGCCCCTTGCCAGCCTTCGCCTTCAGGGACAGTTAATGGCTCTGAGAGAAAACTAAAAATAAGCGGCAAGTCGATGGGAAGGGAATTACCCAGAAACGTTGGTCTGTGCAGCTGTTACTGCTGAGGAGCGGCTGAGAGAAGGTGCGGGACTCTGGGACCCAGGAGAGAGCTGGCACCAGGCCTCCAGAGGAGGCAGCCTCAGCCCTGCTCTCTCTCACCCCAGTATCTGGTCCATTGCCATCTCCACTGGCACCATCTTCTGTTTCCAGAGTTTCCTCATCACCTCCATGGCCACCACCTGGTCCTACTGCCACCCTCACACTGGTGTCCCTGCTTCTGCCTTTGTTCCTCAGAGCTGACCTCCCTCTGCTTAGAACATTCCCAGGGCTCCCACCTCACCCAGAGAGAATTCCCAAGTCCTTACTCACTGGGACCCATACTGCCGTTCATAATCGCCTCCCTCACTCCCACCGCCCTCCTCACCCTGCTTCAGGCACATTCAACTCCTTGTTGTTGCCCAAACACTGGGTATGATGCAACCCCAGGGCCTTTGCACTTGCTGTTTCCCCTACCTGGAATGCTCTATTCCCACATCTTTCCCAAGCCCCCAACTTCAGCTCTTTCTTATCAGCCAAACTCCTCCTCAGAGAGTCCTCCCTCACCACTTTGGTGACAACAGACCCCCAGGATCTCTGTATTGCTGACTCCATTTTACATCCTGTATAACCACATCTAAATTCACTCTGTATGGGGCACCTGGGTGGCTCAGTTGATTAAGCATCTGACTCTTGATTTCAGCTCAGGTCATGATCTCACCAGTCTCCTCGTTGACAGCACAGAGCCTGCTTGGGATTCATTCTTTCTCTCTCTCTCTCTCTCTCTCTCTCCCTCCCTCCCTCCCTCTCTGCCCCTGCTCTGCTTATGCAGGTGCACACACACTTTCTCTCTTTCTCAAAATAAATTTTAAAAATAAAAATAACATAAAATATAAATAAAATAGAATCACCCTGTATGTACTTCCTTGACTGTCTGACCTCCCCCCCCCCCCCAGCAGCAGCAGCTAAAACCTAAGCAACAAAAGCAGGTCTTTGAGGTCTACGGTAAGTACTCAATGGAACTTTTAAATAATTCTTCAAAATGACTGTTCTGCACACTTCAAAAATGTCAAGGTCGTGAAAAACAATGAAAGGCACAGAAACGGTTCCACATTAAAGAAAACTTGAAAGACAGAATAACTAAAGGCACCACGTGATCCCGGATTGGATGTCAGACCAAGATGAGGCATTAAAGGACACTGTTGGGAAAAGTGGTGGCGCTGAGTGGGACTGTCTATTAGATAACGATCCCGTATCTGGGTTAATTGTCCTGAATGTGATCATTGTACTGTGTCACGTAAGGGAAACTTCTTGCTCTTAGGAACTGAAGTAATTAGGGATAAAGAGTCACGACGTCTGCTCCTTGTTTGCAAACGATTCAGTAAAATAACCGCAGTAGGAGAGAGGGAGGAGGAGGAGGAGGAAGAAGAAGAAGGGAAGGAAAAGGAGGGGAGAGGGAGAGAGAGAGAAGCCACAGGGGATAAAATGTTAAAAACGGGGAACTCAAGGTGAACTGTGTACGTTTATTCAACTACTCACACGGCTTTTCTCTAAGTCTGACAATTTTCCAAATTAAAATAAATACTGGATGATCCTGTTCATGATACTGTCTGATAGTGAAGAAAGTGCGGGAACTGGGGTGGACGGCTGGGTACGTTCCCACACCCGCATCCACACTCATGTGGAGGAACACAAATGCACATGCCCACGCGTGCACGTCCGTATGCACACACACACGTGCCCAACCGCAGCCACGCGCACCCGCCCGCGCGCCGTGCCCACCTGCGTGGCCCAGAGCTGCAGCAGCGCGGCCCGGGCCTGCATGGCCTCCGGCGCGCCTATCTCCTTCAGGTACAGCAGGTAGCTCTCCAGCCACTTGCTCCGGTGGGCCCGAGCGGCAAGGCTGGCCGGGGACAACAGCTTCCACAGGCGACCTTTGACTCTGCACACGTGGTCCTTATCCCCTACAGGGACAGAGCACAGAGGGGGTTACAGATCCAGCCCTGGCCCCGGGCCACCCAGGCTGATGTCCCGTGAGGCCAAGGGTCTTCTGGGTGTCACTCCTCGGGGGTGGGGAAAGAGGGTCCAAGAAAGGCCTTTAAATGCCAACTTGTTGGGGCGCCTGGGTGGCTGAGTCGGTTAAGCGTCCGACTTTCGCTTAGGTCATGATCTCGCGGTTCGTGGGTTCGAGCCCCGCGTCGGGCTCTGTGCTGACTGCCAGCTCAGAGCCTGGAGCCTGTTTCAGAGTCTGTCACTCCGTCTCTCTCTGACCCTCCCCTGCTCACGCTGTCTCTCTCTCTCTCCTAGAAATAAATAAAAACATTAAAAAAAAAATAAATGCCAACTTGTTATTACCTGTCTCCCCCCCGGGGGACAGGAGTGAGGGGCCCTGTGTTGCTCACCTCTGTGTCTCCAGCCTCTGGCCCATAGTAGGTGCTCTGTCAACATGCATTAAATGAATAGTGTTTCTGACACAGCAAGGGAAGGAACAGGAAACGCGGAGTGGCGTTCCCCCTTCCTAGGGTCCCAGCCCAGAGCGACGCCAGCCCGTGTGCCCGAGGAGACCGTATGAGCCGACGCCCCACGGCTGTGTCCAGGAGACACGGGAAATAGCCTAACTGCTATCGAGAGGGGACAGACGGGTCCAGAGGTCTCAAACTCAACTACCTCCGGGGAAGGCAGGTAAAGTAAATGAAGGCAGAGGGCCAGAACGGGGCCATGGGGACGAGGAGGTGGGGGCGACCACCAGCCTGACAGAGGACCTCGTCCCAGCACGGCCAGGGAGCCCGAGTTTTCAGAAGAAGAAAGTCCAGATGCTCACAGGGAGTCTCCCCGTGTGTTTTAAGGTCAGCAGAAGCATCTCTGAAGGTCGGCTCTGGCCCACGGATCACCGGTTCACGGTCACCATTAAGGACACAACAGGGTGTTACGCTCTAGAGCCCCACAGGTGGTGGAGGCCGAGGTTCAGATCTGGATGGGCCCGGCGGGGCAGACGGTGGAGGCGCAAAGCCAGGTGCTCGTTATGTATCCACTGTGTTCATGCTGCGAGACGAAGCTGCGTTTACAGAGGTCCATGCTAGGAAGAGCTTCAGTTCTTCCAAAATCACCCCTTGGAAAAGTGGGTGTCGCTTTGGATTGTTACAAAATTCCCAAGGACTAGAGACGCTGTCACTGGCTCTTTGGAGCCACAAAGCAGTGTTTCCGGAAGACCCACCCATCCAATGATTCTAGACTGGGCTGCACATTACAGGGTTATTTGAAAGGGTGGAAAATGTAGCCTAAACTTCCACTAAAATATATGTGTATTTTAAGCATATTAGTTACATTTTCAGATAATATGCCCCATGTGCTTTTCTTCGACCTCTAGACCTTTTCAGATGATGTACTTCTCAATTTAATATTTAATATTTATTTTTGAGAGAGACAGAGCATGAGTGGGGGAGGGGCAGAGAGTGAGGGAGACACAGAATCCGAAGCAGGCTCCAGGCTCTGAGCTGTCAGCACAGACCCCGACGTGGGGCTCGAACTCATGAACTGTGAGATGATGACCTGACCAAAACCAAGAGCTGGATGCTTAACCGACAGGGCCACCCAGATGCCCCTGTACTCCTCAATTTAAAGCATTGAGCCCAACTGTTCATCTGAAATACATTATCTTCCTGTGTTTCTCAACTTTGGGAGCACCGGAGAATCACTCAGGAGCTTTAAATCTCTGGACGCCCAGGTCCCACTGTAGACCGATCGTGTCAGAATCTTGGGGGGTGGGGGCCTGGGCACATTGAGATTTTCAACAAGTAAGTGGAGGGTAAAGGAAGTGTTGAAGGCCCTTCGGTTGATGTTCATGCTGGATTTGTAAGAGTTAGCTGATGAAATAGCTAAAGAAGGAAGCAAAGAAATTTAACACAGGTTTGGAAATAACTAGGAGTCTCTGAGGTCTGACAGCACAATTACAAACCTTGAATACCATTGTCAACACAGCTTTTAAGGACCACTTTAAAAAGCAACACAGTATTAAAAGACAATGAGCAGAATGAGAGAAAACATTTGCAAAGCATAGACCTGGTAAGGGTCTAGGATCCAAAATATATAAAGAACTCCTACAGTTCAACAACAACAAAGCCCACCTCACCTCACAACTCCTCAGTTTTCAAACCTGTAAACTAGGATAACAGAAGTACCCACACAAAGGATTGTGTAGAAACTGAATGCATTAACCTAGAAAGCACAGAGAGTGATGCCTGGCACAGGCCTAATAAATAGTAGCTATATTATTAAATAAAGCTAACGAATGTTAGCAGATTATTAGTCCACGGAGAATATATTCATGTATTGTTTCTATACTTAGGAAATAATAATAATTAGGGAAATAAAGAACACAGAGGTGGCAGCCAGAGACCCAGGTAGAAATCCTAGCTCTGCCCCTTCCTAGAAAGATGATCTTGTGCAAATAATTTGGATCTCTGAGCCTCAGCCTCCCACCTGTAAAATGGGGGCAACCTAGCTCATGGGATCTTTAGGAGGATATAAAAACACAGAACACACTTGGTACGGGTAGGGGCTTAGCAAGTCATGCTTGCTACATTCTTGCCATTATTATGAAGTTTTATTTTCCAGCCCCCGTGTAATGACTCAGTGAATCAGAACTGCCAGGCCTGCGTAACTCATGATGGCGCTGCAGGGCCAAGTTCCAGACCTCCCAGGCTGTGTGGCCTTGGCCAAGGCCCTGTCCACCATTGGGTCTCAGTCTTCCCGTCTGTAAAACGAGAGGCCCAGAGTTGAGTACCTCTCAAGTTTTTCCTCAGAAGCCATTCTGTGTCCAAGAATCCTGAGCACAGTCCAGAGAGGAACATATCTTTAAATTCCTGTTTTCGGGTTAGAGCCCCATGTTGGGCTCTTGTGTGGACAGCTCAGAGCCTGGAGCCTGCTTTGGATTCTGTGTCTCCCTCTCTCTGCCCCTCCCCCACTCACACTCTGTCTCTTTCTGTCTCTCAAAAGTAAATAAACATAAAAAAAATTTTTTAAAGTCCTGTCTCTTCCCTTTAAAATGCATTAGATTTTATGCAGAGTCAAAGACTCTGTGATTCTTTCTTTCTTTCTTTCTTTCTTTCTGTCTTTCATGTTTGGTTTTTTTTTTAATATTTTTTATTTATTTCTAGGAGAGAGAGAGAGAGAGAGAGACAGCGTGAGCAGGGTAGGGACAGAGAGAGAAGGAGATACAGACTCCGAAATTGGCTCTAGGCTCTGAGCTGGCAGTCAGCACAGAGCCCGACGCGGGGCTGGAACCCACGAACCGCGAGGTCATGACCTAAGCGAAAGTCGGACGCTTAACCGACTAAGCCACACAGGTGCCCCTCATGTTTGTTTATTTTTGAGAGAGAGAGAGAGAGAGAGCACGAGCAAGGCAAGAGCAGAGAGAGAGAAGGACAGAGGATCCTAAGTGGACTCTGTGCTGACAGCAGAGAGCCCAATCACAGAGTTGGATGCAGGGCTAGATCCCACGAACTAGGAGATCATGACCTCAGCTGAAATCAAGAATCAGACACCCAACCAACAGAGCCACCCAGGCACCCCTAGATTCTGTGATTCTTTATTATAAGAATGCCTTTCCTCCCAAAACAATATTCAAAGAAAACACACCCCTCCCAAAGTAAAACGAATGTTCCAGAAAGCAGTGGGGCCCAATTCCCTGGCCCCAATTCCCTCCTATATGAGAAGCACCAGACTCTGTGAACTAAGGATCCCCCAAAGGGTCAATTTTCTTTTAAAATCTGTTTATACATTTGTTTTAAATGGGGTTTTTAAATGTTTATTTATTTATCTGGAGAGACAAATAGTGCAAGCAGGGGAAGGGCAGAGAGAGAGGAAGAGAGAATCCCAAGCAGGCTCTGCATTGTCAGCATAGAGCCCAGCGCGGGGCTTGATCTCATGAACCATGAGATCATGACCTGAGCCAAGATCAAAAACAGTCAGATACTTAACAAACTGAGCCACTCAGACCCTCCAATATGTTTACAATTTTAATAATGGAGAAATAATGCGTGCACATGGTAAAAAAAAAAGGAAAAAGAAAGTACCCCTAAAGAGTTCAAATGGGCATCTCAATCCCATCTCAGCCTTCTCAGAAGGAAAAATCTCTATACCTTCCCACATTCTTAAAAAACAAAGATGTTGGGGCACCTGGGTGGCTCAGTCAGCTAAGTGTCCGACTTCAGTTCAGGTCGTGATCCCACGGTTTGTGAGTTTGAGCACCGCATCGGGCTCTGTGCTGACAGCTCAGAGCCTGGAGCCTGCTTCGGATTCTCTGTCTCTGCCTCTCTCTGCCCCTCCTACACTCATGCTCTGTCTCTCAATAATAAATAAACGTTAAAAAAATTAAAAAATAAAAACAAAACAAAGATGTTAACTACACTTGCTGTGGTGCTCATTTCACAATATATGTAAGTCAAGTCATTATGCTGTACACCTTACACTCACGTGTGTCATGTGTCAATCATTTCTCAATAAAACTGGAAAAAAATAAGCTAAAAAATCCCACAGTATGCCCACTCTTCTGCACGGTTTTGGTACATCCCGTGAATGTACAACTTACTTCATCAGCCCTAGTGGTGCACATACAGGCTGTTTGCAGCATTTGCTATTATTATAAGCAACAGGGCAATGAATATCTTTGTGCATCGCTAGATGTGTGCAAGCACTGCTGTGGGATAATCCCTAGTAGTGGAAGTTCAGGAGCAAGGGAATGAGCATTTCTGGTTTGACAGGTTCTGCCAAATCACTTTTCCAAAGAGGCTGTCCTCTTCACAAGCCCAGAGAAATCTGCAGAAAGTCTGTCCATCAGGCTCCAGTCCCAAGATGAGAAACCTTCCCCAACGCTGCCACCTGCTGCCCACACTGGGAAGTGCAGCTTTCCTATACCCAGCCCAGGGCTGCTCCCTGAATGACCCACAGTCCCCAGTAGCGTGGGTCTGGAGGAAAGCACAACGGAGAAACCACTCTTTCCTGGAGAAGCAACTGATACTAGGAGATGTCAGGTGCTTTACGCACAGGCTCGGCCACCTGACAGTTGTGTGTCCCTGACAAATGACTTCACCTCTCTGAGCCTGTTTCCTTAGTTGCGAAGCGGGTATATCAACTTTTTAGCATTGATGGTAGGAGTCAATAAGATAATTAACTGTCTCTAAGAGAATTAATGGGAACCCACAGAGATGGAAAATCAAATGGCTAGTGAAACAGGAAAAGCTGTTCCACATCCCAGTGATCAGGGAAATGCCCATAAAGCCAGATGCCCTTTTCTGCCCATCAGATTGGCAAGGTCTTAAAAGGCTGAGAACTGCTTGTTGACAAGGTTGTGGGGAATGCAAATTAAAACAACAAGTTACCCGCCTCTGCCCATCAGATTGGCAAACAAATGGAAAGACTGATAACATCTGGTGGGGAATGAGCAGACTCCTTCCCTTTAGGCAAGCGGCAGGCGTATGAATTGCTCCAGGGTTTTGGAAATGGTGTGGCAACAGCTAACAAGAATTTTAATGCGTATGCCCTCTGACATGGCAAACCCACTTCTAGGAAACTGTCAGAGAGGAATAAAATCACCAGATGGTAGAAAAGATACAAGTACAATGAAATACTATAGTAGCCACACATACATAAAAGGAAACAATTGTAAATATCCATTGGAGGGGGCTGGCTGCCTAAATGCTGACTTGCAAGAGCTGCAAAGATGACTCAGTTCTTTGTGTTGATTTTATATCCTTCTACTTTGCCAGAGTCTTTTTCACTTGAGTTAGTTTTGTCATGGATTTGCTGGGGTTTTCCCAGCACAGCATCAGATCTTCTGCAAATTGGGATAGTCTTACATCTTCTTTACCCATTCTTTTTTAATTTTTAAAAATTTTTAATGTTTATTTTTGACAGAGACAGAGTGCAAGTGTGGGTGAGGCAAAGAGAGAGGGAGATGCAGAATCCCAAGCAGGCTCCAGGCTCCGAGCTGTAAGCACAGAGCCCAACACGGAGCTTGAACTCACAAACAGCGAGATCATGACCTAAGCTGAAGTTGGACGCTCAATCGATTGAGCCACCCAGGCGCCTCTCTTTTTTAAATTCTTTAACGTTTATTTATTTTTGAGAGAGAACAAGACAGAGCACGAGCAGGAGAGGGGCAGAAAGTGAGGGAGACACAGAATCCGAAGCAGGCCCCAGGCTCTGAGCTGTCAGCACAGAGCCTGACGCAGGGCTCGAACTCAAGAATGATGAGATCATGACCTGAGCCGAGGTGTCGGATGCTTAACTGACTGAGCCACCCAGGTGCCCCTTCTTTACCCATTCTTATACCAGTAACTGATTTCCTTTATCTAATTGCATTGGCTAATACCATTAGAAGAGGTTTGTACGTTGATAGGGAAGAATACACAGCTATATTGTTAGGTTAAACAAAAAACCAAGTTGCAGATAGTAGATGTAATTCCTTTTTGAAATACACCCAGTGGCCCTCTAGATATGTGTCTTTGTCTCTGTAAGACAGAGCATCCTACAAAACAGTGTGCAGGGATACATTCCAGCATGTTAACACTGGTTCCCACAGGAAGCTGGGCTTGAAAGAGTATTATTACTTTTACTGAGTACATCTTTGAGTTGTTAACCACAAGGATGCTTCCTTCATAATTTAAACAATCTAATGTGCTACAGTGTGGTTTTTAAAAACTACATAAATAAAGGAAACGGGGTGATGAGCTGTTGTGAGCCTGAACGAGGCCACACTTAACCTATGATACCCAGTACATACAAAGTGCTCAACAGAGAAGTGGCTTTTTAAATTATTACCTCAGCCATTCCTAACAGTCACCCTGTAGGAAGAACCTACTGTCTCCCAATTTTACAGGTGAGATCGCTGAGGCGCAGGGACACCATACAGGAGCCAGTAAACCACCTCAAGCCGTCTGAGCGGAGTCTGTATCAGTTACTTCCTTCAACTGCCCCTCTGGAGAAAGGATCTGGGGCAGAAAGAAGTGCAGTAACTGGCCCCGAGTCATCAGCTCGGAAGCCCCGCGGTGGGGATCTGAATCCAGATTTTGATGCAAGTGCCTGAGTCCAGGACACACTTGATGTCTCAACCTTCCTGTGCCACTTGTAATACATGCTGTTTCCCGACCTCCCCGGAGACTCAGATTCAAGTGCACCGGAAGGGACTTGTGGGCTTGTATTATTAACAAGGGCCAAGAGGATTCTTCTCGCGAGAGAAGTTTGAGACACTGTGGCCAGCAGGCAGCGCAGCCCAGTGGTTCACGGCCCCTGTGCACGGAGGCCTGCAGGAAGCTCTTTACCAATTCCGAGTCCCCTCTGCAGCCACAGAAATCAACGGGGTGGATTTTCACAAACCCAGTGGAAACACTCTAGATGTGCAGTTTGGTGAAAATGCTACACGGCTGGACAATTCCTTCGGTGCACAAGACCAAAGTCATAAGAGCGGAGGGCTGATGACTAAGGGAGATGAAGGCAGGTGTGCCAAGGAAGGCGGGTACAAAGAAGGTTCATAGAACCCCCACCACTGTGCTCTTACATACCCCCAGTGAAGGGATCTCACTGCTGCTCAGGGCATGAGAATGTCCTTCCCTCCCATGTTGCCTGTGATCCTTCAGCTTGAGGGTGGGCTCCCCCTCTGGGTCCCTCTGTCCGCTCCACCGCCCGCCAGGGTCCCCACAGTGCTTACCCGCTGACAGGGAGCCACGTGCCAGTTTGGGGAGGAGTAGGTCGAGCTGGCGGAAGGTGTGGAAGACCTCGGCTGAGTGGGTGCGGTCCTGGGCCTGGCTCTCGTGGGTGCGTGGCAAGGCTTCGACTCCGTACAGAGTCAGGTAGCCGGCTCTGGGGGTGGCAGATGGTGGGTCAGGGGGTCCTCCTTGGATGCTCCCAGCCAAACCCTCCCACAGCGGCCAACAAGCCATTCTTCGTGCATCCAGCTAATGACCCCTGCCCCTCCTACTTTATGCCTGGACTGTTCTGGGCCAGGGAGTCAGCAGTGGAGAAAACAGACAACTCCGTCAGGCCCTCAGGGAGGGGGCCCTCTCGTGCGGGACACAGACAACCGGCAATAGACGCAGAACGAGCAGCGTATTAGCTGGTGCTCGGAGATGAGACAAAGCTGCTGGAATGCGGGCTGTGAAGGGTGGGGAGGTGCTCCGAGTATGGAGAGCAGAGAGAGGGGGTTCAGGGCGGAGGGAACAGTGAGTGCCAACATCCTGAGCCAGAAAGGAGGCTGGTGAGGCTGCAGCAGAGCGATCGAGGGGACACTGGGGTGAGATGGAGGCACCAATCAGGAAAAGAGGCTACTGCCCCTAGACGGAGTCAGGGCAGGCTCCCTGGAGGAGGTAGGGTCTGAGTTGAGCCAGGAGAAGGGGAGAGAAAGGGGTGCAGCAGAGGGTACAGCCTGGGCTAAGGCCCAGAGCCGAGGGGGCAAGCGGGCTCTGGTCAGAAAGCTGCCAGGTGTCGCTGGTCCCGGCCCTGGAGCTGAAGTGAGGGCTGGTGGGGGGAGCAGCTGGGGTGAGGGGCGGTGGGGGG